>NW_020454550.1:306100-417860 GCF_003342845.1 Nothoprocta perdicaria
CAGGTGAGCGGCGCGGGCCGGGCCGGGCGGGCGCCGCGGAGCTCTGCGGGCCGCGGGGGTGTCGCAGAAATCGCGGTTCTCTTTTTCGTTTCGAGCGCGGCAGGAGCGGCAGCCCCGCGCCCAGCAGCGCTGCAGGTGTTCCTGCTGCTCCGCGGGGCGCGCTCCGCGCCGCGGGGCTGGTCCCTGCCGCGCGCTTAGGTGATGCTCGGACGTGCACAGTATTCGGCGTGCTGAAGGGGTCTGCTCTGGATTATAATGGCTTTGGAGYGTGGAAAAGCCTCCCTTGGAGCCTTTCAGGGCACTCACTGTGCTTTAGGGCTTATTAGACTTCCTCTAATAAACCTTTCCTCTAATAAATTGCCTTTCTGGCAAGGTTTATCCGAACCTTCTTGGTGCTTAGGATGTGCTTCTCCCAGGTATATACTCAAACATATAATACAGAATGAAAGAATGGTCCTAATATTTGAAACACACTGAAAAATCACTTGAATTCTTTAGGAAACGTGGCTTTGCAGCATGAAGTCTCCTAATAGAAGTGTGATTTGTGTAATAATAATAATCAGCTTAATAAGCTGAAGGTGAGGAGAGCTTTGGCAAAGCAGCCTCCTGCGAAAGGAAGGTGGAAAAGTTAGGGCCACAAACTGAGCAAGAGACAGAAAAAATCCACACAATTTTAAAAACATATATATATATGTACATGGATGGATGCATATGCTATGCCTCTATGCATATACTATATCTGTATGTGTAGATATGTATAGATTATAAATAAAGACAGCCATCACTCTGATGTATAGCAGGAATGTGTAACAGTAGAAGTGTGGAGCATCTTGCACTAGTTACGGTGTGTCACTTGTGGCATGGGAATTGGGCACCACCATTCCAGCACAGTCCAGTCCAGCAGGGTCTGGAGAGGAGTAACAGAGGTGGTCAGAAAATGTGATTGTAGGAAAGAGTGAAAAAAGATGGATTTTTATAGCGTGAGGATGCAAAGAGTGATGAGAGCTGTGATAACCATCTTCAAATATGTAAGTGGTTGCAACAGCATGGAGGGAAATGCTCTCCATGCTCACTGGAGATGCAGCAAGAAAGAGCATGCTAAACTGCAGCAAGAGAGATTAGATTAAACATTAGGGACAGTCCTCATTAGTGATGAGGACTCATGAGTGATTAAGCATTGGGTTTGATTCTCTAGGTGGGAATTTCTATTGCTGGAGCCTTTTAAGAACAGAATGTAACTACTGTTTACCAGAAGTGTGTAAGGCAAAGGTGACCCTGTGCTCTGACTGTGAGAGTGTCTATGTGACTCCTCTGGGTCCCTTGGTGACTCCGGGGCTGTGGAGGTACCAGCAGGTCAGCCCATGAACTCAGGCCCTTGSTAGCTGTCTGTATTTCAGAGAGGCAGCTTTATAAGGTGAATACTGCACAGTTTTCCATGTATTGGCTTTCATTGCCTAACTAGTCTACTTAGATTTTGTGATTTTGTTTTTCTTCTTCCCAAACTGCCTTCACAGTGGAGTTTTCAGAACAATCCCTGAAGGCAGATGGTCACTTGAAGAACAACTTGGTTTGGCACCATCATAACCAGTAAACTGTCTTCTTGGTAGATGTTAAGAAATTTGAGTTAAATTCCAAAGTGCAGTTTAGTAAACCCTGACTTTACTCTTTTGTGGTCCACAGCGATGCAGGTATGACATTGTGTGTAGGGATCTTGACTGCTAGGGTTTCTCTTAGTACTGCGTAGCTATAGTCACTGTCTTTAAACTTACTTCTCTTACATTTCAGTTCTTAAGCTTCCTTTGAAGAGTGTACTTTATCCTACTGATTGAACACATTTTCTGCCCAGACCAATGTTTCATTTCCAACAGGGTCCCTAAGCAGATGCCTCAGAACTTCACTAAGTCATTATGGACATTGCTGGCTGGAATGAGACTTCTGTGGTTGTTTCTCTCCCTTTGCCCCCGTTGACTTAAAGGGTCTCTGGCTGTTTTACTCCAGCTCTATGTGTGTTGTGTCCTTGCTCCATGGGGCAGGGGCTCCTAGGGCTGGTGTTGTTGGGTCTGCCAGTGGGGCCAGGCCAGAGCCAGGCAGGGCTGGGGGAGCCCTCAGGGAGCTGCCACATTGAAAGCTTCACTGATAGACCATGGGAACTGAAATGGCATCTGCCCATGAGCACAGTAGCCAAATATGTGGGCTTTGGGTATCCTTGGGTGGTAGCACTGGTCTTGTGTTGCTCTTTGCATYGCAGAGTTCATTGCCAGCCAGGGCTTATTTGTAAGCAGCCATCTCCACCAGCCCTAAGTAAAGCTTAGGGATGGCAGAATATTGTTAAACTGGGACAATATTGCTTTGTTAAATTAAATAAATAAATAAAAGCTTGGTATCTATTTCCTCATGCCTGGCAAAATAGGCCTGAGCACTGGTAGGACTGGTAGTCTTCTGTGTAGCTTCACTGAGAAGAGGGCTGGTCCTGAAAAGAGCAGTATGTGGTAGGAGAAGACTTACACTGACAGGAGCTTGGACCAAATGCCCTAACAGGCTTTTTCCCCTGTCTAATTTCTATGGTACCGTGAGAGTCACAAAAGAAATTTTTCTTTCTAAGCTGCCATTAATCTGTATAGACATTGTTTTAAAGCAGTGCTGATGGATTTAGCTTTCCAGGGTAGAAGTCAGGCACGCTATTGGTGACTAATAGCAGATTTAACCAGGGAGATGAGCAGTGTTGATGGTGCTGAATAATAGTATGAATGGAAATGAGAGTGCAAAGTAAATACATGTCAGCCTTTTGGAATTTTATGTGATTTAAATACTTTCAATGTTGGATCAAGTGATTGATCTTTTTATCAGTGTGTTTTATGCTGCAATAAAGCAGGTTTAAGCAGAGAGAAGCCAATAGCTGCTCTAAATAAAGCAGGCATTGGAATGGGATATGTTCCTTATAACTAAGAACATGCCCAAATTGCAGGGAAGTTTGTTTGAACTTGGTGTGGTGAAAAATAAACYATCATCCATGCCAGCAAGAGGTTTAAATTTTCCTTGAATTCTTCATCAGTTCAAAGTAACACTTTAAAGAGTTCTGCATTAAAGCAAAGGAAATCTAAATTTCCTCCTTCAAGACCCCTTTATAATTCATACTCTTTATTCCAAGATTTTTCTCTCTCCCATGATTTGTTCCAGTAGCTTGGTTAGAAGTTCTGGTTTGAGGCAGGAGACGCTAATAACAAAGACGGAGAAGTTGGAGGCAGCATAAAGAAGTTAATGTTGATGTGGCAATGTGAGAGGGCTCTGGAGACGGTGGGGCAAGACAAGGATGGGCTGGCAGAAATTGCTGCTGTGCCAGGGCAGGAGGGCTTGGAAGGTGGCTGGAAAGGCCCCTGGGCTGCAGCTTTGGGGCTGGAAGGACAGGGATCTTCAGGCGTTAGGAGGGCTGGAACATTTTTAGGGCAGAGGAGGTTTGGGGGAGCTTTGTGTGACAGCAAGATCTCCCTTGTTCCTTCATCTCCCAAAGCATCCAGAACATCTTTCCTTGTCTTCTTCTCCCCTGCTGCCCTCTGGTCACCTCTGCAGCCCTCCAGTTTTTCACAAGAATCAGCTTTCCTTCCGAATCCTCTGGCCCCTCCAAAATCTGCTGCATCCCCAAGGCTTTGGGAAAAGGGCTGATTGTGACTGTCACCCATTTTGGCTATGGGGAAGATGATAAACTGAGGAATGAGGAAAGATTATAGGACTGTGCAGAGGCAAAGACAGCACTTCAGTGATGTGGAAGAAGAGGATTTACGTTTCTTGCTGCTCTGGCTGACATGAGTAAGATGTATGGAAGAGGGATGCAGTGGTTGAGGAGGTCCTGATCAGTGGTGTGGGATGTCCATCTCCTGTCCCCATCATCTTAGTCACAGGGAAAATCTGCTCGGCATAGTGGACTGCTTATCTGCCCACATGTCTGTGTAGGGCTGTAGAAGACCTTGGACAAAGACGTGGTCCTTGGGCTGTTGTATGTTTTAATTTGGAAGATAGGTTTTTCTGGGATGGCTCTTCAGTGTGTCTGTCCAAACATGGAATATCCATAGCTGAAGCGCCTGTAGCACACTCTGTGTTTCCTGGTGCAWCAGAACTTGACTTTTAGAATTTTTGAAATGATTTATCTGTGGATGCTGCTTGAAATACGTGTTTATCCAAGCTGTCTTTGAAAAGGGGAGATTCAGTAGCTGGAATGAAGAGTGTCCCAAGTCTTGTGGGTGGAGTGTGCATTAGCACTTATTTTTGCTTAGCTTAGAACATTTGTGTATATTTTAAAGATCATTTATTGTGCCCAAAGCTCTCTTTATATATTTTTTCTAGCTTTTAAAATGTACAGTGTTGATTACATTGTCCAAACCCACTTGTAACTCTTCTCCCCTTTCTTTTTGTATAAACTGTATAGCTGTGGTGATGATAAAACATGTTCCAACTTGCCTGAACTCATTTATATCCTGCATGAGCAGAAACTTAAAAAAAAMCCCATCCTGAGCTCTAGTTTGAGAGTAAGCCAACAATTTTTAAAGCATGCCTTCTTGCRTTTTCCAAAATATTTTATAACAATCTGTGCTTTCTTCCTGAAGTAGGGCTGCTGATTTCCAAAAGCTTTATCTTCAGTCGTAGCTGTTGCAGCATTTTTGCTCTGTGCGTTTCGAGCACGTGCACGGAGGCRTTTTGGAGGCAGATGTAGGAGCAGGGCTGCGTTTGCTCTAGTAGCAGAAGTGCCTGTGAGCTGCATCTTGAGCAGACCCTTGGCAAGTCTTCGTGAACCAAGGGTCCCTTGTGCTTCTGCTGGTCTTGGTAGACACTGCACTACTGCATCAGTTCCCCCCTTCCAAACCAGCTGCCAGTGTCTGACGTGGGGAGGTCAAGATAACATTTTGTAGATTTAACAACAGCAGGATTTATTAAAATATCACATTCTGGAGCTCAGTGTAACATCTTGCAGCATAACCCTTGCCTCACTGCAGTATAAGGGAGTGTGAATTTTGCTGAAGTAGTTGGAGGGACCACCCTGTCCCAGCATGGTTTTCATAAGCTAATAGTGCCCTGCGTGCATGCAAGAGCAGGTACAGAAGTGGTGCTTTTAATTGTTTCTTTTCTCAAACACTTCAAAGGTTTAAAATATAAGTCCAATTAGCAAGTTGCCTGCTGCCTTAAGTGCCCCAAGTCTAATAATTTCTTTAAAAAAAATTTTTTTTTGATGAGGGGGGAGCTGTTTTTGAGCACAGCTGCCCTGGGATCTTCCGAGTGGCTCCCTCGGAGCTCTGGTCTGGATAAACTCCGGTTGAGAGAGATCCGAGCAAGGCTGTTTACATAAATGTTTCTTTATTTGCAGCTCTCTCCCACCAGTTCAGCATGTTCATAYTTAATTGCACTTGGGATCTGACCCTGTTTTCGCAGTATTCCCCCTCTCCTCAGTGCAAGTAGAGAACATAAAATCATATTCCCAGTTAAAAAAAGAAAAGGGAGCAAAAGAGGAGATGATYGGCATAAATGGCTTAAATGCAGCTACAGTGTGATATGTGGAGAAGAGGAGCGTAATGTGTGGAGAAAAGGAGGCATCCTGTGTGATAACAAGTGGATGAGATCTGCAGAACACAAAATAAGACTTCAAGTTAGGCAAAGAGAGCAAAGCATCGGGATCGTGCAAGCATCTGCAGGAAGAGTTTCCAAACAAAAAGCACTCCGTGGGAAGACCTTCTCCCAGACCAGGATTTATGTCCAACTCAAAAATCCGGGGGAAGGTTATGTAATGTTGAGCTTTTCTTTGGTCGGAGTGTTGCCTTTCAGAGATGGATATGGGAGACTCCACGTTTTAAAATCTYGGCCATGATAACACAGGACTGAAAGATAAATATGCAGGTTAATTTTGACAGAATAAAAGCTGAGTTGAAGTGAATGTCAGCATTTTGGGAAGGAAAGGCACCCGGTTCCTTGCGAACTGGACCATTATCTATGTAGTTATCACATTTTGTTTCAAATTTCCATTAGGATGAAAGCAAACGTGGAGAGGTGGAAGTGGGAGATGAAAGGTAAATATCTGAGAAATACTGTGAAATTTGTCATCAGCTCAGGAGGTAGAGAAATGAGGAAAATTAATACCAAGAAAATCAGAGCTGTCAGTATGTAAAGAATGCAGCCAGCTATTTAATTGCAACTTAAATAAAGGAGACTTCAGGACACTAACACTTTCATCTACTGAGAAGGAATCTGCTTTGTACTTTGGAAATCCGGAAATTTGGGAAGAAAGTGAGGATCAATAGACAACCCTAAATAAATGAACCAAATAAATAAATTAGTGGGTTTTTTTTTTTTTTTTTGTAGAGCTCTGCTTGTGAGTTACAGAAAAAGAAGAGTGGGGGAATAAAGTAGGTCAGTTCAAGATATGCAGGAGACTCTTGCAGTCCCTGAGAAGTAAAGTCAAGAATCTTTGAGGTCCTGTGTAGAAGTTGCACAGTTCATGAGAAATCACTGACAATAAAATGTTTCCAAATGCTGGCAATCTATTAAACTGTGAAAAATCTAGTGCTGAAATAGAATAGAATAGAAAGGAATAGCTTTTTACTACCATGCAGAATAATGGGGTCAGGGAGGGGAGGGAGGAACATTTGTGGAATTGGAACAATAGATTTTTTTTCTTTTTTGCAGAGTAGACAATAGAGGTTTTTCTGTGTTATTCCCTGCTGAATTTGCACTGAGCGGAGAGGAATGTAGCTGTGTGTCGCTGTGACTCAGTCCCTTGGCTGTGCCGAGGGGCCCCGCTCGTGACTCAGCCGAATCCGGCCTCGCCGCCCGTGCCAAAGGAGCGGGAAGCTGCAGCGGGAAGCCTGGCAGAGGGAGCTCGCGGCGCGGGCGCCTGCACCCCGGCTGCACCCCGGCTGCAGAACCACACGCTTGTCTTCTAGGAAAGCACCCCGTTATCAGGGAAAAACACAGCGTTCATTTCCTAAAGCTTAAAGGCTGCCTCCTCTTTTCTTCTTTGGTCTGGATTTAAATAAGGTATCAGTCTTTGAAAGAGGTGTTGCTAGCATCGGATATATATATATATATATATATTTAATGCCCATTGTGTTAAGTAGTTGCTATAGACTTGCTATAGTTTATGCTTCTATGGTACCTGACAAAAGCAGGAAAAAGGCTCTCAGCAGAACTGTTCTGGGAGCTGTCCAATGCCAAAGATTTTTCTTGAAAAAGTTTTGGTGCTTTGCAGAAACTCTTATGCTTTCTATTCCTCACAGCTTAGTCTTTGTACACATGCGATTTCGGGTTAATTTTCTGGTTCATTCTACTTCTTTTTTCTTTTTTTTTTTTTTTTTTAATAGGAGTGCTAATACATATCTCTTGCTCATACAGAAGGATGCATGTGCAATCTGTGGAATACATATATTTATAAAAGGCCTCTGAGAAGGCGAGTTGTCTTCATCAGCAAGCGTATGCAATATTTTGTTTAGAAGTGGAAAATTTGGAAATTCTTTAATTTGGTGATTTCATACTCAAAGCTCCATTACAGAACCCAAGCACCGGTGTTTGACTCCTGAAAAAAAAAGTATAATCCAAGAAGTAGATGATAATTTGATACCGTAGAAAATATTAGAAATTATAAAAGTCTTTTGTGACATTATGTCCCTTTTTTTTCCCAAGGCAAATATATTTTAATCATATTTATTTCTATATTTTCATTGTTTTGTGTTTTGAATAGATTTTCACTGTACCAGAAGTGTATTTTATAATGTCTAGTATTTGTTGAAAAGGAAATGTGTCTTTCTGTGTTTGCRTATGTGCTTTTTTTCAGCTTGTAGCTAATATTGTTACTTTTATATTAATCATGAATTCTGATGAATTAAGCAGATCATATATGAACAGAGAATAAAACCAACCATTTTTAAATAAGTAAGATAAAGTGTTTTAGTTAAACTGTTTCTTTAAACAAAAGAGCACTGTATGCTAACACACCAGCTCTGGAAATAGGTGCTCTATAGCAGAGATCCCTTAAAAATGCAGAGTTTTTTTTTCTTGTTTTTGAGGGAGAGGACACTTTTATACCAAGTCATTCTGAGTTGATGGTGAAACTTATGAAATGAATTAGCTTGTTGCATAGGGCATGCAGAATTCACTCCCATAATACCTCCAAATGCTATAATGTGTACACTGGTCAGATATAGCTTCTATAAATTGTGCCTTAATGGCTTAAGTTTTTATTCTTATAGTATTATTACAATAGTTTTTATAAATTTTTTTTTAAAAAATGGCAGAATAAAATAATAAAGAATACTGCTTGAGCTGCAGTTGTTCTTTAACATGGGAGGAAGTACTAGGTGGAGGTAAGAGCATTGCAAGACATTCTGTAACTTGAAATAGAATAGCCATTATTTAAAAACATAAGCTGTAGCATGTAATGCAGGGGATAGTTCCTTTCYCTTTGGAATCGTTTAGATCTGAATGCAACAAATTCCAGTCTAGTTGGAGAATTTAAGATCTATCGACTTCACCRTTAATTAGTTTTATTTCCTTTTTTTGAGTGGGAACAGGAACCACCATTTTAAGCCGAACCGGGTATGCTGTGTGCCTATATAGTGACTGGTTTGGTTTAAACCCATAGCTGCTAATTTTATGACCTGTATGTTYTGCATTTTTATTTTACAGGTTTGAATATATCTTGCTGTATGATTGGTTGCACTATACTGAAAAGCAATTTTCCTCTCTTGTATTTCCCATTTAGTATTTACAAAATCTTCTATATAAGCCAGTGCAGGTAGAGTAACCTAACTATTGAGTTAGTTATGTAATGAATGAATCAATTCAAAGGACTATTGAATTAGCGATGAATGAACCGTCAAAATCTGTCAAGAGTTAAAACCAGCTGAAGTGTTTGGGTGAAGGATTGCACTAGCTTCTAAAAACGGGTCRTGAATGTGGGCAGGCAGTGAGGAAGCACAGCCCTGCTGCAGCCGAAGGTAAAGGCACAGTATTAAAGGCACAGATATTTGCCAAGGCACAGTATTAAAAATTCCATGGGACACATGGAAACACAGGAATTATTGGAACAATTAACTTCAGATGGAGCAAGCACTGCAATCAGTATTTTTAGAAATGCAACTTCAGCAAATGGTAAAATCTGAAATTCTGCTTCTGTGTTTTGAAGCACAGAACCTACTGCACAATGTCTGTGTTTTGTGTAGCTATGTTATTTTCTGGCTTATTTAAAAAAGGCCATCCCAAGTCACAGCAAAGGAGTTGTCTTACCTGCTTCCTCAAAGGCTTGAGGACTTAAATATTTGACTTCTATCTTAGCTGTCTGTATTCAACATTTAAAAACCATTTAAAAGAGTCTTTAAACTCTTGGTTTGCTTCTCTGCAACCCCAGAGGTAACTGGAGTCATTATTCCCAGGCTTCTGTCAATAAAAATTCCTGCACACCTACACACCTGATGCTAGGCATGCCCAGAGCTGTAGAGCACAGAAGGGACCTAAAAAAAGCCTGATTCCTAGAAAGATTTACAAGGTAGAAATTCCTCTGTCTCGTCTGTGGATCCTGAGCCAGCAAGAATTTCTAAAACATGTCTTTGGAACAAGCACCTTGAATGAAAGTTTTTTATTCTGTATGTCATGTGGTTCGAGCATTAGACAGAATAAGGAGGACTTGGGTTTAGTCCCTTCCTCAGTCTGAAGCAGTTTGAATTGTGGTAAATGCTTCAGTTGTGGACTTCTGGATACTGAGAAGWGGAACAGGGTAGGAGAAGTAAGAGTCTTGGTGTAGTTATGGGAGATATTTTGTGTATGGAGCCCGTTTTGCCATTATGTGGCAGCATGTCCAAACATCATCAACTCCAGAGAGCTCTGATGTGTTTGGGGTGATAGACCTCTTGACAGCAAGAGGTATAAAGCCATATCACTCAGCTCAAGAGTTTGCCATTGCCATGGAAATGAGATAAACTTTGCATGTGTGTGCTTTGGTAGGTGTTATGCTCACTAGACAATGATGAAAGATGGTTGGAAAGCGTGGTTTATTCTTGTCAAGGATAAAGGCAAACGTGGAGCATTGCAGGGTTAGAAACCAAGTTGTGAAAGTGAAGGATATGAATGCATTGCTCCTTCTGCTTTGAAAATGAGCAGACTCGGGAGCCTCTGCAGGGTTTCCCGCTCCAAGGAGGCTTTTGGCCGAAGCGGGAGGYGTCTCTGACTCTCACTGCTGATGCTCTGCAGCACCCACAGACGAGAGCCCAGCAGGCTCCATGCAGCCCCATGAGGTGGCTTTCTGGTCCGGGAGCCTCAAAGCCTAGGGGTTGTCCCATGTTTCTACTACTGGAGTAGCAGGGGACTGTAATATAGCAGTAATATTTCAATGCATTGCTAATACTTCTTAATTCTTGTGAGCTAAGTCCATGAAGTTTATTAAGCAAGGAGYGTTAGAGCGTTTAGATTGCCTGGATTCAGATTAATCTCAATTTGTCCATGTTAATTAACATGCATTATTTATTGCTGTCTGTTGGGTAAAAAACTTGGCTGTGACCTTTTGTTATGATTTTCATCTTGTCCTATCTCTGTTCAACATTTTTTTTGTGCTGCTGGATTACTAAACTTTCAATGTTTTATAAACCTCACAATTTAAAAACTAATAGATACCTTCTAATAACACCCTAAAATGAWCATGAATCTTGTGGGTCACAGCATAAATAGAGAAACAGATCATGATTTTGTTAATATTTGGTAGGATAAGTTGAGTGTAGGTACTGCCGTCTAATTGCCTTGGAGGTTGCACTTGCAGACCCTCCTCTTGGAAGTGAGTACTTTGCATCGAGTATGTAATTAAYAGGGCGAAAGAAGTAAAAATCTGCTGTTACCTCCACGGTCTTTGGTCATGCCTGTGGTGTATCGCCAGACTCTTAGACACGCTTGCAGAAAGCTAAGGATTGGATTTAATTTGGATGGATGGCTCCCGAGAGGGAGGCTGTGGAACACCATGCTCTGAAGGTCCTGTGCTAATAATGCTTTTAAACTCTGAMTTCTCGTTTACTGTAAAAAAGACAAATTAGAGCTGACATTTAACAGATCAATTTATCTCCACGAGCCTTCTTTATATGAAGTCACTAAGACTGCGAGCACAGTGTTTTTGTCCAGCTGTATAATCCCCGGTATCAAGCGCCAGAATCAATGTTGGAAGCAGTTGTAACTGTTTGGGATGCTCAGGAGTTTGTGTTCTTGCATAGCGGTGGGAACACTGAATATGTTAGAATTCTCCCCTATAGATAAATCCAGGATTTTTTTTTCTTTCCCAAAATGAATCTACCCTTTTCTCTTTTTTCTTTTTCTTTTTTTTTTTTTTAATTTTCTAAGAGGAGCAGCTTGACATTTAAAAAATAAAAAAAGCTCTTCTGAACTTGAATAAACTCTGAAAATGCATTTGGCATCTTTAAAAATGTCAATTTTCTGGCATGAGTAACATACTGTATTCCTTTCACCTTTTTGGAAAAACATATATTAGAATCTATGACACTATAAAAACTACTTTTTAAAGTTGTGGGGATCTCTGAAAAGTGTGTTATACACCTGTGTATGCAAGAAAGTATGGCCTGTGATTTGTTCATGCTTATGCAATAGCATCAATATGCAGTTTGAACACCTTATAATAGGTCCTAGCAAGTGTTAAAAGCAACTCTTTTATTCTTTCTTCTGGAACCCACATTGGTGACAGTAAACATTACTTAATGGACTCTACAGGAAAAAAAGGTACATATGTTTTGTGCATTTTGAGATGGGTGACTGCTCTGGAAAAATTCATCCACGATAAAGTGCTTTAAAAAGTATGTCTAGGCTTCCCACTTTTTCCCGTGAAATAAAACAGAATAAAGTGTATCAGTGAGACACGCTGTCCGTACCGTTTACTAGCATTTTGGGAAGGATAAGGTTATAGTTTCCTCATTCAGGATGCTAAGACCTCTTCCACAGTGATCAAGAATTCAGTCTCTCATAAACTGATTGAGGACGTTCAGTTAAAATCTAATTTAAAACAGTTATCAGATGACTCTGCCATGTATTGTAATAGCTTCTGACAATACTGCCCACTGCTAGTTTTGCTCTCTCCTCTTTTTGTGGAAGGATTAATTGAAAAGGGGGGACTTAGAGAAAAAACAKGGCCTAACAGAAGTTTGGGCATTACAGAAGCTTGCGTGCAGTGATACTCAGTTGCCACTTCCAGGATGGTTGGTGCACACGGACTCTGCTCCTCCACAGTTCCCCAGGCAGCACAATCTGCTCTCTCTGCAGAGAGGAGTCTCGGAGAGTGGAGCAGAGTGAAGGCACCACGGCCAAACTCTGCTGTGCTCCCGGTGCTGGGCCGCTGATAAGCCACACAGGAGCTGCCTGGTGGGAGATATATGATAAGATGTCTGGTGCTGAGCCAGCAAGGATGGCAAATCATCCTTTCGGATGAACTTTGCTTGAACTTGGCTCATTGTAAGCTCATTATAAGGTCAACACACTTTGATGCAAAAGTTACCAGCTGCGGGAGTTGACCACTCCTCAATGAGCATGCGCTCTAGATTTGCAATTAACTATACCTTTAAATGAAAGCAAGACACCTCTTCATCAATCAATAACAAAAGTGAGTATAACTACAGTCACACACGCTCCACCTAAATGTAAAAATATATAAAGGTGAACTAAGGAGGGAAGACTCCATGGTAACTTCTGGGATTGGTCAATGGATTGATCCCCTTTCCTCCCCTTGGCTCAGGACGCTGCCTGAGGAGACTGCTCGAGACTGAGAGCCCTCTCCCGTCTTCTAGGGTAATGATTGAGCATTTGTACATCAGAACTGGTCAAGAATCCCACGCTGTAGTAGAGCATTTCCTGTACTAACATCTGCAACCTGCTTTGTAAATGCTGCATTTGAATAAATCATGCTGTTTGTGAACTCGACTGCTTGTTTTGAAGGCAATCAGACCTATCTGTCCGATTGTAAATCTGGTGCTGCCAGTCAGGCCTTTGATATCTCTCTTAAGAGATGAGTTCAGCTGCCCCTAGTCCCTTTAACCTCTGAGGATCGGCTGGAACACAAGAGGATTCATCTCTTACCAAAGCCCCTTCAAACAGTAACACTTCTGCAGCCTCTCCAAAGCCACAGATGCCCCGCCTTCCTGTCAGTGACCTSTTGGATACACAGTTTCTGTAGAGATACCCAAGAATGGCAGAGCTTCTGAGATCACACTGACTTTATCATAGGTTTATTTCTTGTAGGTTACTTCAGAGATAGTTTTGGTCTACCACTGTCAAGTAGATGGCCACCTCAAAATGCACTTACTACATTACTGTGGCAAAGTGGACCAATGTGTTTGGATGCGTGAAATACAGACTTCTGAGCAGAAACAGCGAAACAATCTTATAATAACAGGGATACTAGAATATTGTGCTCTGTTCTGTTCTGCACCTCAAAAATAGTATGTCATAGTTCGAAGAAAAGTCACAGGAAGGAAAAGAAATTTGGAAAACAAGCATGGCAGTATGAGTCTTAAGATGGTGAAGTTGCTGAGAACATGAAAGATGGCTGTGTGATGGCTTGGGTTACGTATAGATACTTACAGGTAGAAAAGAATAAGGGCAACTTCTGAGTTTTGCTGAGACATAAACAGTGGCTGGAAGTTCAGACACATTCAACTTTGAAATAAGATTTCATTTTCCTAAAAGTGAGAGCCATTAAACCATAGCAAAGATTAGGGGGGAATGTATTTGCCATCTCTTGAGTAATTAAATTAGATACTTTTCTAAAGAATACAGTTTAACTCAGTTTCTTGTTAATGTTAGTTAGCCCGTGCACATAGGGGTCAAACCAGATGACTAACGTATGCGGAATCATCACTGCTCTTTGGGAGATCACACATAGTGGCTCTGGGAGATCACACATAGTGGCTTTGGAAAAGCAGATCAACTTTCACTTCCCTATACAGGCACCAAAACAGCACTTCTGAGTATTTGACCCTATAGACTAGGGGGCTTAGGATGTACTGGTGTTGAAGCTGTGTCAGAAGGTGATTAGCAATATCCGTGATGGGATTTGCATGCATGTAATGGCTTGCTCTCTTTTCCTTTGCCTGTGTGAAGCAAAGATGAGAGCAAAATGGAATACCCATGAATTTGGGGGGCTAGATTGTGCAGAAACACCATTGCATGCTGCTGAGTGGCAGTGCCTTTCCCCAGAGCTTACACCTTTACAGAGCCTTCCTGAACCYGCAGTGAACCCTGCAGCTGTTGCATTTTCAGTCGTTTGATGAACAGAAGGACAAACATGTGGAGATGACCAGGAAGGAATTTTATACTTTGTAAATGTTTTCAAAATAATTGTCTTTGCATAGTAGATGTTAAGATTCACCACATTTTAGAGAAGTGAGCTCAAATACTCATTAGGAGGTCTTTAGTCTTCTTGTGAAAGCAAGACAGCCATGCTTTTAAATCTTGAATGGTTTTAATCTTTGTTGGGTATCACATCAGTTCTGTAACTGCCTGAGCTTCTCAAAATACCAAATTTTGGATGTGCTTTAAACACTAAATATTTATGCTGTAAAGATGTTTTCACCTTTGAACATGAATGTGCTACATTTCTGTTTTCTTCCCTCAAAAACAATGTTTAAAATGYTAAGGGCCTGGTTCAGCTCCACTGAAAACAACTGAAGTTCTTCCAAGGCTTTCAAGTTCAAGTGCTGAATTCCTCTAGAATCCATTGTTATCATTTCTGTTCCTTCAGCAGTCACAGCCTCCTTTAAATGACTTGTCATTGTTTTCACTAAAAATAAGACTTCATTAAAGCAAAACTGTGTGGTTTAAACATCACAGAATTGCAAAACCTAAAATCCTTATTACCTGTTTAGCTCTTGTGATTCTTTTTTGTTTAACATCAGTGAGCTTATATGCAATTGTCATAATGTTAAGATATATGTTTTAAAGGCAAGTCAACTTCATGTTCCTTTTATATAGAATCTAAAGGCTGTTGTGCTAATTTCAATGGAATGAGGGTGCAAGGAAGTCTAAGATGTTAAGAGCAACTTTCATTGTATGCAGATCAATTTTGGACAGATGGAACAGGTTGGGCAGATGGAACAGAGACTTTGCCCTGCTTTTTCCTTTGGCAGTGGTTTGACATTCAAACACAAATCTGCCTGCTCTTTATTGAATGCTTCCAGAAATGAGGGAGAAAGAGGGATGATRGTTAAAAACAATGAAAGGGATAAGATTTCAGGTGAAGGTTTGAAATCTTCAGCTAAAGCAAGGTTCACCATGTCACCATCCTTACCATTTCAACATTTGACACTATTTCAGCTGACCCTGAGAGCAGAAATGAGAATTGCCGTTTGTGGAGAAAGACGGTGAATAACCATAAAGGACATAGGCTGCTGTTCCTGATGCTGAACTTCTCTGAGGGATAAACAAGACATGCACAGGAGAAGAGAAAGATAGGAAAACAGAGAGAAAAAACAAAAAACAGAAAACAACTTCTGTTTCTAATATTGACTCTTAAAAGTCAGAAAAAGCTCAGAGTTACTTTTTTTTTTCTTGATATAGAAAGCTTCAATTAAATCACCTCATGTGTGCTTTCCTCCTTTCTTACTTCACACAGAAAAGGTTACAGTCATCACAGTGCAAATTACATTGCCTTAGCTAAGCCAGCCCTGCCCTCCCTTTTTTGAAAAGTAGAGAGCGAAATAAACAGAGGGAAAGAAAATAAATGGTGGGGAAAGAGAAAGAGATGAGTGAAGCACTGAAGACAGAAGCGCATATCTGATATTGCAGATTTTGGTGGCAATGGCAGTGTCTTGCTTTCCCGAGGGAGGAGCAGACTGGCGTGTCACATCAGCTAGGCATGGTCTTATCGGACATTTAAGTAGAATGGTCGAGTTAGATGGTCTTTCTTGCACTGGTTCAGTTAACGAGAGAGACCTTCTTCGAGTCTCTATCAATATTTGTTGTTTCTCTCAGACTTCAGCCAATTTCTRTAGTCTTTTCACAGATAAGTTCTGTATTTCCAATATTCCAATAATTTCCAGTCATTATAAAATGCCCCGAGTGACTGTTTTCCCTCTGTTTACCAAGTACTAAGGCTTATGTTCCTGAGTGGAAACAAAATAGTCTCCTGAATGGCTGCTGCAGGTAGTCATTTGGACTCAGTTGTTCTCTATGTTTGCYTAATAAACAAATATGCACAGATACACACACATATTTGTAACATTTAACATTGGAAATACTGGATTTCCAGCAGAAGAAGCGAGTTTGAATGTTTGTTACTGAGRATCATGTTACCGTCTGCGAGGTTAGTCGCAACTGTACAATTTGAGTGTCAGATTTTATCCTATTGATTAGCTGTTTTGTTTTCCTTGGAGCAGGCCATGGAGGGAAAATTCTGTGGAATCTCAAGTTTCTTGATAAAGAGTGAAATAACAGCATGGGCCTTTCATAGCCTGGATGAAATCATGGTTTCCAGGGAGACCTGCAGCTCGTTCGCTGCAGCCAGCAGGCTGAACTGCCAACTGTGGCGGATTACATAAGTTGCCCATCCTATAGAGTTTTCCAGCCGTTCGCTTGTATCCGTCGCACATCTCGCATGCTGCGGTAAGGCTTCTTTTTTCTTTAACCCGTAATAGCCARTTACCATCACCTGGCACAGCATCTTCTTGGAGTGGGAGCCAATCCAAGAACTGCAAAGTGCCAGAATAAACTGGGCTTGGAAATACAGGCTGTCTGGGACTTCAGAGGCTGGATGAATAGGAACTTTCTTTGCTGCAGGAGGCCGGAGGAGTCTGTGGGTTTGATGTGCTTTCCTGATTCAGATGAAAGATAAACAACTCATCCCACTCAAGAGAATTCTTTGGTTTCAGTGATACGTGCCTTTTTTGCCTGGTTTAAAATTGCCATCAGCTGCTTACATTGGTCTTTGATGTGCAGCATTGGTTTCTAATGAAATATATCGGCTCACCTATTTTCTGGTCCTGTGTGTTTGCAATATTCAAGCACAGCTTAATGTGAAATACCTCCCTTTTCATGTACTGAAGATCTTGTTGGTGTAAAACCTTCTTTCTGAAATCCAGCCAAAGTCTGATAATTTCTTTAATCCTCTCTGCTCCTTTATTTAGAAATGAATACATTATTTATTATCCTTTATAATCCTTTATCCTCAATTATATCCTTGATTTAATCAAGAATGTATTATGCAGCAATTATCAAAGCTGTAAATCTGGAGTCACCATGTAACCGTTTAATCTAACCATGTAGTCTAAATTTCTAYGGGGTTAGTTTTTGTTTGCTGAGTACTGCTAACAGTGGAAATCATAATTATCTTGCAAAATATTTTCACTTAAATTATTGCCTACTGTTTGTTTTCTATTAGCTATTCATAAAATGTGTTTTGGGGTGAAGATCTGAACAGTTTGCTGTGTCAGTAGTTTGGGCAATGSTTTTTTGGACCGTTCGATTGAACAATTTTAAGGAGGGCTTTAGGCTGTGGCTGCAGCACAAATGAATGAATGTTGGATGTAAACACGAAGCTGGTGGTGGTGCTTTCAGCGGGACTCTGGGGAGAGAAGCTGAGATAACGCATGAGTGGTGGGAACAGATCCCGGGAGCGCGCGCTTGGCGGGCCTRGGAGTTTCTCCTTTGCTAAACATGACTCGTGTGTGAGGAGATGAGGCTGCTGCATCTCCATCACGCAGGAGGGAGCGTTGGATGTCGCTGCGAAGCCCTTTCCTGGCTGCCGAAGCCCTTTCCCCTTGTGCGGCCTCCAGAGAGATCGTCCAGCTCTGCCAGGCGCTCTCCGTCCTGGAAGTGTGTTCACTGGGTAGGCTGGGGGCTTTATCCAAGGTTTACTGGGATCACGCAGCATTTGGGTGCTTGGGCTGCCCGAGTGTTGCAATGGAAGGAGGGAAGTGAAAGGAAAAGCAGCAAAGGAGCTGCAGGAGGAAGGGAGCGAAAGAAATCCCCATTAGCCTGTTTACATTTGGTAGTATCCACTCAATTCTGACATAAGGGAATAAAATCTCTCTAACTACATACTCTTAAATKCATCCTTTGCATAGCCGTGTGCACAGATGTAAAATCAGTATAGATGCTGCCTAGCCAGAGCAGAACTGCTTTTTAGCTACTCTTCATTCCTCTTACACTTGTAGCAAGCACATTGAAAAATGGAAGAAAATTCTCCATACATGTTACTTAAACATATAATAATCCTCTCTCCTGACCTCTTGAGGTAAAAACTTACCTAGACATACTCTGTAATCCTCTGTTTAATGCTGTGGAAGACTTCCTGGAAGAATGTAATTAYACTGTGATTATCTCAAAATAGCCCACTCTGACACAGAAATGTAAAGAATCAGTGTGGGGAATGCTGATGTACTTTTTACCATGGGACGTCTTCTCAATTTGTGTACGGGCATGCACTTTCATACATCTGTGCTTGTACAAACCAAGCCTAAACTACAYGATGGCTTCACAGTTTTACCCATTTGGGGAAATTCTGTGGTTCTTTTTGATGACAGTGAGTGTAACATCATCAGTTGTGTCCACCAAAAAAGAAACAAACAAAAAAAAAGGAGTAATATCTGGTCTAGGMAATATGAATGTAAAGTAGGACTGAAATCCAAGTGGAAAAAAGCACAGGTTCAGCTGTATTAGTTGTTAAAAGTAATTGACTTGAAGTAACTTCAGAGACTTGTTTGGGATTCATACCATTAGGTAGAAATATGAATAAACAGAGAAATATACATTGTCCCAATGTTTTATTGGTAAGACACAGTAATTTTGAAGACACGGAGATGGAATATAAAAAGAAGGTGATGCAGTGTTACATTGCTTTTCCATATTATTTAATGCATGTAAATCACAATTTCTAGAGTTGCTTTTCCCCTGCATTATAGTTTCTATGTTATTGCATAAGTAAAGAAATGCAAARAATCTTCATTATGCCTTTTCAATCATTATAACCATAACGTTTTAATATTTGCTCCCTTGTAAGCCAAGCCTAACGATCCCTAGCTGAATTAAGAGATGTTTATACAGTGATGTAATATGAGAGAAGTGTTAATTTATACTTGGAYGACAACGTGATGTACATAACCTTTAGTCTGGTTGTTTTTTGGAATGCTGGAAAAGGTTAAAATCATGCCCTTCCCAGCTGCCTTCTTAGGCAGTAGCTAGCAAGAGGGAAAAAGGAGAAATGACCTCTTCCTTTGGCACCCTCCCATGTAGTTCTTGAGCAAGAAATCTTTATGCTACAAAGAGAAGCCAGAGATTTCAGAGAAGGGGAATCTCTCTGTGTCTGTCCGTTTTCCAGGTTTTGGATAGTGACAAAACTGCACTGAAGAGCAAATATTTTTGATTCTGGAAGATTCCAGGTTGCTCTAAATGGAAAGTTTCTTCTGAAAGTATTTCTAGGAAGAGTAAAGTGATATACTCATCTGGGCACTGGACAGCTGGGTGTGGAAGGCCTGGATTGGTAGACTCCCTTTTGAGACACAAAAGATGCTGCTTAAATGCAAAGTGGAAATGCTTCTTCAGCTGTTCAGGCACCTAAATTTCCTACTGAACACTTAATTTGAATGTGAGATTCTTTTGCTGTGCACGCATAAAGGTGAGACTGTTGTTATTCGAACTCCCTGGTATTTTTGAGTAGCAGTACTGTTTTGGGAGTTGCATGTTGCAAAACCCAGTAGTGGCTGTTTGCTGCATTAGTGACTGCACCAGATGTCCRCTGTGTGGAGACCTGAGTTCAGTCTCCTTCCTAATCTAAATTGTTGACTTGCTTGCTAGCATAAAAGCTCCAGCACTGCAGATTTGCAGTACCCAAAAATGCATTGAAGAAGCCTTTGCAGTTGCAGGATGAAGCCGTCTGGTCAGTGGGAATGGGCTGAAGTCATTAATTTTCAAATCTTGATGAAGTTTCCTTTTATACTTGTCCGAATGTGCATTGGGAGAACTCCCAATGTACCTGTTTGACCGTGTGTTCATGATATATTGGCTGGTGTGAGCAAGCTCAATGTGACCCTCCTACTCATGTTCCCTTGGTGAGRAGAAAAGCAGCATGTGCTGCCTCTGCTTGCTTTGGTCTTTGGTGGTGGTGGTCTCCCTGAGCAAGACAGACTCTCTTACCCGGGGCGGCATTTTCACTAATTCCAAACATCCTTTTTGCTCTCAAAGTGCCATGTGAAATAGCGAGATCAAAAGCTTACAGGTGAGATTGGAAGAGTGACCATACTGAGTCAGACTAAAGGTCCACCCAACCCAACATCCTATCTCAATTACCGCCTGATAGATCTGGACTGCTTTAAAATTCGCTGTTTAAATTTAGCACATCGCTCTGCCTGCTCAGTGCTGGAACAGACTTAGGGTCCCCGTACTCCTGTAGCAGGGTGAGGAGCTGGCACTACTCTCCATACAGCACCAGCAGCAGAAAGTTGGTGTGAGGAGCCCAGCTTAGCTGAACTCCCAAGGGCATAGCAGGGTGAAGCAGAGGGTGCTTCAGTGGACCACTGCAGAGGCAGATTTCTCTGCTTTTCTCTTACAAACCATGGGGAGGGAAAGGAAAYGATCAGCAGTGATGAATTTTCTGTCTTTTGGCAAAATGGCCAATCCTGGGCTCATATTGCTGGTGGCCCCTCCGTGGTAACACCGAGGCACTTTGGCAAGCATTTTCTGTAAGCAGTGTCAAGAACTCTTCTGTTGCTTCTGCTATAACTACTGGGTAGAGAAGATGCAGAAGTTTGGTCTCCAGCATTGTTGGTTTGGCATCTCTTTAGACYACTCGAATGTCAGTGCTATATAATTATTCTCTTTAGACTAAATTGCAAACTCTCTAATTCCTGGAATCCTTACAGGCTGCTGGCTTAAGCCTTGAGCTTATCCCTTTAATTTTGGTTTCTGTTAACAAGTCTGGTTTGGACAACTGAATAGTTATTTGGCTTCATAGTTATAATGAATTTCTCAAGTCTAGTATCTCTTTTTTTTCAGGTTTTGCTGTTAATGAAATACATAAGGACTGTCACAAATAGATGGGAAAAATGATTTGTGGAGAGAATAGAGTTTAATTGAGAATATCAGATATGCGTGTTCTGCTAATTCTTTTACTGGCTTTTCTGTTTTTCTGAAGAAAYGTAAGCTGGAGCCTGATTTTCACCAAGAGAAAGCTTATTCTGACGCAATAGCTTACCTTACCTTCTTATATTATAAACCTTGCTTGCCCACTATTTAAACACTTAAGTTAGTAGTAAACAGATATATCTGGGATGGGAAATTACTATGTAATCTACTTTAATGAAATCGTTACCTCAGTATCTATGTAGGTTGCATGTTTTCATTTTGGAACCGTGTGACTTAACGTCCTTAAACCCTAAGTCCTTCAGCTGGTTTCTCAACCATTCACAGGGTAATATGAACAAGAAGTAAGGTGTTAGAGTCTCTAAAGGAGGTATTTGGTAGCATAATAGTTATGCTTTTGCATCAGTAGTATTTTGTCAGTTACTTAATTAGTAATAGCATATCCTGGAATCTGAAAACGGCTCCTAGGTTGTGAGGAATTTTCTTAACGGAATGACTTTCTAAGCAGTTGAAAAGCACAACAAGCTCTGAAAAGCCCCAGTAAAATGGTATACTGCTTTTCTGGCACATCTTCCATTTGGCAAAAACAGACCAAGAACCTACCAGGAACTGACTTGATAATGAAATTGCTACTGTTCTGTTTATTCTTATCTCGTTATGTCTTTAGGAGTAAGGGTTTATCTTTAAGTGCTTTGGAACGTTGTTACAGATAACAGCTTGCCAGCAAAGTGATGGATGCCCATTCAGTGACTGTTCAGCAAATATATGGCATTTATTTCACATTACTCCCTTGACTACTCTTGAGAAAGGAAACACTTTTGTACCTATTTACCTACCATTTACCTATTTCTTCTCTTAAGAGGTCCTTAAAATATGCCTAAAAAATAATTCAGAGCATGCCTGTTTTTGGAGGACAGTATTTTCTGGTATATCAGGAGTTTTGTAACGGGCAGTGGTACCTTCCTACTAGTAATGTAGTTCACCACTTGCCTACTTTGAAGAATTCATAAAGGCTAGTGATTCAGAAAAGGGTAAATACACACAATTTATATCTCCCTCTCCCTCCCATACATTCACTTTTTATTTTATTGTTAAGTAAATATTTTTGAATATATTTGAGCGTTTGAATGAGTATGTAGGTAAGTTTGTTATGGGTATAAATAAAAGTTTATGACTGGAATAGAAAGATATGAGAAGGCTAAGATTCATGTCCTTATTMAAGGAAGGCATTTCAGCTGTAGGAAGTAGGCTGAAAAACAGAGTGCAAGAATGTTAATGATAAATTAATATGTAATAGATAAAGACTAATATGACTGACAGAGCAGAAGCTGAGAAGAGAAATGTTTAAAGTGCTTTAGCCAGATGCAAGATACTTAAATACATAAGACTTTAAGTGATGGTGCAAGGAATTGGCCCTTAATTGGCCCTGAATTTATCATTCACGTTATTTATTTATTTATTTATTTAGTTATTTATTGTTCATGGTTTAAAGATTAGCCCATAGATGTGGTAGGTAAAATTTGAAGAGAGTGAGTTGCCTGGCACAAACAGCCCAAAAAGCTGTTGTTTCGAGTGCAAGTGAATAACGTGGTGTGGAAAAGTTTGCTATTAAAATATGCAAAAAATATTTTCCAATTAGTCTTAAATTCTGCCCCTGCTATATTCATGACATCCAGTGCACCAAATCTACAGCTTACATGAACATACACCACCTTGCATAGCTTAGTAGAAATGCATTTATTCAAACCTATAGTAAATTTTCCCTTTGTGAGATTGTTCATATTTTGTAACTGAGGATGAAATATAGTCAGAGAAATGGCATGTTGCCTAGAAGGATGAAAAGATAGAATACAATAGAGATTCAGTATGTTTTTTTCCTCTTCTGAGTCTTGAAATAAATTGATCTCTAAAACAATACTCCAGAAATATGTCTCTTTTCATGATGAATCTGTTTTTTAATGCAGTAAATATGGAGTAAGTTATAAATATGGCTGAATCCTGGTAAATTTGTTAAAATAATATTTACGACGTTGACATGAGGCCAAGACTGTCTGCGTTCCCTATTGGGAATATAATTCACAGACAAGACCATGATAGCAAAGGAACAAAAAAAAAAAAGATAAATGAAGCCAAATCTTCCCATTTAGGGGCTGTGATTTATGTGAGGGGACGGCCCCTGGGATGTCACGGGACATGGTGGTGGGCCTGGGGACACTGGAAGGGGCTGGGGAATTGCGTTTCTGGTCATGGTCCTGTGACTCCAGTCCCGGACTCCCTGGCACAAAGGAGGCCGGTGAGTGGGTCGAGGCTGCAGTGCTGTCTCCCAGCGCTGGATACAGGAAAGCTCGCCAAATTTTGGTGTAGGGGCAGGAATGGGCTGGTGGTGGGCTGGTGGTTGGTTGATGTGAGTGTGAGCAGGAGGGTAACCTCCATCTGTGCATGACTCGTGGGAGAGGCATGGGCCTTGGGAACAGCAAGATGTCCCACAGGGACACTGGAACTGCTGGAGCTGGAACTGTTCCCTCAGGGACGTTGTCGAATGCGAGAGTGAAAAATCCCTATTTTGGACGTAGGTGCCTGCCTGATGTGTTTTGTCTGAGCCGCACTGCAGACTGGCCTCATGTCTGCTCTTGTGTCCAGGCAGACCTGGATTCAGTTCAAGGCTGTTCTTCATGCCCTCCGTTTTAAAACCTGGAAATTTGGGTTTTGTTGGAAATATAAGGGCRTAATTGCATTTTCGTTTCATTTGTTCCTCTTCTAGTCTAATATCAAGACCCTGAGAATACAATACACATGGCACAGATCGTAACACTTTTTGAGACGCTTTTAATTCTGCTACTTCATGATTACATCTCAACTGAAGATGGTGAAACAAGAGCAAGTAAGTCTTAACATTTACATTCTGGATAATGGTAATTTAAGAAGCATGCATTAAATTTGTAATGTCCACTTTCAGATCTGTGTGTATATTGCTTTTTTTTTTCAGTATAATTTTACTGGTGGATACACCATGATGTGGAAGTAACTTCAGTATCTTATTTCTCATTTAGGAAGGGAATATCTTTATTTCTTTTAGAAGACTAACCTGATTATATTCTCTTGGAAATGTTCAAGGAGGCAGATGGCCCTGTAAAACTCTCATCTCAATTTAAAGCTATATCTTGATTGCTTATATTGTTTTTTCTTCAAAGGTGTTTTTTGTTTTCTTCTTCAAAGATGTTTTGCATTGCTTAAGAATATGTAAGGGAGTTAGGACAAATCAGAGCTCTTCTTTCAGTTGCAGAGCTGCAGCCTGTACCAAAACCACACATACAGCAAGACTTGGCCAGCCCCTTGACCCCATGTGCCAGTGGATCCAATTAGCCTCTCCTGTTGGTTGTCATCTCACCAGCACCATGGGTGCCAGTTACATGTGCTCCTTTTAGAATCCTTTTGGACTTGCTCCTGCAGAGAGGAATTCCCTCTGGGCAAGGATGTGCCTGCAAGGTGGAAAGGACCATCCGGTAGATCTGCCCACGTTCTTCCAAGGGCTACAGTTGGCCAATTGATCTAAAAGCTCAATTTTTAGGTAGCTGCAGTTAGGTGAGCTGAATCCATACCTAGGTCAACATGCAGCTCTTTCTAAGGAGAGAGCATTACRTTTGTGAAGTAATGACATAATCTTATATTTTGCCAGAATATGATGCCAGCAACATTCAACTGAGATTCATGATATTGTAATAACAAGTTCTATGTGTGTGCAGTGTAGCTGTGTTCTGGAAGTCCATTAAAATATATTTGTAGAAGGAGTGAATATTACTGCTTAATTCTGGGTCATTCTGGTTATGGTCTTCCTCCCCAGTGTGCTTGGTTTGTTAACAAAAACAAGTTTTTTTTTGCTAACAAAAACAAGTTTTGGATTTTTTGGGTTTTGGTTCTGCAGACAAATAGAGATATGGGAAAAACAAATATGTATTCCTCCCTGCTGCTTGCATAAAACATAACTGCCAGTTAAAGAATGGAATTCTTTAAATTTTCATAGTTGTTGCTGGTGATAATGTCAAAACCAGAAAATGACATGGTTTTCAGATGCAAAGTTGAATCTGTGTGGCTTAGTGAAACAGTCTTGTTTTTGCTGATAACTCAGCTGACTTATTTTAATGGAATGTAGGGTGGTTTTGTAGATATGGGCTCTAACACAATCAGTAATTGTATGAAAAACAATTTCCTGAAATAGATGGATTCATTTAAATAATGATTTTATTTATTTATTTTTATTATTTTTTCCTAGGTTGCAGAACTGCTCCAGCAGATTTAGTGTTTATCTTAGATGGCTCTTACAGTGTTGGCCCGGAAAACTTTGAAATAATCAAAAGATGGCTTGTCAATATTACACAAAATTTTGACATAGGACCAAAGTTTATTCAAGTTGGAGTTGTCCAGTACAGTGATTACCCTGTACTTGAAATTCCTCTAGGAACTCATGAATCCACTGAAAATCTGATCAGGGAAATGGAATCCATACATTACTTAGGAGGAAATACAAAAACAGGAAGAGCTATTCAATTTGCCTATGACCATCTTTTTGCAAAATCCTCAAGATTTTTAACAAAAATAGCAGTTGTTCTCACTGATGGGAAATCTCAAGATGAAGTCAAAGATGTAGCAGCAGAAGCAAGGAAAAATAAAATCACTTTGTTTGCTATTGGTGTTGGCTCGGAAATTGAGGAGGATGAACTTAAAGCTATTGCCAACAAGCCTTCATCAACTTACGTATTCTATGTTGAAGATTACATTGCAATATCCAGAATTAAAGAAGTTATAAAGCAGAAACTCTGTGAAGGTAAGTAAATGATCACAAAGTATTTATGAAAGTTTGGAGCATGTAGTGAGGTACCCATATGTCTTTATTTCGTAAGCAGACATGTTGGTGAATGTAGCCTAAAGCACTTGGCAAGTTTTTTTTTTATGATCATGTCTTGATTTTTATGTTTTTTGTGGAAATTCTCCCAAAATGTTAGCTTCTGTGTTAAACAAAGACGTGCATTTGGAAAAGATTCGATGTGTTAACACAGTACGTGTTTAATTTTAATATATGGAAGTTTGTCCTCAGTCACTTTTTTAAGAAAAAAAAAAAAAAAAGAAAGTTTTGAACCTTGAAACAGTTGAGCAATTGTTATAGTGGTGAGAATATAGGGCTTACTTTAGCCCTTTTCCCAGGTGCAGTTAATAATCGTGCACAATCAAACAGAAATTATCTTTTCTTCTTGTCAGTGGGTAGCAKAACCTATCATTATGCTCAGCAGTTCTTCCGCTAGTACGTGTTGAAAAACCCAGAAGAGACACTTCTGGCAAAAGTGCCTGGAAAAGTAACAAGCTGTTATGTTCTTTCCTGAAAGACTTTTATCGAAGAATTAGCCAAGACCAACATCATAAACTTGACTTTTTCATTTTAGAATGCCAACAGCATTACTGCATTGAGTTCTTGATAACTTTGTAAAGAAATGACTTTCCTATCTTAAAAAAAAAAGCAAATACATCACTCAGAAGGACTGTGTTACACAGTGACTATGTACGTGTCAGTGTTATCTTGTACCTGTTTTAGTATCAGGAATTGATGCAAGTCATATTCAATTGTACTGTATTTCTGCACTCAAAGAAGTGAAAAATAGTTTTCAGTTATTCTCACTTTGACCATGCACTTCTTTCATAAAGTATGGTGATATTTATTTTGAGGTTAGTAGTATTTATTTCTTGATACCTTTAGAGGAGTCATCATAATTCCTTGTACCTGACACAATAAAGAGCCACCAAATCAGCTCAATGCAGTTAAATTCTTTAATAGTCTCTCATGCTGGGAGAAATTTCCCAAAGTAAACACAATAATTTATTTAAATAAAGTTTAGAAGTGACATGATACTTCATGAGGATGCATTTCTTTCAAAATAAAATTAACAGAAGTCTTAAAAATTCAGCTGCCCTATTTGACTCAACTCTTCCAGCAGTAAACTGTGAAGGTTGATGACAAATACAAAATAGTGGTTTTTTTTTTAAAATACTTACTATTTTACTTTAAGTGACCCTTGGCTTCCATTCTCTTAACGCCCTGCTTTTTCCTAGCATTAGCATTTTGAGCTGCCTCTCGCAAAGAGTGGTCAGTGCCAATTGGCAGCCTCATTTCTAGCTACAGTGTCTTTAGCAGGTGARTTCAAAGACTAGTAAGCTGGAAAATTTATATCTGAGTGGTGGATTGTTTAATGCACATGGTTAAGTTTCATGTCGACTTCTGAGAGGAAGTTGTATAATGATGAAGCACCAATGAGATGCCTGTGATCAACCATATGAAACTTCTGAAGGTTTTGTACTTGTGTCTTGGCCATACTTGACTTTTTTTTTTTTAAAAAAAAAGCTTTTACTCTTTGATTTTGTTAAATTTGTACAATTTGTACTTTAATTAACATATATATAAAGGCATAGTGGAAATACTCTGCTTTGAAAGAAGGAGGCTGAGATTTGGTGGCTCTTGTAGCAGTTAGCACTGGTGTGGAGCACCTTGCAGACAGAGGGCTGTCATTTGTCTGTCATTTGTCTGTCATTTGGGGACTCTACTGTTCAATTTAGAGTATGTTAGCATGAAAAAAAGCTGATTAATCTGTGAAGAGAGGACAGTGGTGTCTGAAAGAATAGTGTCTAGAGGGGTCCCCAAGTATTTATTTTTTTTCTTTATTTTTACTCTCTTAAGCTTCTATAGCTTTGATATTCTCTAGTCAAATGTAGAGAAAAGTTGTATGTCAGGAAGGCATTTAAAAGCAATAGTCGGTGTAGGACTCGGAAGCATATGAGGAAGATTTTGAGAAAAGTTAATTTGCATTGGATAATGGAATTTCACATCAGAATTCTAGAAAGAAAAATCAAATATGAAAAAGAAACCAGATATCAATTTAGAAATTTGCTGTGATTGATAGAGGCGCTTAGATGAGACACTGAGGGACCAGTTTGGCAGGCATGGTGTTGAAGGGCTTATGGTTGGACTGAATGATCTTAAAGGTCTTTTCCAACCATTATGTTTCTATGATTGTTCTTCAGTTCTTCTTACGTAATTTTAACAAAATGAGAAGATATTTACTTTCCTTTCGTTGYTTTATTACTCTACTATAATGTTGGCTTTAGCATTAAGTTTCATTTTCTTTCAGCCTAGTATTGTTTCTGTGTGAAAAGAGCTGAACAGAGATAATGTTCAGCCAGCTTTACTTTCCAAAGAAAATGCCTCACATAGTCTTTGTCCAGTGGATTACAGTATAATAGACAAAATGGATTAGAGGCCATCTTAAGTGAAAGAAGACAAAAAAAAGTTGTAAATTAATTTTATCTTTTTTTCCACTTTCAGTGTGATTTCACATTTGAGAGGCTGAGTTAAGCCAAATCATTGGGGCATCAAGGAAATTAAAAACTGGAGTTTAGTAGCATTTTGCAACTATGTTGAGGACTTCATAACCATATTTTATATTGTAATTCTTTTGTAATGCAGTTAGCCACAATTCAGAATAGTATGTGAATCTAATTGGAGGAAATTCCAACATCTCAATATTCTCGCTTCCTCTTTCTTAAGGATTCTTCATATCTCTTCTCTTTTGCTGTACTTAACTGGCAGTTCTTTCTGAAAAGTCAGCTACAAAAAAAGTAGGCAAGTAGGATTACTTGTATTTGAAAGGTTTAATTATATTTTGAACTACTCTTGCCTTTACTACTTTGCAGAGTCTGTATGTCCAACAAGAATTCCAGTGGCAGCTCGAGATGAAAAAGGATTTGACATTCTGCTAGGACTCGGTGTGAAGAAGAAGGTTAAAAAGAGAATTCAGATACCAACTACCAATGCCAAAGCTTATGAAATAACCTCACGTGTTGATCTGTCAGAATTGACAAGGTATTTAACTTTATAGAAGTTAAATAAAAGTTAAATAAAAGTGCTAAGTTTAGCAACATTTTTGTTGTTTGAAGTACAATAGACGTGTTTTAAGATTTGTACAAATGTACAGCTGTGATCTTTTCTTTCCCCCTTCCTTCTCCCTTAGGGATGTGTTTCCAGAAGGTCTGCCTCCATCATATGTATTTGTTTCCACTCAGAGGTTTAAAGTAAAAAAGACATGGGATTTGTGGAGAATTCTAAGTCTAGATAAGAGACCACAGATAGCAGTCACTATCAATGGAGAAGAGAAAACGCTGTCATTCACGACAACAAGCTTAATAAATGGAACCCAGGTTATTACTTTTGCTGACCCTCGTGTGAAGGTAAGGAATAGGTTGACATCCCACTGGAATACTTGTACATTTTTTTCATTTATTTATTTATTTATTTATTTATTTTTTAAGTATGATCTCATATTTGGCTGCTTAGGTATTTAGACATAGATGCTAGATGCTGGGTGCTTTACCCATCTTTCCTTAGTGTCCACAGAGTTCATCCATGAAAACGCTTTGCACGTGCTTTCTGTTCAGCAGTTTCCAGCAGGTATCTGTGAAAGTGAAGAGTTGTTTGCACACAGCTTATTTCTCAACATATGCATTAGCTGGAAAGTATGATTTGCCTTTCATATAAAGACCAGAAAATGTGAGGAAAAATGTTCTTTTTTTTTCATAGAGGTTTGATTAAGCTTCTAAATTCCTTAAAAATACATAGTAAGAAAAAAATAACATAATGAAAGGAGTTATTTTCTTCATTAGAAGGCAGGTCAGCAGCTTGCAGGAGTTTGTTTTGCATCTGTCCGGTGCTCTCTTGAGTAGTAATTCCTTTCAGCTCATTTTTTAGATTGTCTCGGCTCATCTCCACTGAATGAGGGTCCCCTTCCTTGTCCAAAACATTTTTGTTTTCTCAAGTTCCACAATCTGCAAGTTCCCTGCCTATCTGGGAAGTATAGTGAAGCAGTGARGTATTCAGCTGTGTGAGAAAGATTATCTCACTTACAGGACAGACACAGAGGGAAGGAGAATGAGCGTCTGGACTCTTGTATCTGTAGCAGCAGTATGAGAATAGAGCAGCACAGGAATACAGAGCCTGGAGTTTCCCTTTCCTACCTTAGGGAGTATTTTCTTAAGTCAAGTAAGAGGCACAATTCAGGAAAAAAAAAACCACAAGAAAAATTTACCCTTAGAATACTTAGTGTCCCAAGTGGTTTCTGGTTTTCTGGGAAGCGTTGGCCTGGATTTGTTTCCTTCAAATCAAGCTGAAGGCATTTTAATGACAAGTCCTCAGCTGTCCAAGAGAAGATCTTAATTACTCAGCTTTAGATGAAGGGGGTATTTCCTTCTGTTAACAAATAGGGAATTTTCTTTCAAAATTTCCTCTACCGTATTTTTTTAATACGAGTTATTTTTAATTTCATTTACTAGAAATCCTGAGAAATTTTGAGACCAAGTCAGTCTGAAATTGTTTGATTAATTTGCCAGAGTGAAAAGAATCCATTTTATTCGTGCAGTCCCAAGTTTCAATTAACTTCAACCTGAAAATAAGCTTTTTTTTTTTTTTCTTTCTCTCTCCTGTCCTGTTTCTCTATGCACCCCATTAGGAAAGTGGAAATATTTTATATTYTGATTTGTTTATTTTTACCTCACAATGAGGTCCATTATAAATACATAAAATCCAAGTCTACAAATGAAAATAACAAAGAGGCAGAGATATTATCTGAGGGTGTGTACTAGCTAGTACAGAAAGTGAGACTGGTTTCTGATTATGCCTACAAAAGGTGACARCATTATGAAATGTACAGGCATGTTCATGTTTCAACTGCTCTTAGTTTACCAACCTTGTATGGAATTAATTACAATTCAAATTAGCTATATCAGGATTAAATAGCTAGATTTTTAAAATTTTATTTTTAATTAATGGATAGGTTCAAGGACGTGACATTTCTTTCATTTCATTTCATTTGTATGATAAATCTGGTGATGATTTCTCTGAAGGTATCCCTCATTCTTTGTTACCTGTATAGACAAGCTAGGTTATTTGTTTAGACTAAATCTTAAACCTGTAAATAGAACAAGTTCTGTAGGATGATTCTCATACTTAATCTTTTTTTGTTGTAGTATTTGTGATTCTTTCTGCTAATCTCATGAAGCAAAGAAGTTTTACAGTAGTTTAAATTGGAGGTATTTTGTTTCAAGCATTTCTGTTTTCTTCACTTTTCTTAGACATTGTTTGATGAAGGCTGGCATCAAATCCGTCTCTTAGTAACAGAAGAGTTTGTAACTTTATATATAGATGATCAAGAAATTCAAAGGGAGCCATTACATCCTGTTTTAGGTATTTACATCAGTGGCCTAACTCAAATTGGAAAGTATTCTGGGAAGGAGGAAACGGTACAGGTAAGCATGCATTGGAAACACAGTAGTTTCAGTATCTCACTAATTCAGCAATCCTGCTGCAGGATAACATTTTCAYTGCAGCCTTATGTTTTCCTGAACTTACTTCTCTAACTTACTGTGAGTGGACATTGAATATATAACATTTTAGTAAAGAAAGAAGTTACCTTCCTCCGAAATAGTAGGAATTCTCAGGAGTTGGAGTGCTTAGCTGGTCTTGCTAGGTTCAGGGTGTATCTGTTTGTGCTGCAACATTAATTTCATGCCATGTGCCGCCCTAAATTTGGGGTTAGTGTCTCAGAAAAGGGGATCTGCTGTCTGTGTGACACTTGCACATCATTTCCTTGTGTCAGTGTCAGTGTATGGGGTAATGCTGGRACATGAGTGAGAGAGCAGCATTTTCAAGAAGCACCAGTCTCATCATTGTCCATCAGAAAATACAAGGCATATAAATTCAGTTTCTCTCAAACTGCAAATACTTGGTGTGTGCCAGTAGCTCTGTGTGAGGCTGCAGTGCTGGAAGGGAMCCTGCAAAAATCCTTGCAGAGATCCTTATCTATTCCTGAGCACCTTAAGCTTCCTTTGCCTTCAGCTGAATGCAGCTACCAAAAAGTTGGTAAAATCTTCAGGTTGTGCAGGCAAATGCAAGTGATAAAGACTGTAACATTCACAGTGTCCCAGACACTTGCTAAATATTTTCTTGTTTTAATTTCTTATGATTTGATTCTAGCAATGTAGTAATGACATTACAATTACTATTGATGAAATATTGAGAAAAACTGCTTAAATGGATATTATTTTTAGCTGTTTTGAAAGCTATACTTTTTCATCCTCTACTATTAATTTTCTTAATGTTTCCTGCTGCCATTTAATTCATTTGCTGTGTTTATCATCATCTTCATTAACTCTTGTAAACTGCCTTCAGTCAGTTACTCCTGCATTTTGCTTATTTGTAGCCAGGCTTCAGATCATATTCTGTGTGCACAGAAAGCTTGGTTGACACACACTTTGTGTGACTCAGAAATGTCACARTGTTCTGTGTCTGGTAGAAGTGTAATGTAATTTGTAAAGAGAATTAGTAATTCTCTTTGCAAGAAAAAAAAATTAAGTATTGTGACAGATTTCTGGTAGACCTTCGGCCATTTGTTTCAAGGCAAGTAGATATTTCAGAATTACAATGAATCCATTCATACATTCTTTTTGTCAGTGCACAATTATCCCATATGTTGCATTTTAATAACTGTGCAAGTTAGGATTTTAGGCTGCTTGCAAGGTAGGATTTTAGGCTGCTTGTGGAGATTTTTTTTCTTTTTGGTTGGCTTTTGTTTTCCATCCCTCTTAGGTAGCTGCAGAAATGGGAATTTTAGATGCCCAATAATTATGCTTCTCAGTTAGGGAATGTTGTCATCAAGAAATTTTATCTAAAATAAAAATGAAAACYTTTTAGGAATGTAGAATTGCAAAAGATCCACTTTTAGTAGTGACCTGGAAGAAAAATAGAAAATCTATACCTGGGAGCATTTTTATATTTCATATTTCATGGTAATTTCGGTAATCTAAAAAAGTTATTTTATTTCTACAGTATCTCAGACTTTGAGCCATGAGCAGTCAGAATTTGCCAACATATATCTATTTAAACTGTTATTGTAATGAATATTGTAATGAATCTGCATAACATATTTCAGGTGAMAAGGTATTTTGAAATTCATGTTGGAGCTGGATCCAAAGAATCTAATACAAAGAGTCTCACAGAGTTGAGATTTCACAATAAGCTAGAGAAACCAATTTGGGGAAAAAAAAAAAAACCAAGTTCAGAAATATTGAATTTTGGTTATCTTCATGTRCTCTGGATCAGATGTTTTCCAGTGATAATCTGCAAGTGTTCTCCAAGTACTTAGGGTCTTACAGGCTTAAGCACTTTCCAGTATAACAGTAATAAACTTATGTACTTATTTACATTTTGTGCTGTGCATATTTTGTTTTATTGTCAAGGATTGGGACCATTAATTTCCATTATTGCAGAAAACAAAAACTTGAAGTGATTATTTTCCTTTAAAAATTTTTGTTACAGACCATGCAAATTATTGTATATAAGAATCATTGTGAGGAGCATAAGGAAAAATGCTTTTACATTTTTGAATTACTTTGTACTGCACTCACAGAGCTTCCAGTTTCTGTTGCTTTTTTTTCCCTTCTTCATTTTGTATGCCTGTGGATGACAATTTAAGAGTGTAGCTTAAATGTAATTAGTTAGACCTTTTTTAAAGACAWATGAAGTTATTTTTAAAAAGTCTCTTATGTTTCAAATTACAGTTTGATTTACAAAAACTGCGAATCTACTGTGACCCAGAGCAAAATAACCGAGAAACAGTCTGTGAGATCCCAGGATTTGTGAGTATGATAGATGACTTTCTGAGGATTTGTTGGCTTTTTTTACAAATCATTATTTAAAGCTAAATTATTAATGAGTTCTTAAAGTATGTAAGAATACGTTGATTTAGGTGCTGCACACAAATGCTTTTTACTATGCAGGATCATTCMAATGACCTGGAACTTCTCTTATTCTGAGCCTTATTTTAGCACAAGTGTTTTTCCTGACATAGGTAGCATAACAAACTTTAATGTTAATTTAGATATTTGRTGTTGCAAATTTGACAATAGTATAGAATAATCTCAGAATCTTACATCACAACTTCAGGATTCAAATTTTATGAATTAATAAAAGAACCAGATTATAACAGTATAAAGTATTTTAACTATTATTTAATGTGTCTAATATACTCACCAATATATTGATACTCACCAGGAGTTCATTTAATCTCTTTTTTTTTAATATAGCCAGCAGAACCATCTTTTACATTTTTTTTTTTTTACTATTGTAACTACCTGTATTGAAATCTGTGTTAAAACTCCACTTGAGTGAAGTGATGCCAAGACTTCATAAAGTGTGTTTTGGATAATAGAAAGCTGAAAACCAGTCCAGCTCATGCTTAAGAGTCTGCTTTAGCCTTTCCCTTTTATTTAGAGTTAATTATGCAATGAAATGTAAAACACATGTGAACAGATTTTCAAAAGGGGTCAATTCTCTTTTTAAAATACAGAGAATTGTTTTATATGTGCAGTTGCCTTGAAAATGCCATCCTTTCAGTGATGTTTGAAAATACCAGGTTTAAAGATAATCAAACAAACACCAGTGTCTTAGAATGTAAAACCATATTTTGCATTTTGCATTTTGTTTTGACTCGGTCTAGTATTAGGATGATTTTGCGAACTTGGTAGCAAAACTTGTGATTCTTCACCATGCAAGYAGTTCCTTTTCTGCCAACTCTTGTATAAATCCAGAACCAACTTGTCTTGCATCTTTTAAATGAGGCCCAGTTTGTCCATAATAATCAGTCAGACAGTGTAGCACTCGTTAAGACCCACATATTAACTGCCCCACATATTTTTACAGGATATCCTATATCATGTAGGATATGTAAAGTAAACACATGAAAAAATATTGGCATTATAGAAAATRAACACTCAAAACCCCATCAATATTTTGACAAGAAGTCAGAGAAAAAAAGATTGACTTTTGCCAGTTGAATTTCACTTGCTGTTATAAATTAAATTTGGACTTCACCCATGAAAATTCTGGGTTGAAATATTTCAAAAAATAAATATGTTGGATACTGTCTGAGGAAGTAAAGCAGCAGCAAGGTATATATGGTTTGTGGTTATATTCTGATGGACTGTGTTTGTGTCAGTGTCTTGAAACTAAGCAGGGCCTTTATGTGCTAAATATGGCCTGATTTCACCCTGCTACCCGGCTCCCAGGATGAGGAGTTGTTTTAAGCTCCCTAAAACGATGGAGGAAAGTAATCTCTAGAGGTTGCCTAAGATGTAGGCGGGATAGAGAGGGAACTGTCTCTCCACTGGCTGTGGATGAAATCCATGGTGACTGTTTGCATCAGTCTCCTTCCTGTGCATGGTACAAGTGATGGGATTCCTAAATAAGTAAGACCATTTCAGAGTTGGCATGCTGAAATATTTGGGGACACATCATTCTGTAGTATTGCAGACACCAGAAAACTCACTTCAGTTCATAGCAGCTTCATAACATCACATGGGAAAGCAAGTCAGGAATAAAAAACAACCCTACCTCTGTGTTGCCATGTGTTTTCCTAGGTGCTGGATGCAGGTTGAGATCACAAAGTTTTGTAGTGTTGTGGTACATTTCTTATATTTAAAGTTTTTAGATCTTTTGTAGYTTGCCATGTCCATGTTATGGTACCTTCTTGGATGTGAATGAATAAGCAGAGGATTTAGTTGATGAGAAATTACTTCTGGCAAACAACTTGACACAAATCTAAATATATAGTGTATAAATGCTTGCATCATTTGGTTTTATTTTTAGTTTTGTCATTTCCTTTAAAAACTGCTGCTGTTGAAGAACTCTTAAATGTGCAGCATATATTTGAGAAAGTGTGAAATGTTGAGTTGTAATTGCTTGGCAGTTAATGCCCCAAAATTATGAGGATTTGTGTTAGCGTTTGCAAATGAATGGATTTTGCTTATTACAGATTTTGCTGTTCTCTTAAACTATGTTTCTTCTTGTTTCAGAATGGAGAGGTAGGCTCAATCCTAAACTGCTCACTCAGTTTAAGGTAGTATTTGACTTTCTATAAACTTATTATAATTATAGGGAAGATATACTACATTTTGAAAAGTGGACAGAGGTTTGCAACATTTTAAATTCCTAGAGTGTCATGAATTGAACGCAAGTTAATATATAAATTCAAAATCAGCCTTCTGAATAAACCCATGTTTATTAGCATAATTTGTTTGTTTGTTTGTGTGTTTTTCAATTCAGTTGCTCTTATTTGCAGGGCTAGATGCTATTGCAAAATGAATGGGTATATGCAGAGTCAGGTCGCTGTTCCAGCATCATGTGATCACGTGAATGGGTGCTAATAAGAAAGTTTAATATAATAGTTCCCTTAACCACTCTGATAACTCCATTCGTGCTTGGTGCTGTTGCAAATAAAACATGGATTTGAAAGTGAATATGAAATTAAATATAAATCTGTCCCTCCACACCCTGGGTTCCTTACTTTCTGCCTTGGCATAGTTCTAAGCACTTGCTGTATGAAAGAGGATTCAGTGATTCCACCATTGATGTATGAATTCAGTGCCAGTGCACCTAGGTTTTTGATTCCTTACTTTGGATAAAGGGACTTCAGTTCCCTGCCCTTAGCAGTTTTCTCCTCTGCACTCCCACTCTGTGACTGTCATAAAACACTTGAGTTTCTTGTGACATCCCTGGAGGGAAGTAGATCCCTCAGAAAAAAATATCTGCAGAAGGTGACAGTGTGACAAGGTCTATTGCTGCCACTGTTTGCAGTGGCAGCAAAGTGGTCATAGACCTGAGTCAGGTCAGTTAATGCTTTTTGGAGGAGAGGCAGCTCTGAGCAGGGGTTGGGAGCTGTCAGGAACACGAGAGTAGCAGCCATGTCCCTTGTATCCTTGGTGGTTGGACACTTGTCCAGGAGGTGGGACACCTGAGCTCCGAGTTCTTTTCAGACTTGACCCACGTGACAACTAATGYTAATCTCAGTATCATGCTAATCTCAGTATCAGTTGTGGTCAGTTTCCTCTAAGTAACATTTTTTTAGTTTTTAGGTTTTTTTTTTTTTTAAGTTTTAAATACTGATACTTGCATTTTTGGTCACCCTGTAAGTGATGGCTGTCCAGTAGTTTTGGAGAAAGGTTTTACATGTTGGTAGGTTGAAAACTGTCAACAAACATTTAATAAAATATTTGAGGAAGAAAAAAGCTGGTTTCAGAAGTCAGCCCAATAGAGTTAATTATTTATTTATTTTTCTTCCATCAAGTGATGGATTTGTTCATTCAAAGTTGTTGGGGGTGGAGGGGATAATATTTAGATAAACAGAAGTTCCAACAGAACAAATGTTTCTGTGCAACCTAAGGGGGATCAGCTTGGTATAATATTGTATTTGCTGAACATTTTTGGCATGTGTATTGATGATTGGTCTCACTCTTGRTAGTGTATGAATGGTCCTAGTGACGTAGGCTCAACACCTGCCCCCTGCATATGCCCACCAGGAAAACAAGGACCTCCAGGCCCCAAAGTAAGTTTCTAGGCTTTCTTATTAAACCTAGTATTGCTGGAGTGATAATAACTGCTTATACTCTGTGTAAAGACACATTATTCCATATACATTCCCATTTCATTCATTATAACACATCTCTGGTTTGTATGTGAAGTCACCCTGTGAGCCAGTTAGGTGGTTCCCTTCCTATGTCCTTCCTGACAGTGACAATTCTGAATCTGTAAAGGAGCTGAGAGCCTYGTCAGGAACTGGGCTGAAGAACAGGATTTAATCTCCTGTAGAAGTAAAAGGCTTTTATGAGCCAAGTCTAACTGGATTTTGTTGGTCCCAAATCAAGTCCTTATGTTAACTAAACATAGAAGACATAAATGGACGCTAAGAGGATATACTGAGTAGGAAGCTATGTTCTTACTGTAAACATGATGTCTCAGGAATGGAGTTTTGTTTTTCCTTTAGTATGATCACGCTAAAGGCTACCGATATAGTTGCTAAGATAGTCTTATAAGAATTGCAAAGTAATTCCTTTTTTGTTGTTGTTTATGTAAAAAAAAAAAAACAACTAAGCGATAAATGTGCAGGGAGGAGCTTGTTATTAACAGATTTGGATCCTGACTCTGGCTTTCCCATTTTTTTTGACTGTAAGAGCTAGACTTGGCCAAATCTTTGGTAAAGAGATGGAAGTTTTGTCAGAGGAGAACTGCTAGAGTAACAAGGTTTTAATAGCAATTTTTTTTTTATCTATTTGGTGAAAAGTATTTTTACTTCTCTTGTTGAGAATGCTAAAAAGCTTGAAATCATATGACCCCAAGGGCCAGATGTGCAAGGAGACACTGCACCTGGGCCAATGTCTCCATGTCCTGTGCAAGGCACTCTGGAGGGCTTTCCCGTGTGGTTTGGGTTATGAAATGCGTTGCTTTTTGCTGTAGGAACAGTGGCAGGTAACTCTYTTTGCAGCCACAGTTTGCATTAGGATTAGGATTAAGGTAGCACTCTGCTAATATTAAACTGCTGTCTCATGTCCTTTGTGTATTAACATATTATATCCCTATAGGGTGACCCTGGGCAGCCCGGGAATCATGGTTATCCTGGACAGCCTGGTCCAGATGGTAAGCCTGTGAGTACTAAAAACTTAGTCATATATTGAAACTGTAAACTAACAGGAAGAAGTACATGTATTATTCATATCAGAGTCTCAAATTCAGATGATTTGGTTGCCAGTTTATGAAACTGTGAATGTGATTTAAGCTCCACCTAAATGTAATGAGTCTATGAACATGTTAATAACAATTTCTTTATTTCGATCAAAAATATGTGAATATGATTGCATGAGTTTAGGCACTTTTGTAAAGCAGAAAACAGTGTGAGTGCTCCTGGTGGTCGTTATGTCATTTCATAGCAGTTATCACCTGATCTTTTACTGCTTGGATTTTTTGAWTTAGATTTTTCTGTTTAGGACAAGGAAAATCCTGTCCATTTTGTTTTATGGATTGCATCTCATGTTTAGGCTTAACGCATATAATTTCTTTTGGTCTGAGTCCTGTAGCAATAACCAATAAAATATATAGCTCTACATAATGTTAAACATACAAATATTTTGTGGTACTACGCATTATGTGCTAAAACAAGTCACAAAATGTCTGTATATTTCTCTCACCCTAAACTGTACTTTTTAAGCTGGCATTGAATTTGTGTGAATGATAAAGACCAAAAGAAAGTAGATGAGTAACAGATGTCCCCGAAATAAAAATGACCAATTTGGCAATGGTGAGACTGGCCTTCGTGACTAACATGTTTTTATTGTGATAAATTTTAACAGAATACATACCATATATTAGGATAGTCAGCATTTTCATTTTAAAGTATATAGCAGCTAAGCTCTTGACCCCTGAACTCCTCATTTGGGCAAGACCGGATTGAGAACCTTCAGCCTCTCTTTCTTTTGATGAGTAAATCATATACTTGAGTTCCTAGGATGTTTTTATCTTACTCAATTCTACATAGCTAAAAAAAAAAAAAAAAGAAAAGAAAAAAAAAGAAAAAGGCAGTGAAAGTGAGTAACTGCATATGTATGCCTATGAGTTTGGTCATGCAGGTCATGAGTCTTCTCTAGGAGTGCTCTGTTCATGCTTGGTAAGAGGAACCTGAACAAGATGACCCAAAACACTCGGAAGTTTAAGTGGATGTGTGCAGAGAAGACACAATCCATTAGGCAAGAGACATTGCCATGGATGGGGGAACCAACACTCCTTATTTTTTTAGTGAGAATTAGCAGTGTTCTCTTATTTGGGGCTATTTGATCATGCTTTACAAAACAGACTGCAGAAAAAGGCAGCAAAGAGCTAGACTGGGCCTTTCAACTTAGTTCTCTGTGTTAGCAATCGTTCTGTCCCCTAGAAAGATTGATGTTGTAGCTAATGATGGGTCTTACCCAAATCYGTGCTTGCTTACCAATCTTAGTAGTTCTTCTTGCTAAAAAGGCAACACCTGTCAATTTTGATGACCTAATAAAAACACCTCACATTCTATTTTTGTTAAGAATTTTTAATACATTCTGTTTCTGTGTCAGCTAAAGATGGAAACAGTGAGATTTATGCTTACTTGGAAGTGTGTATGTTTTAAAGTTAATAAATATTGTCAGAAAGGGAAAGCTCCATGCTGCACTGTATAAAATGTTCACATTTCTCTTATTTTGTTGCTTAGTTACATTTTGGCCTTTTGTTATAGACAGCAGATGCTTGATTTAACTATGACTATTCCTTTGAAAGCAAGGTTTGTATGAGTGAGAAAAATAGCAACTGGAATCAGGAAATTTACTTTTTTTTTTCTTTTTTCTTTTAGAAATAAGTAACTTACTATTTTATAAAATAGGGTTTGGTAAATTGAGACCTTGCTATTATGGATAGTTGSTGAGGTGGATAATTCTGCTCTCCAGTTTCTAAAATGTCTGGACTCTTTTTTTACTCTTTTGCTTTGGTTCCTATCAGATTTTGATGCCCATTGCCTTGGAAGTATTTTTGAACCAACAATAGAGGTAGCCTTCTTTGAACTGAGATTGACAGTGCTATAGAATGCTGATTCTAGAAAATAATGAAAACACAAGTTTCAGAATGGGGAAGGGTGGAAACTGAGCAATTTCAGAAGAGCAGTACAGTTCTTCAGTACAGAGACAAGTATACAGACTGCCTCAGCCAGGACTTGCATGGGGGGCATTGGGCATCACAGTTTCACTGAGGGAAACGCTACAAGCAGAGCTGCAAGTGGATAAGCTTTGCAGAACTTAGTGTTCAATCCAGCTGACTTCGGTGCTGTGAAAAATAAATGATATGGTTTAGATACTGTGTAGTCTGCGGAAGCTGGAATCACCTGGTATTTGCAGAGAAGCATCCATCACTTTCCTAAAAGAAGAGATAAACACTTTATTTTTTAAAGTGTCCGGTAATATGCAGTTGGAATGGTTTTTGAAGGAATCTTGTTATTTAGAAAAAAATCTGTTATTTAGAATGAATTATTTTCAGACATTCATGAAAACAGATTTCCACTTCAGTGCCACATACCTTCTCATAAGCACAGAAATATGTAATAGTGTGAATTACAGAGGAGAAATAAATTAATTCTATAGACTTTCTGTATATGTTTTTTTTTCCTTTCTTTCTTTCTTTTTTTTTCCTTTTTTTCCTGCAAATGAGTCATAGTGTGCAAAGAAGGGCATTCTGTGAACATGGAAAAGATTAACAAAACTGTCTCAGGCAATTACAATAGAATCAACTGGAATCAACACACCCTGCTAGTGGAGAGAAAGATTAAAGTTTAAACTTTGCTGAACAGAAGGTAATGTTGTTTTAAAGGACTGCAGGTTAAATCCGTTAGTTTTATCTTTCTGAAAAATCAGATATGATTTTTTGCACTTGTKCTTTGCAAGGACATAATTGCAAACCTATTAGATCATCTGCAGCTCGGGCCAGTGTATTATTGTTCCTTACAGTAGGATTCTTGAGCGCTTTCCAGCRTTGCTCTTAGCCGTGAACCATGGGAGAGACCTTTTACGTACACTTTCTTTTGCTAATGCTACTTTACAGTTTATCTGTGCTGTCAGTGATTTTCCTTGTTTGAGATGACTTTACTCATTTGAATCTCTTTAACTACATCTCCTCGGGGGACACTGAAAAGCAGGCTATCAATTCAGACAGCACAGGCTTATAGGTAGCTAGTCAGCCTTGCTTGATCAAGTGGCTTTTGCATGAAAAGCTTTTCCTGGAAAGTGAGTCTTTTCTGTTCCCAAACACATTTTTGTGTTCTTCTCTAAACTTATTCCAGTTTGCCTATCTGGTATTCATTTTCTCTGAACAGGATGACTGCCCAAGAAAATGTTTCTGTCTCTCAGAAAGGTTTTGGGCATATATTGCTATATGCAATTGATTTKTAAAGGAGCAAAAAAAAAAAAAGTTTATTGCTTGTGGGCTGGCTATATCTTTCTAGCACATATAGTTAGTTTTAGTGTGGAAAAATTTAAACCAATTCTCCTGAATATGATCAATAATAATATAAAATAATTGTCCTTGTTTTATTTGTTCTCCAAGTAAAATCATATGCTGTAGTGTTTGGGGAAAATGATCAAAAACATGAATCAAAGCCATATAATATTATTTTTTTWAAAAAAGTTTTGATTTTAGTTTTTTTCTTTAATCACTATTTATTTTATATACTTTAATATATACACAAAGGATCTGTTGAAATAACTGGAGAAATTAGAAGTTTGATAACAATAATAAAAATACATTTGCTATTAGTCAAAAACTGCAGTCCTAACCTGAAATGATTAAATTGTTCTGTCAGAAGAAATATCACTGGTAAGTAAGGATGGTGGTAAAAAATAGTATTTGGATCTCTTTGGGATCTTATTTTAATGGGCATTATTCATCAGAAAGCAGCAGCTGGCGTGTTTACGGGCCTGGAGAATACTCAGCGGCCTCACTGTGTGGTCACAAAGCCATTTTTTATTCCAAAGGATACTCTAGACATACTGAGGAAAAACTCTAGGAAAAACTCTTAAAAAAAAAAAAAAAAAAAGAAAGAAAGAGAGAGAGAGAGAATGCAGCAATCACTTGTGGTTACTAAAGGGGATAGGTTATCAGTTTGTTGAAATAAATGAAAAATATTTGTCAGTTTTGAGCTACATGGCTGACAAGTCTGGGGAATTTTCCAGTATAYCATTAGTTTCATTCGTGTGCGTTTAGAACTATTTGCCTTTTCTTTACAGTGTCTGTGAGCAATAAACAGTTTAAAATAATGTGGTGAGACTGACTTTACTGATATATCCAGATGGACAGTTCATAACATATCAAAAGTCTCACATAATAAAATAATTTTGGATTATTTCAATACCTCTTGAAAAAATGCAGAATATTTTATAGCTGTGCTGCATACAATTTATTCATATTAGTTGGCTGAATGAAGATTGAATCTTTTCTTATGTACTTTGTATAAAAGCCAGTCGTTTCAATGGTACTCTTGAAAGAAAAAAAAAAAAAAGAGCAGTGGTTTCACATATACATTACCTGTGGCCATTGGATGATCTATGTCGGAATTTCAGTTGATTAAAACTCCACAGCTACATTTTTCAGGAAACTTTTCACACACAGATTTGAGAATGCACTRTAAAATGGTGCTCTCTGATCTGGAAAAACAAGAACAAACCTCTTCAAGCCATACTTSATGGCCTTGTGTTTAGTAATCTTGCTGGGTTTTTTCTTGTGTGTGTGTTTTGCAGCCGTGTGGATGTTTATYGTTTGGAGCTGGGCTCGGTGAAAGCACGAGGCTGGTAGAGCTGAGCTGTGAAAGCCTTGGCCCATGTTGGCACAGCCAGTGGAAGGAGATGTAATCTAAGGGAAGAGTGAAACAGCCAAGAGAACCCAGGGCAATGAGCAACCTTACTGTTCCATAATAATGTTCATGGGTTAGCAATTGTTTGGTCAGGAGTCCTCCCCTCAAATGAATTTGGGAGGGTAAAAGCTCCATTCATTTAGCCTTTTGATCCAGTGCTGAATCCGACCATCATTTTCATGTTTTAATATACGTAGCTGTAGGGGCATCWTTGCAGAGATAGTCCTGGTACTCTTTGGAAGTAGATGTACATGAGGAGTCCTAGTACTGGCCTCCAGCCATGTAAGAGACGAAGGACAGAGGATCTTGGACTTGTCCCTTGGTGTCCTGAGGTACTAGTGGAACTGTGAACTCTAAGAAAACCCTGGAGAAATGAGGAAGGCACATGGTGTAAAGAGAGGACCAACTGGCTGTTCAGTGTGTCCAGAGGGGTAGGAATAAAATAAGAGCAGTAGACAGATATCTATGTAAAGCATGGAAAGCGGTTGGGGAGGGTTTTGGGGGGAAGAGAGGAGGAAAGAAACTTCTTGAGGGAGGAAGGAAACAAGACCTAGGGCACAGATATCAGGAGATAGACAGTTCCTCTAATAAAGACTAAAATCCTAAATTCAAGTACATTAGACACTTCCTAACATTTCTGTGGCCTTACATGACTAGTTTTATTTGCTATAGGAATATTGCCTGGGAGTATTTAGGATATACCATGACCATGCATTTGAGTTATGGATATCTGGTGAGCAACTATAAGACTTTCTCACCTAGAATATGTAACGTATTTTGTAAAAAGGTATGAAAAGGTTCTCTTCTTTTGCATTAGATAGTTGGGTTTAAAGTGTATAAGTGTTTTCCACAAGGCACTTTCACAGTTGCAGGGAGTAGGCATCTCTGTTAGGATATTTTCCTAACATGAAGTCAGAATTTTCTTTCACAGTTGAATTCCATTATGCTTAGTTACATCACCCGAAATAGTTCTGTTTACTTGCTGTTTACAGTCTTTAGATATCTTTAGACTGTTACTGTTGATCCTTGGGTATTCCTAGCAAAATTACATTTGTTTGCTTTTTCTTCCCAAGTCTTGCCCAAGCAATCCACTTGTCATCCTTCTATCGTGTGTGTGTGTTGGTGGATAGCTTTTCAGTAAGAAAGTTAGCAGAGCAACCGGCACTACCTTATCAGGACCGCCTCTTTTTATTTATTTTTTATTTTTGTTATTTTAAAATTTCTGTCACGTGATTCACCCATGAATACTGTCTGAATTTCATCCTTTAGCTATGCAGGGGTAAAGAAGATAAACTTCTGAGATTTAATTTACTATTGCAGTTTAAAGCTCTTTACTTGTCCTATGTCCCTCTTGCTCGTTTTTTTACCCTGTAGTTTCCCCTGTAGTAAATCTCAGTTTTCTAAATATGCTCCTATTTCCCTGCCTATGTCAGTGTTGCTAATTTGTCTATGCTCTTTATATAATTTGTTTTGCCTGGATAATCCTTACATCTATTTTTTTTGCCGTTATTTGTAAATTATTGTCATTTCATTCAGATATTCAAATTACTCTATATTTTGTCTCTATATTTTTTAATACCCAGCCATTTTGTGTAAAATTAAGCCTGTCAGATTCTGCTGTATATTCATGTTCTGAGGCATTATAGGTGGAATTCAGTTTAAGAAAGTTTAAGTTAAATTTCAGTTTAAGTTCATTTAGTGTTTACATGTATACACAGGTACTGGGTATCTGGTCCCTATATTAGTTAACAGATAATTATCTAATATACCCCAAAAGTGCTATGATTCAGTTGCCTAAATATAGGCAACTAGTGTCATTTTGTTTATCCTAGGGTGCCCTGTCGTGCCTCCAGCTGCTGCTTTAGACGGACAAATTCCTCCTGCAGATTTTGTGCCAGTATCTCCTAGYACTGCACAGGAGTCTGTATGTGTGAAATGCAGGCAGAAAACATAGGGAGCTGGATCCAGAACTGAGTTTCAGTTTCAGGTTTAACTATAACAATTTCATACCTTTTGTATGTTTGATGATTTCATGAGAGAAGTAAAAAAAAAAAAAAAAAACAAAAAAAAGGAAAAAGAAGCTATTTTGTGACAAATTTGATGACTTCACCTTATCAAAAAGTGAATCTACAATTCCAAACTGGAAAAATGTCAGATGAAGAAAGAACTTTCACTTCTATCCCTTTTACATAAAATATAAAATGCTGTGGCATAACTGGTAGTGGTGGGGTTTGTCATGCACGTTCTCCTGCTGAGGGCTTAGAGACGGGGGAAAGAGGACATAAGCTGACTTTACTATCAAGAAAGATAGACTTTACCTAGACTTTAGACCTTAGATTTGACCAAGACTTTAGCATATAGGTTGACTACCTGCAAAAGACTTGTTGTTTAGGATATAACTGTTTTTAAATTGAGTAATGGATAAGCATACAATGAAGGTTATTTATGGGGACAGAAGAAAGCTATGTGAATAGGTAGCAGTAAAGTAATATGCCATTCCTGACACCCATCTGACAAATGGGTTATTGTAGAAAAAGGTAATCAGCTTTTATGAAAGTGAGTTGCCAGAATTTATAAAAGGTGTTTTCAGTTTGTCAAAACAGGGTTTATCTGTCACGTCGATTCTCATGTTCTGAAATTTCAGGGAATTTCCTTTTGAATCTTCTGTGTTCCAGCTTTCCATTTCACAAGCACACTGATAATGTGTTAGACTTACTGTAAAATCATATTGAAAGACCTAGCTAGAGCTAGGTTTAGACAGTTTTGTAACCTGAAAACTCTTCTGCCATTCTCCATTCATCTGCCAAATTTTGAAATTCAGTTCATTCAGGAAATTATCCTTCTCTCTTTCTGCAAGTGCTCAGTGAGAAGGAAAAGGAAGGGAAATTGCATTTCAGAGATCTAAAATGGGAAATAAAGTTTTGTTTATATAGGCCTGTATCTTACAGGAAGTTGTACACACTTTTTGCTTTTTTTTTGGAGCAGAAATAAAAGGAGAAACATTTAAGAAAGTATTTTTGGCTTGGTGAATTGTTTCAGCTACCCAAGAGGCTTATAAGCAAGCTGGGAATGTTACTGCGTTTACAGCTAAAGCAGATTTTGCTGGAGCTGCCTTGGGCAGTAGGAGTGAAATGCCTGATAAAGGATCCATGTATGACAGAGACCTAGAATTTTGTTTACTTCTGTGCTAAACATTACCAGCTGCCCCTCCAAGCATCTGCTCAGCTGTCTTCTGGGAAGAGGGCATGGCAAATAATTTTAGCTCTATTTATTATTTCTAGTCAGGTCTGATAGAAAGAACAAGCCAGACATTTGCCGCCCTTGTAAAATGGTGCTGTTATCTCCTTGTGCTCATGTGGCAGTGGCCGTTAAACTTTGTGCTGTTTTTTTTTTTTTTAAGACTGAAAATTCATTTAAAAATGAAAGTGTTAATGCTTTCAGATCAAATAAAAATAAAATTATGGGATTCCTGAAATTACACAGTCCATTTTATGGCATTTATCAAATGAAATAAAGTTTGCATGTAGTTTGAGCTACCTGTTCAAGCTACCTGTGAGGCCAAATAGCCTCAGAATTTTATAGGATTTTTTTTCCCAGTTTTCATCTTTCTCACAGACAAAAAAATACTTCTTTGTAGCTCATTTTTGTCCATTAGAATCACATGTGTTTTGGTGGAGTTTGGCAACCCCACTTTTCTTCAATCACCTGCTCATATTAAAGTGTTCCTCTATAACATCATTAATTTTGTATAGAAAGAAATGTCTTCCTACAAACATGAGCCATGAGCACACATTTATGCAATTTACTAAAGCAGCTCGGCATGTATTTTAGGTTCTGTTAAGATTGTCTCTTTCTGACTGATTTTTAGTGAAGGGTTCCTAAAAATCTCTCCCTAACTTGCAAATTATTTCTTTTTCTAGTCCCAGAGACTTAAATTATTTTTCAATTTGAATAGCCTGTTACATACCTTTAAGTTCATAGATAAGTTCGTGGTATTCAGAATGGAATGCTTATTATTTAGAGACATTATAAAACTAGCTGCATAATGTATTAGAACATACGCTGTTTGTTAAAGCTTATTCCTGAACCTAGAAATATAAGCCTTTAAAAGCCCAGGCATTCTTTAGTTATTGTTGCGGAGACCCAAAAAAAAWAAAGTATGTGGGTCAATTTGTGCTTTTCTTACAATGGAGAATAAAACAATACATTTGTTACTTTCTCATGTAATAATTCTAAAGAATATATATTTTTTTGCTGCCTGAAAAAAACACTTTGCATAAAACACAGAGGCTGCAGATTTCAGATGCAGAGATGAAAGCTTCCGATAGCTGACATCTAAATCTGGGATAAAAGATTGTGATAGCAGCTATTGAAAACTTGGTGCCCTAAAAGGCCAATTTCTTTAATAACTAGGAGGATTGTTTTTTTTTTTTCCTCAAATAATTGTTGGGTATTTGTGAATATAACTTATGAAAAGTTACAAGTCTTCATCTCCTTTCATTAGGGATATCAAGGATCAGCTGGAAATCCAGGTATTCCAGGAACACCAGGAATTCAAGTAAGTTCCTGTTTCATTCCTTGAGTCTGGAAGTCTGAGGCAAACCCTGTGAATTCGCTCTTTATTTTCACCCTTTGTCGCTGAGAATGACACATCAGTCTCTGTGTCATATACTTAGATTTGTGGCCTCATTCCTGATTAAAATGTATTAGTACTTTAAGCTGTTCTTCATTTTTTTTCCCTTTTAGGGACCACGTGGCTTACCGGGTACCAAGGGAGAGCCAGGGAAAGATGGGGCTAAGGTAAAAACAAAAAAAAATCAGCAACAACAAAACCACGAATGTTATTCTTACCATTTTTTGGTTGGTACAATTAATAGTCTCCATGTTTCCATATGAAGCTTCTGTGAAAGCTGCTTGCTAGAAAGGTAGTAGAATTCTAAATTTAGAATACTCTTTCAATTCTACATCTGTCTGCTTTATTCAATAAAGTTTATATAGACCTTAACACTGCCAGTAACACCTTTATTGCACTGAATAATTTATATTTAGAAAGCATATCTAAATATGGTTATCGGGAAGCATGATACAGATATCTGTCAGAATAGCTACTTTCTATCTCTTTTTGACCTTATTAATGAGCATCCAGACGAGCTGTGTAACAATTTTTGGATASCATTTTTCATCAGAAAATACTGACTAATTGAAACCAGAGTGTTCTGTGGAAAAAATCTTATGGAAGACATATGTGGAAGCTCATATGTAAGTCCCTTCTGATAATCAGGATGAACTTGAATCTGGATCTCCCATACACAGTGTATAAGCTAGCCACTGGCTGTTGGCAGGTCTCTTTGACATGTGAATATCTGTGCACACTCTTCCCTCGTGCTCTCTTACACTTTTTCCCTGTGAAAAGTATGTTTAGAAAAGTTTAAAGCATGTTTTGAAACAAGTTTGTTTATTGTTTGTTCTTTGTAAAATAAACACTTGCTTTCCAACCAAATTATACTGTAGAATTTCCTTCCTCTGGTGTTCCTAAAAGCAGATCCTTAAATTCCTCCCTTTTCAGCAGAATTCTCTAATGCATGGTTAAAGCTGAAAAATGTGCTTATGTGTTCCAGTGTTTTAGGGGTCTTACATTAATCTAATTGATCAGTCAGTACGGGGACATGTTCAGAGTCAGACATGTTCAGAGAGTAAGATATCACTGATGAAAACTACTATTCTTCTGGCAGTGCAGGGATTTGACAGATAGAATATTTCCTAATGTTTAGTCCAGCCTTGTTTAAAACGTGCCAAGGAATGGGAGTTCCACCACTTTTTTAGAAAACTTCCACTGTAAAGTAGGTCTTGCCATTAGAATTTTTTTCCTGATGATTCAGCCTAAATTTTCTAAATTTTGTCCCATTACTTGTAAAGTTTCTATAGCAACTATTTTAAAACTATTTCCATTGCCAAGTGTTTCAGTCTGTCCAATAATTAAACCACCATTTGCAAACCGAATTCAGGGCTCCATTCTTCTTGCAATAAGGATCAACGGAAGCGTGACGAGTTTATAAATAAACTTTGCTGACTTTTGGAATTACATTCCATTTGTATTGGCTGTTTGCAGTACTTACTTGTTGAGAGATATGGCTCACAGCATTAGCTGACAAGCTCTCATTTCTGTGGTCATGTTTCTGTCTCCTGTGAATATGTGACAGACCTCCAAATCTACTTGGGCGTGAATGGTTTTGATAAATACTGCTGAGGGGTCTTTGGCCCCAGACTTGAAATACAAAATCTTGAGCATGACTTAATATTTGTTTTTATGTTTGAAAGACACTGAGCAAATTGAAAACTATTGCACAATAAAAAGCTAGTAGATATTAACAGAGAGAAACCGTTGTGATTGGCCAAAATTATTTAGAGTTTGGCCTTGTATCCTGGCTGAAATATATTCATATACTGAAAAAAGCAACTTATCTTGCTTTTATTGTTTCAAACCACGTAGTGCTAAGTTATAATTTAGCCTTCTGCTATAATAGCTCAAGGGAGTTTGAAGGCAAATCATCAGATAAATATCTCCAGTACCAACAGCAAAAGCTTTGGGATCCTGACACCTGACACTTGTGAGGAAAATAGAAAGACCAGTATTATACACAGAGCTATCTGTTAATTTTTAATAGCTTTTGGAAGCTTCGGAAAAGGATTGGTTTGATTTTTCGGTTTGTATTTTCCATTGCCAACTGCTCTTACGCAGTGCATGCTTTCTTCCTCTGAAATGAGAACTCATCTATCAAAGTGCCTGAAGTTGTTTAATCAAGTTATTTTGGTTCTATTTAGTTTAATTTTTTGAGAAAGTACTTAATATTGAATACATTGCTCATCCAGAGTAAGCTGGTAAGAAATTTGATAAGATCAATAAGCCTGTCATATTTTCGGGAAGAGGTGGATGCAAATACATCCTGATCCTAGGGAATTTCCCTGCTCTTGTAACATGAGGAATGGAGATGTCATAACCAAACATGACATGACCAAAAAGTCATGATAAAGCAAGAAAGTATTGATTTTTGAGACATAATGTATCAGTGGCTTGGTTAGATCCTTCCTGCTTGTATAGTTTATATGTAAAGGTAGACCATACAATCTTAATTTTGAACTTATAGTAGCCTTATGAGCAGCTAAGCAATCCAGCACTTATCCATGGAAAGGCATCTTAAAATCCTCTTTGTGAAAATAAGGCATGGCATGTTAGAGATTGCAGAATGTTAGAAGCCAAATAAGGTAATAATTACCTGAAGACCAACAAGCTCTCCTCAGTCATCTTACCAATGTTGCATTGTTGATATGCTGGCACTTACTGTCTTTCCACTATTTGTTGAACATTTGGGTTATGAATGCTATTTTAATATGTTACTGTTATTTTAGAAATAAATTTTTCAAATATACTTGCTATTTTAGGGTGACCGTGGACTTCCTGGTTTTCCTGGATTACATGGGATGCCAGCACCAAAGGTTGAAATTAAATAACTTAATTGTGCTGTGATATTCATATATCTGACCTTGCTCTATAATTTAATTAAAAAAAAGAGTGACTTTATATACCATATAATGTTAGTGTATTTTCTTTAATACATAAAATCTATATCTGTAGATAGAATTCAGTTAGAATTGAAAGGTAATACAAGATATGGGCCTTAAATATCTATCAAYAGCAGTGTAAATTGCTGGGTTTTTTTCATTTTATCTTGTTTTGTGAATATCTTGATGTATTTGTAACATTTTTTTAAATACTGCATAAAACCTTCATCACATGCAATGTATCAAAAATATTAAATGATTAATGATATAATTGTCTTGAAGCTAGCACTTGAAGCCAGCACTTAAAGAGCTAAATTTGAATTTAGGTGCCTATGTATATGAAGTGGTGGGGCATTCCAAGTGCTTTGACCTGTCTTTCATTTTGGTCTCTTCCTTTAGGAGAGGTTGGAAAATTCAGAATGTGCTTTTACTGTCTTGTGCATATTTTTATAATATGAAATGCTGCTCTTTGTCCACTTAGTTTTAGGTCTGCTATATGTTTTTTTTTAAATATTTTAATATATATTTATATGAATAGTTGTATTTTAAAATAACTTACACATATTACTTTGTTTAGGGAGAACGGGGTCCTAAGGGAGATCAAGGAGTACCAGGAATATATGGCAAAAAGGCAAGTAAAAAAGAATTTAGATAAGGAAGTGACATTATTTTATTGACATTGTTCATATTTTAGAATAGATTTTATTCATCAAGAATTTGGTTCTGCAGTCCTAACTCAAAAAAACTTAAGCTGAAGACAATGCATATATTTTTATCTAGTCATACTAGGCTTTCATGCTCATCTTATATCTTGGAAAGTTTTTCTTTCTTCCGTCAACATATCTATATAATTCTTTTTAATACAAATTGCTTGTAAATATATTTTTGATTACAAATATGCTTATGGATCCTTATGAATAAGGATTTTGTATACTTGGAATAATTATATTGAAAAAGTGTGAGCTTTTTAATATATAGCAACGTATGTGCACAGTATAAAAAAGAGGGAGAGAGAAAAATAGAAAGGGAAGGAAAGGAGAGGAATTATATGAATATAGTAATGTTAGTGTACTAGAAAAAATACATTGCTTTATATATTATGAAAAATGACACATAAAGCAGTGTATGTATGAGAGATGATATGTAGGTTGTCCAGTGTGACACTTCCATTTTACCTGTCCTTACCCTTTCTTAATTTTTTTTTTATTAGTCTAGATTTTAATGCAAGTTGAAAGAGGGTCTGTGGTCACATTTCAATTTTTTTTGGAAGATATTTACATTTATGTAATGGATAATAATTATTGTTAGACTACTTTCTAAAGAACAAAACATATCCTCCATAAACTTCCAAAACAAGGAAATAACATGTGAATTATTAACTAAGTACTCTCAACATAAACATTTGGTTTGTGTGATTTTTCAGGGTTCAAAAGGAGAGAAAGGTGATACAGGATTTCCAGGAATGCCTGGGCGTTCTGTAAGTTCTATCAAGACAGCTTGCCTTTAATTTTAGCTTATTAGKTCATCTACTGATGACTGTTGATTATTGCCACAGGGAGACCCTGGCAGAAGTGGAAAAGATGGATTACCGGGGAGTCCTGGTTTCAAGGTATGTAAATACATCCAGTGAAGACAATACATCCTAGTGCACTCAGAATAATAAACTCCATTTGAAATATCACATACATTGTATACTGAGAATGGAAATTGGAGTTTTAAACACCCAAATTCTGCTCTTTCTATGGGTATAGCAGATACCTACATGACCTTTCAAGTCAGTGGAGTCTGGAGAGCAATTCAGCTTGGATAAAGAAGACTCGTAGGGCCCAGTTGCCTACATACAGGTTTGAAGTGCCATTTGAGATGTCTTAGAGCATCAAAAGCAACCCTACACGGGCTATCAAACATGACACAAGTGCTGTGGAAAACCAGTACCTTGTGAGTGTGAGTAGAGGCCAACCTTGGTATCTCAAATATGAGCAAATGTCTGTATGTGGGCAGTGAATTGAGCTCCTGGTTTAGAAAATGAACCAAGGATCTACAGACTGTCTTGGCTAGATTACTGTAGGCTGTTATGGGAGCCTGAGCACCTACATCTCACCTAAATGTCTTTATTTGAAATGGATCCTGGTCATTTTTCATATTATATTTGTGTATCTATGTGTGTGTATGCACATAGCTCTGCTAAGTGGGAGGAGAAATTCCTTCTCTGGTACTTATGGAAGAGGAGAAAGAAATAGATCTATGATAGTAATATGATAGTAATAATATGCTAATAATAATAACAACAATATAATATTAGTTATAATCATATTATTATATGGGATATATTAGATGCTTTTCTTATTACGATAATGACAGTATTAACTGTCAGTGGTGGAGTATTACATTGATAAAGCATGAATTTGGAGGATATGTTAAACTATTTTTTATCCTTTTAAACCATATTGAGTTATTTATGTAGTCTGTTGGCTGAATGAGTCCATCTATATTCAAACTTAAAGATTTTTCTCTTGGCTATTTTAYGTAATTTAAATACAGTAGTACAAAACAGTGCCACACTCATTAGTTTTCATTCATTTTGGAATATAATAGTTAACAGAAGCTGTATTCTCCATTCAAATCTTTTGTCAGCTTGACTTTAACATCTGTTTGCTATAAAATATTGCTGGGTCTGTTGTAACCAAATTCAAAGCACTAACTAACAGACTATCTTTGAAGGAAATTTCTGCTGGAGCTTTCCTGTTCTCTTATAGTATTTGTTCTGAGAAAGAAGGTGGGAAAAAAAGTGTGGCTTCAAACCCAGTTGCTACCCATTGTGGCTTCAAGACCAGTTTGTTAATTTTAAGTGAATTATTTCCAGTATTTCCAGTTCATTATATGTATTAATTCATCTGTTCATTTTTTTTTTWWKKWWYYYMWYYYYKGRAWTWWTTTYCMWTWWTTTTTTTTTTTTTTTTGTCAGCCTGTATATTTTGAATAAGGACATAATGATTTGTTCATGTCTGGTGTTGAAGTGTTTTGAAGCAGTTTTCAAACTATTAGTTGTACTATCTCTTAGAACAATAGACTACATGATGTCATTGGTCACATCTATTTTTTATTAAAAAAATAAGCAAACAAACAGAAAAACACTACGAACTGCCCCTGAAGAATGGTAGTACAGCATGGCTTCTGTTTCTAAAATAAGGTGGCSTCATTCACATGTACTTTAGAGCCCAATGCCCGACTTACTTAGGCTGTCCATCAAGTGTCCTATGCCTGGACATTTCTTGGAAGGGGCAAGCTGGCATGAGGAAAACCATGTATATAAAACACTCAGCATTAAGCAGAAGTGGATGATCATAGACCAGTACCAAAGCGCTCTCTGATTAGTTTGCTATTTAACCACGAATTTCTGGTATTTTTCTGGTAATGATGATTTTAAACTAGTTTAAGAGTTTGGACTACCTAGATAGTTGGGAATAATCTATGTTATGAACAGATTTGTCAAAACTTTGGCTAAACCTTATTTAAAGCATAAAGACTTCGAGCAGTAATCTTTATGTCTGAAAACCAAATCTCTGGGCTTGATTTTAAGAATTACGCAGATTTTTTTCCTCTCTTGATTGAACAAAATGCCAATATTTTCAGTGGCCAAAGTATTCTTAGTCCTTTTATAATCATTTTGTTCCCATTTTTTGTTACWTCAAAGAGTAAAGTTTGATTCATTTCCCAGCAGAATTAAAATCTATTATTTTCCATGCACACTTGCCACACTTTTTTAATATTGTCATTTTATTATTGTCATTTGCCATTCAACCAATTATTGCCTTTCAGCTCTTCTCAGATTTCAAAAGAAAATGATCTTTGATCTCTTTCTGCAAATGGTTTAACAGCTTTGGTTGGACACTTTATGAGAGAATTTTCATTTGACAAAACTGTATTCCAAGATATTTTCAAGAGATTTTTGAAGAAGCCATTAGCCTGTGTATTTGTTCTACATTTGTTCTACATTTTACTAGATTATTATTTTAAAATAAAAATTTACTACTTGAATTCTATTTTTTTCATGGAAAGCTTTTTTTTTTTAAATAACATATTAACAGTATTTTTCATTTTGAAGGGAGAAGTTGGACAGCCTGGGTCTCCAGGCCTAGAAGGACATCGAGGAGAACCTGTAAGTGATTAAATTGCTGACATATCCTTACATAGTRTTTTGTTGTTAATGGATGCTGCATTCATATTTCACCCGTTCTGATTTTGAATTGGTTGCTGTGCTTTTATTTCCCRTTATTCATCTTCAAATTTTCATTTAGTAAAGGAATGCAACAAGTGTTTGAAGTCGAAGGGTGCCTTTTAAGATACGATTTGCAAATATATTCCTGTTACACACCACTTTTCATATATAGTATAAAATTATCCTGCTGTTGCCTTCTTATGGGTATTCTTAATTCTCCTTTCTGCAATATGGGATATATCCTTTTACTCCCTTGCTAAGGGTTGTTTTCTTCACAGAATACCATCCCCTTTTCCCTTTTSCCCAGGTTCTTTGGTCATTTGCTTCCTTGCATCTTCTCACACTCTTCATGGTGTCTTGGTCTTTGGTTTCAMCAGGTGAAAATGCTGCTGGCCTTTTTGTTTTGCTTGTTTCCCAAGGCATTATGTGCTCAGATAGCTCTACAGGGCAGCTCCTTTAACGTCTTCTTTGTGTGTAGTAGCTAGGCTGTGTCCTCATTTCCAGCTGTTCTTTCAGGCCACTAGGCTTTGCTTTAGGCAGCAGAGCCAAGATATCTGTAGAAACAGCTGAAATCTTGGAGCACTGAGAAGGAGCCAGCTGTCTGCAAACCACCAGTAACCTTCTGTAGACCACGAGTGGTAAATGGAGCTCAGCTCAGCTGGTGAATCGCTGCCTTCCACATGACTTGCATTTCTAACCGTAAGATGAGAAGATGCATTCAGGAACTTCTGGAGTACTGAGTGTGACACCTTGTGAAAGGCAAGGTGTATTATCTGGTCCTGAAACGTGGTGGAGTGTTCTGCTGGCTCGGAGATGGAAATAGCAATCCAAACTAAAGTATGCTCACGCTCTTTCCTTTAGATTATTTATTTAATCACCAAACCCTCCTAAGAACACTATGAATACACTGCAAAATACTGGGCAATTATTCCTAAGAGGCTTCCTTCCCACTCGACTGGCTTAAATGAAGAATACACATAATTCCTCACTTGGCTTTGCTTCGTCTTTTTAAGCCCCAAAGAACCATGTGACTTGCTAAGATCTATTAACCTTTTACACTCATCATAAAATCTTCACATGTAATAAAAACTGAAAACAAATGTTAACTAAAAGCAATAAAATGTAAGTGAAGGTTTTATAATATACTTTTTTTACAAATTTAAGACAGTAGCAAGACACATATTTTTCAACATAGTCTAATTATGTCCCTTTTCATTAAAAATGCTAATTAATCATTGTAAACTTAAAAAAAAATAAATAGAAGGCATTTATAAGCTTGAATATGCTGAATATTTAATCCTTCAACAGCACAGTTTTGATGAAGTCTGAGTTTTATCTAAAGAGCTATGTTTTGATTTAAGATTAATAATAATGTTTAATAATACAGTTTAAACAAAAATGTAAATGATTATTTTTATTGCATACTTCTTTTTTGAAGAAAAACAAAGTGGCAGATTTAAAATGTTCAAATCACTATGGGTTCTTATAATCATAAAATAACATAGGTAAAGGCTTTCAATGGGTRAAAATTTACATCATATTTACATGATACTAAGTGTGCAAGGCAGACTGCACTGCAGATGCTTCATCTGTGGTTGGTGGGGTTTCTTTAGAAGAGTGCAAGGTCTGCAGGAGCTGTGGGACGCCGGTTGTGCCGGATGCTGTGTGGCCGTGCTGGCGTGGCCCCACACCACGTGTGCAACGTGGGCACCATCTGCCTGAAGCAGGAGCAGGGACATCTGTGTGCAGCCGTGCTCGGGCCGTGGGAAAAGCTTCCTCAGCTGGAGCCGCTGGGATTGGCAGCCCAAGGAGGGGCCCATTGGCCTCCGTGCCATGGGACATGGGCCGGTACGGAAAGAAGTGTGTAATGGGCTGGCAAGTCAAAGGGAAACATCTCTAGCAGAGCTGAGAAGTGTTTCCTTCTCCTGCAGCTGGGACCGTGCAGGATGCCTGGTGCCACTTGTGGCCCTGTTGTTCCTCCGTGTCTATGATGGGGAATGAGTCAGCACTTCCTTCTTCCCATCTTCTGGCACCATGTCTCACTTGGATATTCACCGTGGTATTCTCCTGTGGGGTGGGAGAGAGGGTCTCACCTCTGATCTGCCTCACCCCTTATAGCCACACGGGCTGTGTAAGCTGGATGCAAACCTGGGGTGATGCTGTTGGACCAGCTGCTGTTAGACATGGGTCTCCTCAATGAGTTGCATGGATGCTTCTGCCCACACAAACATACATGCAAACAGTCCTGCTTCCCTTCAGCCACGTGAGTGTTAGGCATAGCCGAATTCTTCTAGTTGGCCTTTTTAAAAATAGCCATCTTAGTATCTTTCTGTAGCAACTAATGGAGCAGCCTGGTTGCAAAATGAATGCACCCTGAGACAATAATTAAGAGACAATTGTCCAGGATGTGACATGTGGGCCAGCTGATCTCGCATTGCCTTGGGCCTCCGAGCTTAGTTATTCTGCACGACATACTTTCTGGTATACTACTACTCTTATTAATCACCAAATTTATGAGCAGGATAAAGTAGATTGTAAAGCTAAGTAAGTAATTCCAAATGATGTGGTTGTTTTCCCTCAATAGTACCAGCTGGAACTGCAGTTAGGCAGACCATCCTCTTTTCCTGCCCGCTTTAGGTCAGAAAAACATTTGACAGCATGGAGAGAATAATTGACTTTGCATTTAGGCAAGCTAGTAATCAGGCTTAGTTTGCCAATGACAAAAATGGGCCATGCTCCAAGTGCAGTCATATTGTCACTTCAGTTATAGATTGCTCACTGTATGTCTTTCTAAAGACTAAAAAAAACCTAAAGTTTGGGTAAATAATAAATTTTTRGAGCTTTCATAATGCAAATAACAGTCTTATTAGAAAAAGGCCAGCTATCAAATGTATATAAAAAAAAAGAAAAAAAAAGTCAAAATRTATTTGGGCTTAATTTCAGCCTCATTCTTCTTTTTCATGTAGGTAATGAGTCTTGTCAGAGCTTGATTTCAGTGGCAGCAGAGTTATATGACTCTGCTCCTTATATTTGCTGTTCTACCAAAGGGAGCTCTGAGCCGAGTGCTTTTGGTGCCATTGGCATGAGATCCATAGCCCTCTCTGGTGCCTTGTCTATACCGTGCTGCCACAGTAGGTCTGAGTAGATCTGAGCATTGTCAACTGTCAAAGTTTACCCTTCAAAAATCTTTTTTTTTTTTTTTTTTTTTTTTTTTTTTTTTAAGAAATACAGCTGCAAACACTTAAAAAGTGGTAGAGTTTGCACTTTGTTTTTAGGTCACATCACAGGGCCTCATACGTGGCCTCTTGTTTGTGGCAGTGACAACTGGATAAATCAGCTCGCAGCTTCAGACCTGGCTCCTGCTATTACACCTATCCCCCTCACTTGAGGAAATTCTGAAAAATAATAATCTGCAACAACTTACCTGCCTAAACAAGTTTTCTTTCACTTCAGTTGCATTCTACATTCTAATGAATAAACCTGGATGGAAACCTGGAATAAACCTAACACTATACTGCATCTCAGAGGAAATATGAAAAGAATTCTGTGTAGAGAATAATACTTTTTGTGAGATATTGACTATATATTAACTACACAGATTAGTAACTGCAGCAATAGACAGCAGTTTTAGAGGTATACTAGGCCTTCAGAAATAAAGGTATTATTTAATTTGTCTCTTTTACGATAGTTCTAGTTCTGTGCTTTTAATGATCATAGTCACCAAAATTATTTGCTGAGTTTTTTCAGACACAGTCTATATTTGAGACATATATACATATATACTTAAGACATCATGTGTGATTACTTTGTTAGTCCTGTCTTTCTCATTGAAAAATAAAAGAAGGAGCATTAGTTAGTTTATATTTCAATGATTATTCACTCGGCTTTAATGCTGATTGAAAAGAATGATGATGAGGTAAGTGGAAGTGAAATATTAACAGTGCACATATGCACATACCTGCTTTTCAGTGATCACTGTGATATCCTTTTCTTGATAAGATAATATGTCCTTTTTTACCAGTTTTCACTGACTGTTAAGATGCCATTTATTCAACACTTGTATTTAATTTCTGGTCATATAATTGTGAAATACTTCTGACCTTGCAGTTGAAAACAAATGTGAAGACTTTAGAGTATGTATATATGCAGCAGGCCTTGTGCCAAAAATCTTTTATCTGAAAATGTAACTTAGCTTATTCTAATATAGTCTGATTATTTATGAACTTCTATTTCTATGAAGTAGTGTCTGCTTTCAAAGTAATGCATTAAGAAGAAATGACTTCTAGGAAATCCTTAAGAAAGAAGTGATCCACTTGCACGGGAGACTCAGCAAACTGGTTGGTTTCAGTCAGTCAACTTTTAGCTTCAAGTTTAATTTCCAAGCCTTTCAACTCATCTGAGATGTTTCAGGAGCAGCTGCAGATCTCTGAATGTCAGTGAGCTACTCCTCAAAGGTGTCAGCATCACAGTCAGGAGGGAAACAACAAGGACTAGTATTTTCCCCGTGGATCCTACCCTAAACTGGGAGAGCTATGATGACTTTCTGATTTCTGGAGCTACTATAACACATGTTGTTAGTTTTTGTTACCGATTGAGAAATGGGTGATGACAGCTTTGACACATGATAATTTCAATAATCTTTCTTTAATTACGTAGTGATGGCTGTAAGCTTCACTACATTTTTTTAGACTAAATGCAGATGTTTCCCCTCAGTTATTACTTTTAAGCTCACTGTAGCTGTATGTGTATTTTTAAAATAATTAACTTGCAATATAGCTCATCTTCACTATTCTGTCTGACAAGCTATTTTAATTAAATTAATTCCGTACTACCTTGTCTGCAGAGTTAATTGCTTTGTAGAAGACAAATTTGAGACTGTAAAGAAACAGGTGATTGAAGAACTCTGGGACTTCAGGCAGATTAGTCTCAACGACTCTATTTTTCCCAGTTGACAAAAATTATGTAAAACATGACAGCATAGTTGCTGATCCAAAGTCTTTTGAAGTCTGGGGAAAGAGTCCCAATAAATTTAGTCTGGACAGGGGCCAGAAATGCTGTAACAGACTTGGACATACTGACCTAATGCAACTTGGAAAATAATTCTTTTCAGAGTTATAAGGTCAAACAGTTCTCTCCCATTGAATCCTCACTTTGTCTCTCCATCATGATTTCTGATTTTTAAATATATATCTTCATAGAGCATGCAACTAGATTATTTATATTCATATTCTGTAGTTATACATGGTATGTTTATTTTTATTTTGCTTGCAGAGACTTAGGATCTCTTATTTTCTGAAAGTTAACAGTTAGTAACTTTTCAAATCAGGTAATTTAATCTGGAAAATCAAGAGGAAAAACGGTTGCATACCCTACTGATATTTATTAAAGACTGTTTTACAAATGCAATGTTCACAATGCAGAGGCAATTTCTAAAATACTTGAAAGGGACTTCCAAAGAGCTGTTGTAAGCCTATTATGGACACGAATGGCATATACTATAAATAGCTACAAGCAGTACTTAGAGTGGTCTGTTTTATGCTTGTACGCTGTAGTGACCTTTCTTTGGATATGTTAGTGCTTTTCTTGTTAATTCATGTCCTGTAGGACATTACATACCCACATTCCTCCTCCACTGCAGCTGGTTTGTAAGCGTAGTGATAGATCCAAGCATAACCAAGTGTGTTGCACCAATTTAAAATCTCTCTATTGACATGCGGAGTTCTATTGCAGTGAGTAAATGTTAGGCAGTTGCTAAAATGTCCCTTATATCATTTTATAAATTTTAAAAAAATGTTAAAATGGACTGCTTTTGCATTCTGAAGAAAGCTGGTCTTGAAATAAACAATGTTTATAAATGTTTAAAAAGTTTTTAAACATTTTTGTTAAAGTATGCAGTATGTATATGCTCACCCAAACATATAGGTAGTGCTTATTTATTTATACTCCATTAGTGATTCCAATGACCTAGTCCTGTTTGTACATAAAAATTAAAAGATCGTAAGAAGAATGAAGTTTGTTCCATGCATTAAAAAAATTTTTGGAGTGTTTTTTGGAAAATTACTCAGTTCATTCTTTTTGATCCAGTTGATGTCAATAATTATAGGTACATGATTCCTGAACCGGCTTGGTAATTTCATCCATGAAAGGTTGTTCTGAAGCAGGAGATGCTCAAAGGAAGTGTTTGAATTGCTGTTTGCAATGTTGTGTATTGCGCTGTTGTCTTCCTCTTTAATACCAAGAAAGATGGCATTTATACTTCCAGCAAGCAATATTCCATGTGCCGATTGATCTTGTAAAAGCAACATCTGTACTATATTTTCACCTTACAATTTTGTTGCTAACGCGTAGTTTTTGTAGAAGTTGAGGTTTCAAAGAAACTACAGGAAATTATCAAATCATCCAGTGATTTAGATAACATTTGGAAATGGCATATTTAACAATTTTTCTCTACCATAGTCTTTTKTGCATCTCCTTTTAACCAGGTATGTGGTATGACAAAATATTTAAAGTCATTAAAGCAACGTTTTTGCAGTTCTTTGAGAAAGAAAGGAAAAAAAAAGAGCTATTTTATAAAGAAAGAAATTGTCAATCAGCAGAGCAAAACATCCCAAAGTAAAACTTGTGACTGAGAAATTATGATGCCTTTTTTTTTCCCCGTCTTTGTATTTAAATATTTTACAGCAATCCTAATTTTGTTGTCTAGGTATTTATCTGTAYCAAGTATCCACTCTCACTTATTTCATAGGCAGGATGTGAAATACCTCAGGTTTTAACATATGATGATAGGATAAAAATATTTTAGTAACAATAAGCAATAACCATGTATTCTTAKAATCACATTTTATGCAAAAATACAATACGGAACATTTATAATCCTATAAAGTAAGTTACAAATGACATTAACGAAATGCTTTTACCTATAATGCAAAGCAGGTGTCTTCATCACTTTTACCCAGCAACTGTGTTCAATCACTGCTACAAATTTCAGGAAGAAAGTGTCATGTACGTTAGACTGTAAATTGTAAAAATATGTAGCTATTGTAAGCAGCAAGTCATTGTACRCTGTTCTCCCTGAGGTCTTTCATCTTTGCCAGTAGTCAGAAGATGAATTACATAGGAGATCAAGACAGGCCTGTATTTTTCAACATTGTTTCAAAATATTGAAATGTTTTCTGAAAAGGTTCTCCTTGTTCCTTCACTCAGAATCAATAGGATTGCACTGGTCTTGTGCACTGTACTGAATTAGGGAAATGTCTGTTGTCCAAGATAAATGATTACATGCTATGTAGTGAAGTTAATTAATGAAGAACTGCGGTATCTGTGATTCTAACAAATTCCCCAGAAAGTGAAAATTGCCTTTGTATTGCATTTACTCCATCTTCTTGCTATTGAAGTCAGTGGAAACAAAGTTGTGCAGTGGAAAAATGGTGATAATAATTTTTTTGAAATCATTTTTTCAACATTATTTGAGGGAAAAAAGTACAGTCCCTGTCCTCAAGGAACTTAAAATCCCAAATCAAGATGCTGTTGCTTTCCTCTGTCTTGTGTTTCCACCTTTTCTTTGGTGTTTATCTCCCTTTACTCCTTTCAGTCTGGCTGCTGTTAGCACTAGAGCTCTTTTCTTTGCAGCTSTAGCACTTGGAATAATCATCCTGCCTTTCTTCTGGGATTTACAACTGGGAACAACTTTATTTTTGCTGTAAAAAAGTATTTACTGTAAAAAATATTGAACTAGCAAATATAGGGAAATTTGGTGTGACAGTGTTCTCATTTTTGCAATTTTTCCATGTCAAAATTCCAGTAAACTGAAGCTATGGAAATCTGAGTCTGAGTAAAGGGTAGCTTTTCATCCACAGTTTAACAAAAACCTAAGCAATCTTTCATCAATGTGAGTTTGAATTCATTTGTAAGGTTTAGTTAAAAACTTCTGGCAAGATTAAAATATTTCAATCGTCAAAGGCCTCTTTTCCACAAACTACAAAAACCTGCTAAAAATACTTCATTTGTACCATATGTTATTGCCTTGGAAAGCTTCATTGATACATATGTTATAGCCAACTTTTCTTTTCAGATATATTTGCGCTTAACTATTGTTCTGAAAAGATGACATTTCACAAATGAAATGGTGGTGTGGGCTAATGAAGCACAGGATATGCAGTAGGTATGGGCATACTCTTCTTAGGACACGCTGGGGGAAAACAAAAAAGTCTATTTAATTTACATCTCTTACTCGTGTTGAACCAATAAAACGTCAGGTCCGATGTGAGCACTCATACTACGTGATCAGCCAAAACCAAGTTATTTGGTCCCATAAGACCAAGAATAAGTCCAAGAATGATGTAATGTAGTACAGCAATATAAAACCATTTAAGAAATAATCTCTCGCTGCACAACTTTATTTTTGCTTTAGTGATTACTCCTTGTGATTTTTCTTGGTGATTACCATGTGAGTCAAGGTATGATTTTTGCTTCTCGTCATCTAGAAGGATTTGAACTCTCGGGTCAAGTTTCACTGTCTACAACCTGAACACTGGTAGGAACTGATTAGCAGAGTCAAACTGCAGGAATTATCACAGAAATCTTTCTCTGGCAGTGGGTAGGGCAATAGAGAATTTTTTTTCTGCATATTGACTGCCAGTTTCTGTTGGCCAAAAGTGCATGCTGGATTATCCTGTTTAATAGCCACCAATCAGACAATTCTCTAGTAATTTTACAGTGTTTTTTGGAAATCATTTTTATCATTTCCTTTTGTGATTGTGTCCATCCTGTGACAAGAAGTTTCACTGTATGCACCATGTGGAAAAAAAGAGATGATTCATTTTTCAGCAAACAGCCTGTTCCCTGCTGACTTCATKAGGGGACCCTTTACAACCAATTCCCCATGGATTACATTATGGGGATGGGAGGTGCCCAAAATTGCCTTCTTCCACATGGAGAACTGCAATTCCTGTCTTGTAGAACTGAGAGCTGTGGATGCTGCATCCAGGTGCTTAAATATCCGTGTGTGCACACATGGCACACGGGTGAGGGCTCAGCTGCTTGGAGAGAAGGGAGGTTGTTGGCTCACTCAGTCCTCAGGTCTGGGGCTCAGCCTTTGGTCTCAGAGTGGACACCCTGGTTTCACCGGTGGGGTTGGGACCGGTGGGGTTGGGACCGGTGGGGTTGGGACCTGCCTGGTCAGGTGCGGATCTAGAACAATTTGACAAGACATCAGTTCCACCCTATGGCAAAATGTGCATCCCAACTATACAGTTTTCCAAGTCTCGTGTTGCTGGCAATGCAACAGTAGCCATGGTGTTCCACATTTAAAATATTAGCAATTTTTATTTTTAATAATCAATTTGCCAAAGAAAGTGCTTGAAACCTTGCTTTTGTAACTGTGAAGCTATTCCGTATGCTTTCCCTCTTCCTACATTTTTTTAAAAGCTATTAATCCGATGAATATGTGTTAGGTCTGTGGGAATGCTTCTGAAAAAAAAAGGCTGTTGTATTTTTATCCAAAATGTCACTTGTACTTATTTTTTTTTTTTTTCCCATGCTGGTAGTAGATCTCTCATGTAGCATCAGTACTGTTTGTTCAAGTAAAGAATGCATAAACAGGCATACGTTTCAGGCACTTAAATGTGCTTAAAGAGATTATGGGAATGGCTGGATAGATAGTTGTATTTTGTGAATCTTGTTGTATTGATGTAATTTGTGTAATGTCTRTTAGTGTCCTCCCAGAATGAGATTTTTATGCAGATTCTTCAGAGGGGAAGGAGCAACGTAGCTGAAAAACTAAACTGCAGTGTCATTGAGGGAACTCATATAAAGTAGAAAAGTCATCTTTTTAGCAGCAATCTGGCCTTTCATTTGTTTTAAGCCTAGTACTGTGGCTGACTCTGAATAACAGTAATACTGTTGAAAATAGAAAAGGGTCAAATTAGCAGGTTTTGGGCAACCTTCCTGGGAAGCCTGTGAACTTTATAGGCTGAGCTTGTGGGCTCCACCTTCCAGGTGTCCCTGCTGGAGCAGGGAGCTGGACTGGATGGTCCTAGAGGATGGTCTAGAGGTCCTTTCCAACCTCAACCATTGTGTGATTCTGTGTGACCCAGTTTTCCTTGTGAAAATGGGCAACCGACTGGAATGTGTCCCTCTCCTAACAAAAGTCTCTGAACACTGTTAATGGATCGGTGTATGAAAATGAGTATAATTTAAATGAGTCACTAAGAAGGAACTTTGTAGAACATTCTCATTAAAATAAACCGTGAAAGCAGATACYGTCTTTCATCATAAAATAACCTCTAAAATCACAACCCTTTTGAATTGTGAAAGCTGATATTATTTTAGGCATTTTTGTGTTGATGCTGAAAGAAGAATGGATGGTTTGAAAATCTATCCTGTAGTGATTTGTCCTAGACCTTATTTGTCAGATGTCTGGCACGTTACAAAATAAGTCCAGATGTGCTGTATTCAGTGAGAGCTGGTTTAAGGCAGTATGCTGAAAGGGTACGGTTTTGTATACCTGCCATAAGAAAATAAAATCCTTGAAGAGAATTATGCTAATACTGCCTCAGTCTCCTTGGGGAGCTGTTTGCAAAACAGCTTGCTCATAGCAGAAAAGCTTTTGGAAACTTGTATATGATTTTTTTGTCTTCCAAAGATAGAGTTTTATGATAATTAATTTGTTAGGTCTAGTCTAGAAATTTCCACTTGTTCTGTGAGGGCTAGTATGCTAGTACCAAAGAATAAAGCACTATCAGATACTGAAAAGACTGGGGATATTAAATGAAGTAGCAGAAAATAAAGAACTTAATAGACCAACAAATATCCATTTGGGGAATAAAATATTTTTTATTTTGTTTTGTTCCAGAAGAACTCTTTATGCATGGTTTCTTCTACTGTTCATGAACATAAAGTTAAGCGTAGGAGGAAATATAAATAATTTATAATCCTGACTGAAAAAAATGGGGAAGAAATATTAAGAAATGTATCTTGTGCCTTAGATAAAAATGCTTACATCTAGTTGGTTTGAAAATATAAGGCTTCAGGCAACCTCCTTAATGGATTTATTTTAAAAAAGCATGGAAAAAAACCCAGCTGTTTAACATCATCCAAAAACAAAAATAGACAATGTTATTAGTGAAAGTTACAGAAAGATTTTCCAGAAACTGTGAAACCATGTTCCCTTTACAGTTAAATCCATAATATTTGCCACGTATTATCAAAGAATGGAAGATTTATTTAAGTTGTGTAAGTTGGGATAAAACCCCATGTTTATAACAAGTTCTATGTGTCTTGGTTTCCATGACATTCAGGTGTCACTTTAGGTCCCTAGAGTGGGTGCCTGCGGGATTGAGGTAGATGCCAGACTGGAAGGTGTAAGGCGGAAAGAGATGGTTGAACTGGAAAGGAGGGCAAGTAAAGGACAGGTAGGACAGGGGTGTCTAAATAATGCAGTAACGTCCCGTAGCTGATGGATCATGTAGTTCCCAGACACAACCTCAACTCGGGAAGCTTGGAAGGCATTTGAAGGAAATGAAATAATTGAGGGAGTTAATAGAAGAAGTCGGACTGATGTCCCTGGAAAAGCTAAGGAGCTAGTCAGGCTTGTAATAAACATAATTAAAAAAAAATAAAAGGTGAATAAACATTATATGAAATTTGTAGAAGACCAAATTGATTGATTATGGGGAGTAATATAGTCTAACTCATGTATAATGACAGAAATTTGGGTTTTGACTATTTTTTAGGCTATTCTGGTTGCAAATTAAATGCTGAGTCTTATTGGTATTATAGCTGAATATATGATAAACATGAACCATTTAAAATAAGCTTTCTGAACAGAGGAAGAAAAGAGAATCTAGAACTGCCACCTCCTTTTTTATTTCATATGAACCAAATGTTGTCTGAAAGTTTTGCAAGGGACATCCCCAAAGGCATTTTTTTTTTCCTGGACCAGTGAATCATGAATTATTCCATAGCATTTATTCTGTTACTCCCAGTGGGTGGCAATTTTCCCATTTGTAGTAGCTCCAAACATTGTGTTTCCCTTAATGGCAGAAAAATTGCATGACAGTTCTGTTTCATATTAAGTTTTGATTAAAGACAGGCATTTGTGATAATTCGAGTTACAAGATACACTTCACAAAAATTACATTTTTATTTTGCAAATGGAATAAAACTGTTTCAGCTCATGCTTTAGAATAAGAATACATCTTTTGATAGTTACAGTAAGATTTCTGTGATGGCTTATTTAGTGCTATGTCACCCTAATAAACAGAACTTCCTGTGAAAAGTGTTTTATTACTCGTGGTGGAAAAAAAAGCCTGCTCGGATTCTGAAGACTTATACTGCATGTGTAACCTCTCTCTGTTTGGAAACAAAGTTTCTAATACAATTATAAAACTTGGTTTGGCTTTTAACTTAGAGTTAGGGAAGAAACTCAGGATAGCTAAACTACTTTTTAACCTTCTCCTTTGGGAAAGTGCAAGTAATTCTAATTGGCATGACCAGGTGTTATACTATGTATAAGGAAGTAATAGATTGGGAGTACATATTGAGAGGGAAATTTAATTTATTTTTTTAGGCATGCTGGACTTGATCCTACAGAAATTAGTCTTTACAATTGCTGAACCATGGAAGCTATATAGGAAAGTAACTCTCACGGGGAAAAAACTTTGTTTTATGACCAAATTAGCCACTTCATTCCCCTTCTTCAGTGCCAAATGACATGTGGTGAATAACTGTGAAAATCCCCACCCCATGTATGCTGGGAATCACCCAGATTAGTGTAAGCAATAGATTCGTTCTTAGCTGTGTGAATGCCAGTGAGCTATACAGAAATTTTAACGGTCTGGAGCTGGTCCCACCAAAATAAAACCCTAAATTATATTCACTTAAGCAGAATCAAAGAAAGAAAGAGAGAAAGAATGAGAGAAAGAAAGAGAAAGAAAGAGGGAAAGAAGGAAGGAAAGAAGGAAGGAAAGAAAAAGAGAGAAAGAGAGAAATTATGACTTAGTGGCTTAATTTTACTATTCTTTGATTTTTTTTCTTTTTTGCTATTGAAATGAAGATAAAGTTAAATGACTTGTATCACTGATTCCTTTTAGGCAAGAACGATCAATACAGCTCAGCAAAATGTTGAATTTTTCCTCTTTGGCATGCTTATATGTTCATAAATAATTCTCAGGATTGTGTATGTGGAGTAGTCCCCTGTCTGCCCTGACACTAGCACAAAGATATAACCACAGATGGCTTTAGTATGTCCCTTCAGTAGAAAAGGTTGCTGGTCATTAGTATTAGTATTAGATGGTCATTAGTATCTGGAAGGCAGGTGTCAACTGCAAAAATAACTGAGCTACCCTTTCCAAGCCAGTGTTGCACAAATGGGATTCTAAAAGAAAAGAGTCATGTGGTTCCTATTTGGTACTTTCATGTTGAAGGAAAACTCTAGGCAGGTTACTGTATCCGTGGGTTTTCATGTTTGCAGATGAAACTTTTTTATTTTTATGTTTTTSTATTTTCTGCCCATTTTTGAACTCTACTCACAAATGTAAGGACATTTTTTTTCAATATATTGCTTTATGGAGAAACTATTCTACATATTTTAAAGATTTTATTTGTTTCTTTCTCTCTCTTTTTTTTTTTTTTCCTTCTCTGCAGGGAATTCCTGGAATCCCTGGAAATCAAGGAGCAAAAGGACAAAAGGTATTAATAATAGTTTATACCGCAATTACAGCCAGTGCATATATATACATATACAAATATAYATATACTGTTTCCAAACTATGGGTTCTGTTTGCCCTGAAGGGAGAATATTTGGAGTGGCAATATTTGCAAATATCTCATTTAGTCTTACTTTTGTGATTTCAGGAATGCATGAGTGAGTGAAAAAAAAACAAACAAAAATAAACAGCAAAATCTTCTAACACTTTGAAAAATATTTACAGGGTGAAATTGGACCACCAGGGCAGCCAGGAGCAAAAGGATCTCCAGGGGAAACAGTAAGCAATACCGATCTTAGATCAGGAACTACAAATAATTTTATGTAATTGCATTCAGCACACAGAATGAATATTCCCTGTCAATGGGAAAAACAAGGTAGCTCATTGATATGTGCATGCATTCTGATGAATGACAACAGGGGTAAAGATACTTGTTTGAAGGTAGAGTCCAGATTTATCTGTGATTTCCATTTGTTCATGCTGGTGATCAGCTTTCTAACATCTAAAGAGACAAAAAGTACAAGATTCCTATAATTACTTTCATAGCATTGTTTTGATAAATAAATCTAACGTGAACATATAAACTAAAACATTAATACAGAACTGACACATGAAGATAGAAAGCATTTTGCAAAAAATAATCTTGGAACATTAATCATTCAGTCTATCTGAAAGGGTAGGAAAATTAAAGGAAACAATAAAAAAAATGGACTAAGCAAAGAGACTTAAATAGTAGCAAGGGAAAAATATTCTGGACAGAATTTCAGAAAAATCCTTAGGAATAAACATATGAAGAGGAGACTGAGCAGCTTGGAAGTGGAAGTCTGTTTTGTGGGTGCAGATGGCACTGACTTTTTTTTTTTTTTTTTTTTTTTTTCCTGAATAGGGAAGCTATCCTTAGAAGTTGTTATATTTCATCTATCAATAGCAGATGACAAATGGCAAATGTAGTTTGTTAGTTCAGTGGCAGCTTTGAAGTTTGGAGATTTTGGGTGCAAACTGTTCTCTCTGCTGCCTTTGCTCTTACTTTAAGCCACTTGCTATTTTGGCATCAGGTGAGAGAATATTACTATGGATTCTTGGATTTTGGAGATTACTAACAGAGATTGTCCTATTCACTTCTATCACTTTGCTGTCTCCTAATTTACCTATCTCATCTTCTTTCAAGATCTTTCCTTTTGAAGATGCTTCATCAGTGGAGAGTTTTCTTTTGCTCTCATGACCTGTCAGACCTGATTACCTCCATTCCRAAAGAGGAAAACTTCTCTGTGGCTGCTTTCCAGTGCTGAAATGGAAGGCCATGAAAAGCTTATTTTGAACATAAATCCATGTCTATATCTCTAAGATCTAATGCAGGACAGTGAATGGCTYTCTGAAAGAGGACCAATTGGCATTTCTTCACCAAATTCCTTTATGGTGATTCCATTTATCAGCTCTTTTGTTCCCACCTCTACCTCTACTGTTGAGCACTGCACAACAACTGTCCAAATCTGGTCTGTATAAAGCAAGCATGCTTGCAATCTTAGAGGACTTTTCCTGCCCWTTATAGACCTCTGGAAAAAATACATTTCCTCAAGAACCAGTTACTACAATTGTCTGTCTCACAGTCGGCAGAAACATTACCTGAGAGGGGGACAGTGCAAAGCATGACTTCTCTCTCTACCTTTCCACCTTATCTTTAGCAGAAGCATTCTGTCTCTTTGCTAACAGATGCACATTTGGTCTCTAACCTCTGATTTTTTTCCTTTGACTGTCAGTGGAGAATTTTGCTCCCTTCCTCCTGAACAAACCTGAACAAAACACTCAAAGTGAGGTTGCAAATATAATAAAACCATGTGGGATTTCGAAGGATATCTACTTAGTCAATAATTCACCAACCATTCAGCTTCATATATTCTTTAGATAAGTAACATCTGGTTCTGTAATACACTTGAAATAATTTATTAATGTTTCCTATCAACTTATTTTAATGCATCTTTTGTCACCTGATAAAATAAGTAGGAAATTGATGCATGGAATATATGAGTATTTTTTATATCATGAGGGAATTTCAACCAGAAAGGATAGTGAGATTTTCCTTGTGTTAGTCACGCTGACTATGTTTGTTCCAGAAAAAAAAAAAAAAAAGCAGATGGAAAACTTGTGGATGCACTATTAATACTGCAGGGAAAATCCCCAGTAACAAGTTCTTCAGTAATGAGTATCCTTAATATGTTGCCAGCTTCAGCAATTTGTTAATTTATCTGACGCATAAATAATGATAGACCTGGAAAATGGGGAGGTAACACTATGTTTTCTGTGCTTGTCCTATGTTTTCTGTCCTTGCATAAAAATAAATTTTTATTTATTTTCTGTTCAGGACATACTCTTCTCTCTCAATTTTTATGCCATAGGTTTCAAATTATGTTCTCAAGCTCTTATATTGTGTGAGAGAGTTTCTTTTTTGATTCATGCTGATTCAATGTAGCTATCTTACTGCAAATTTTTAATGAAATGCATTAAATATGGCCTAGTAATAAAAGTGAAGAAAGGAATCAGGACAGCTTGGTTTTATCTCTCCTTTTCCTGCCCACATATACCTGACTTTATTATATACTGTCTGTTGTCCGATTTGCCAGGTATAATGGAGTTTTAATTTGTAACTGTCTGTATGGGAAAGTCTGACCCCCAGGACAATTAGCAGGGAAGTTACTTTAGTTTTAGTCTTGTGATTTATGCCTTTTAGTCTGTGCACTCACAGCCCTACATCTGTGGTCCAAAGAGCAAGTTGCTCATTTTGTTGATAGAAAGTAAAAATTGGGTATCTACTAGCTTCTTATAACACAGCAAGAAAGAAGCCTGAGTTATCTGGGTTGCCTCACAGATGAAATGCTATAAAATTGGTGAAATGCTTATTAAAACCCTGGTACTATGAATTACCTCATATTCCAAATATTTTGGTTTTCCTTTTTCATTTTTTGGCAAAACTGAGTTCATAACATTTGTAACAAATTGCTATTTTGTTAWTTATTTTTCATCACACATAACATTTGAAGATCTGGGATAATGTCATTGTCAGTATATTCTGAATAGTCCTGACATTTAATACTGAATAGAAGGTGGGTTTTGTATTAGGTTACATAATAAAAATAACAATGGCTCTTGGAAATACTAACTAGAAGCACTGATAAATCTTAATCTCTAACAAATTAAATTTCATGGCCTAATTTAAATATTTGACTTTCTGTATGCTTGTATTTTAGGCTGTATCTTAGTATATAAACTTTAACGGTAGATCGTGTTTCATAGTATAGATGCACATCCAAATAAAACAAGAATAATGCATTGTTTTTGTTGACACATGGAGTTCTAGAGTCAAAAGAAGTGAGATGAAGTGATGAGGGAGACATATATTAACAACAGATGTGGAAAATAATAAAAATGGGAATTCTTTCTTGGAAAGAAAGATGATTAAAAWTATGACCTCTCTTTTAAAGTATACTTGAAAGTAACTTTAAACAGGAAAAAAARGGGGGGAGAGAAAAAAAAATCCAAGCTTTTGATGTTTAATATCCTTTAGTTCATAGTTTGTGTATGACCAAAGGTGGCTAAAYGTGCTTTTACCAACACATGCCCATCAGTCCATGAGGTCATGTGTCATGTGAAATGGTACGAGCTGGTTCAGTTCTGAAGCCTCTGCACATGGAGTGACAGCGTGGCCCCCAAGTTAACTGCTCTSCCTAAATGTCCCCAGAGTTTGGAGATGGAGTGAAGTCTTCACATTCACAACCTTGAGAAAGGCACTGTCAGAAAGCYGCAAGTGAGCCCTGAAATACAAGTTGTGCTTCCATTGCTTTGGGGAACCCAAAGAGAAACTAAGAAATTCTTTCTTGTGTCGCTTTCAATTATAGCTAAGGATCCACTAAGTGTAGGTTTGGTTTTTCTTTTCCCATCGTGTAGAAGTGTCGCTATACTTCCTTTAGTCATTGAAGGCCTACTACTGAGCAAGACTCTATTTTCTATCTGCTTATTTCATTATAGTCATGTATGTGAAAAATAATATTTTTACACTGTAAAACCCATTGTGCCTCTAGCTTGTTTTAGAATTGTCTCTGCCTTTTCAAAAATAACTAGGGTTTGATGGGACCAGAAGGCTCATTTGGTCTACCTGGAGTTCCTGGGCCTAAGGTGAGCATTTGTGCTGTTTTTGTTGTGACTTCATCAATGACAAACTGGAAGGATTCTGAGTTTTGCAGCTAGTTGTTCAGTATATTGAGGATTAGAAAGTAAGCATGTGGTTTTTTATATATTACCTAATATGACAGTTCAGTATCTGTGCCCAAGGGAGCTTAACTCAACTTAGTGAATGGTGTCTGTCATCTCATGAAGCTTGAAATTCCTCCAGAGATGCTCATGAGATTTTGTTTGAGCTGCACAGTCCTGGAAAATGTTCTCCCATGCTAGCAGCCAGGGAGTTCTCAGTACGCACCAGAACGCCTGTGCTACATTTATTTATATTTTAATTGTGTTAAATAAAGTTACGGGCTGCGTTTTCCATCGAGGGAGCCAAATGTATCTCAGATATCACATAATTGATTGCACTTCAGCTACAGCAAGAATTAATTTGACCCATGCTCTCAGAAACTAGTATAGACACTATAAATCCTTATCTGTTAGTGYAACTGTTTAATTTTATCTGAGGTGAGTTTTGGCTAGTAATCAGTGAATTGTATGTCCTAGAGAATATTTATGAATACAGATTCAATTTCTCAAACTTTGTAAATACATGTAGCTCCATTTCTACATCCCCATTTTATATCCACATTTTATATCCCAAAGTAGAGACTTATTTAAAATTGCATGCTAAAGGTAACATTATTTAAAGGGGACATTTTGCCTTTGTCAAGAAAACTGAACATSTATGATATAACAACAAAAAAAAGTTTTATTTTATTTTGGGAAAAATATGCCTTTGTACAAAAAAGTCCCCGATATATTTATCTAATTCTTACAGAAAAGTGTGAAAAAGCATACACATTCTTAGATTTTATTGAAAGTTTAATACTAAATACGCAGCTAATAAAAAGCAAATGCAACTTTGTTTTTGTATTAACATATATAAACTTCAATAAAAAGCAAAATATAAGTGTATATTTTGGCTCAGACAAATTCAAGATTTTTGAGAGTCTTATTAAATGAAGTGAAGTCAATATAAACAAATATGGCATGACTGGGCAAGGAAAATGGAAGGCACTGGTGAGCAGAGGTAAGGTCTGTTTTGTCATCATTATGCCTTTCCTAAAAGAGGGCTGAAAATTCAGTTTTACAGAATGAAAATTGAACTTTATCCTTCTGGTCATTTGCTGTAGCTGTTTTTAAGGGCAGATTTCCCATCAATGTCTGTTTATATTTGGTGTTAATACCACATGTGACAAAACATACTGATGCACCAGCTGCTCTCATGTTGTTTTATAGGGTGATAAAGGTGAACCTGGAATACAGGGAAAACCAGGATCACCAGGAGCCAAGGTAGGTATGCATATGGAAGTAATCTAGGTAAAGGAGAGATGGAAAGTAAATATTTTGTGTGATTTACTTCTTAGTTACAATACATAGGTACTTGAATACTAAGGAGAAGAATTAGGATCATCTTTTGTGGCAATAAGCAGCTTGTCTTTATTCAACATCCCTTCCCAAGTTCTCCAGACATTTTATTTATCCTAGGTTACAGAATTTCAGAATATCATAGCTGAAACTATGAAGTGATCTTGAAAAACATTCAATATTTGTTCTTACACACGACATCATTGATATTTATGGTGTTATTGTATTAATCAGGGAGAACTAGGAGGATTAGGTGCTCCAGGAGAACCAGGCTACCCAGGTATCCCAGGCACACAAGGTATAAAGGTAAGAGGTTTGTTTTTTAATGGTTTTACATTGATTACAGAGCTTTTCTTATAAGTGATCATCATTAAATGAAAATGTTTCTTTTTAATACATTTTTATTGGACAATAGTTAGTAAAGTTTGCAAGTTTTGTTCTCTAGAAAACCAATCACTCCTCATAGAGGAGAAAGAAAGACCAAAAGAGAGAAAGAGTTAAAATAAACTGTTTTAAAGTAGATATTAATGGACATTTCGTTATGAACTATAGTGGTATAGTGTATATGCTGGTATAATGGTATGGTATATATGTGTACGATATATACACRTATAAGGATATGATCTTTGTATTCTATCTTCTTCTCACAAGTACTATATAGATAAAGTCTACCCTACAAAGACTTTTGTGGAGATCCCCCAGGAACTGGAACAGTTCACTGTATGGARCTAGGACAAATTAATCTCCATGAGCCTTAGCCCATGGTAACTGATCGTATCAGTTAGTACAGGTTCTCTCCGTATYTAGTTGAGGGAGTCTGAGCTTCTCAAGGGTCATTATTCACATCTTTATTACATGGCTTTCTTAGTATGGGATGCATCTGGAAGTACTTAAGTATTACCCTTTGACTGTAGAAGAATCCTAGACAATTGACTAAATTAAATATTGAAATTTTAGATGGTAGAGATTACAGAGAGATCAAGCTTCTGTGGCCAGTGTTGGAAATTTTATCTTCTTTTCAAATAAGAACTTGTGTTTTTTCTTCTTGCAAGTTGAGTTCTCACAGAGATCACGCCTTCAGGATCTTTCAGTCTCTTGGTGCAACATTGCATCTATCAAGCAGTATCAGAAACATGTGGCTGTATTGAAATTCTGAAGAAGTGCTGAAGAATTGTTTTGTGAAAACATTGCAAAATTTAGTATTGACACTTGAATCTTGTAATAGTTACCCTTATTTTTAAAGCATAGATACATATTTTATGACAATCAAATGTCTTTAAAGAGTCTCAGGTTTTTCTGAAATCTGCATAATTTCAAAATATTAATATTACTTTAGATACTCTATTTTGAAATTTTCTTCTACAGGACATGTTGTTGAAACTTCTTGTTTTTTTTATCAGCCAATAAGGCACTACTTTAAATTTGACTGTGAGCTAAAAACAGCCTGCAATAAATCTATTTTTCAAATGCTAACTTTTTGTCCTTTACTGTTACTCACAGAATCACTGAAGTGTGAGAGGAGATTTTTCTTGAGGAAAAATCAACTATGTTATAGAGTAGTTATAGAGTGAGATTTAAGATGGGATTTAAGAAGTTGCAAATTAGAGGTAAATTAAAATTATTATTGACTATGTCCTGTTGGCAACTGGAAAGATTTTTATCAGAATTTAACAAAACTGCATTTTCAAGATGATGTTATTTCAGGGTGGCACCTTGATTCAGTATCACTTGACCAAGAAAATAGAGAAAGTTCAGGAATTTATTCTTTCCATATACTTTWAAGTAAATTAATATGAAGGAAAAAATACTGCTCTTTTTAGTTCCCTGTGATCTTCAAATGAAAAAAAAAAGAAAAAGAAAAGATTTGGGGAGAAAATTGAGAAAATTTCAGTGTTGAAGACCTTGCAGTATTTGTGGTTAGCTTGAGTCAATAAATTCTCAAAGCCAATTCTATTGCTGCTKATCTATTACTTCTGATTGTAGCTGAAGTTCTGATTTATATTCATTACATGTTAACTTCAGATTTCTTTATTCTGGAGAACGTTAATGGAACAATATGTGTATCCTGAAAAAATAAATGTTTCATTGTTTTCCAAGATAATGAGTACTGCTATTACTTTCTGCATTTCATTATATTTCTATGGGAAAACATTACAAATTGGCCAAAGAAAATATCTGTAAAAACTGAGTTCCTTAATTGGTGTATGTGAATATGAGGCTTCTTTTGCTGTTATACTATGTCTTTGGAATGGATGTTAAACAACAGATTTCTTTCCGTAGGTTCTTAAAATGTAATTTATTACAATTGAAAAGCTCCACCTGAAATCTCTCTAGCTATTCAAATAACAAGTAATTCAAGCAACAAGCTCTCAAGGTTTAAAATGTTGCTGTATTTGTCATCAGCCCAAATTATACCTTTGAGCTTGTAGAAATATTTATATGAAAGTAAATTAGGTGTGCTTAAGTCATGTAGCTGACGTGTTGTTAGAAGCTTAGCAGTATTTCCTGCAGAGTAATGGAATAATGGAGTGTCAACTAGGGCAAAGATTTCTCCTGAAACACCTGTGTAGAAACACCAGAACTGTAGAGAAACCCCCTTCTGAAGAGACATTTCAGAATCAGAGTTGAATCAGATATTTTACTGTAGAAATAAGCAGGGGAGCAAAGCAGTGAGTTAGAAGGGGGCTGTTGTGTTTAAGGTTTTGTGGGAAATGTCATGAGGAGCTACTTGATAGACTATAGCTTCTGCTCCAGAAAGCCACAGGTCTACCGAATGTCACCTGTCGTATGTGCCAGCTGAATATGGATATATTAGGCTATAGCATTTGAATATGGGGTTGCCTTAAGTTGTCTAGAGCATCTTAGAAAGTGCTGTGTGTGTAGGCAAAGTCAAGGGGAAGTCAAGTCCCTGGTCAATGCAGACAAGGGAGGCTAGATGGCAATCCAAATTTAGGTGAAGGTGTCTGAATCTGAGTTCCTTTTTCCACCGCCAAATGTGGAGAAATTATTCTCTTGACAGGTTTTGAGGCAGTGATTTCTAGATCATGTAAAGACAAAAGCTTCCGGGCTGAAGTCTTTCACAAAACACTGAAACCACTGGAAGTTGAGCCAACTGGAAGTTGAGCCAACATCGTAACAATAGTTTAATTAGTTCCATTATCACCATAAGCTCAGTTTCAATATCTAGGGGTCAAATAGGGGCATGTGCTAATTTTAAGAAGGGAGATTTTATGTGGAACATCTTTAAACTTTGAATTGAGGATGGTATGTTTTGAAAAAAAGCATATGTATAGAGATGCAAGTCAGGCTATGCGTTGCAGGTTAACTGAAGTTACAACTCATGAATATTGACATCTCAAAAAAGTACAGTTTGGACATATGACAATAAGATTGAAGCCCTTTGGTTAGAGTTTATTTTAACAAAACCAAGTAAAATATTTCATATTCAAGTACAATACAGCCAAATACAGTTGGCATAAATGCCTTCCTATCTTGAGGTATTTTTGATCAGGAAAATATTTGCCATTGCAAAGATATTGTCTCTGCATTTAACTAAATAGTATCTCTTAAAAAAACAACAAAAACAGAAACAAAATAACATGCACACATTTGACTCTTACTAGATAATTGGCAAAACAAAACCTCCACCCAGTATCTTTTCTTTATGAGAAAATTTTGCATGGCCCCCATGGTTCCATCTTTTGTTTTTTAAGTCCCACACTGACTTAAGATGTCACAGGTCATAATGCTAAGCTAATGGCACCTGGCACAAGTATTTTACATGTCTGTTGCTAATTTTGCATTTTTGCAAAAAAATTTTGCATTTTTTTTTCAAGAGCTGCCTGTTTCTTTCCACTGGCAATTAGTTGATGTTCACTGGGTAAACTGGGTGCCTGGCTTTTAAGTACCATTTGCACCATTCCATTGCTTACCACCCCAGTAAGTTTAAGGTCAAGAGGAGCAAGTTGAAACTAAAACTCAGTCATTGCACAGTTTTGATTAAATATAAATATTTTTTATAGTTTAAAAAAATCTGCCTTTTTTATTTCTTTGTGGTGCAAAGTCAAATTTAGACATTTAATGGCCTTGTAGTAAACGTTACAAAAATTATTTATACACTATTCTCTGTGGGGTAAAGGCAGACATACATAGTGGTTTGTGTCCGAACTGAATTTAATCCATTAAAAACTAATCCCTTTCTTCTGTATGTACACTCTTGAACACTGTCTGGCTTTGTTGTATTTTTTAATATTAACTGGGTATATGAGTATTATTGGTTCTCTCTGTAGAAGATTTCTTTCTTACTGTGATGCTCAGGACTTCTGTGTTTGTGTACATGGGATAAAGTAGTTTATTTTCATTCAACATAAATAAAGGCCATTAGATGCTTCTCTTATATTTACTGAATTAACTTAGAGCAGAGACAACAAGTCTGTGGGATGAATCATGTTACAGTGGAGGCTTTTCTTCTAATGTCTTACAGGGAGACAAAGGAAGCCAAGGTGAAAGCGGGATCCAGGTATACCAACTTTGTTTCTAATCAAAATAATTTGCCAACAGTGTTAATGTAAGTGTAAAGGTTGATTCAAGAGAATTTAAAAAATGAAGCTGCTTGGAGGGTATGGTTGAAGATGGCTCCAGCCATGACGCACACGGCTGCTCAGGACGTGGGGGAGTCACCTTGCGCCATCTGGGGCTGGCCTAAGGACAAGCTGCCTGCTACACCTATAAGCTCTCCTAACCCAAGTAACTAAACTGCCCCCCCCCGCCTATGATATTATAACCAGTGACACTATCTACATATTTTAAAATACTCAGAAATTATCYGAATATTATTGAATTATTCCAAAATGTAAATATTCTAGAATTATCTRTCTTGCTAAGATGATTATATAAACTATGATTAATGCAAGAAAAGGAGAGTATCCTGTCACTGCTCAGCTGCTAAACTTGTTCTGTGTATTCAGGGAGGACACTACATCTTCTCAGCATGGGTTCTCTTCTACTTTGAGCTCTTCAAGAAAATAAGCCTGTAGATTCATTGAGCTCAGTTTAAGATGAGATTATAGGATTTACCTCCTTGTATTCTTTTCAACAGGTTAAATCTTCCTCCCAAGTAACTGTATGTTTTAAGACTGTCCCTTTTTTTTTTTTTTTTTTTTTTTTTTTTTTTCTGAAGGGACAAAAAGGAGAGAAAGGAAGACAAGGAATCTCAGGCTTGCAGGTACTGTTAAAATAATGAGCTCAGCTCTAGAGAGCCACAATTCGTATTCATTTCATAAGATTGCTTCCATCACCATGGGTAGCTCTTTGCATCAGATAAAATATATTTAATGTAAGTATTTATCTGACTAAAACAATGACTATTTTAAAAATAACAAGTGCAGCAAGTTTGTAGAGAAGACAGAGCCACTGTCTTCTCAKAGGTGCGTGGTGGCGGGACAAGAGGAAATAGACACAAGCTGGAATGCAGGAAATTCCAGCTTGATGCAAGGGAAAACATTTTGCCATGAGCGGGGTCAAACACTGGAGCCGGATGTCCGGAGAGTCTGTGGAGTCTCCATCCTTGGAGACACCCGAACCCCAACTAGAGATGACCCCAAGCTGCTTACTCCAATGGGATCTGCCCCGAGCAGGAGCATCAACCTTGRAGGTCCCTTCCAACCAACATGATTCTGTAGTTAAGAGAGATAATGTTTGGAGGAGAACGGAAGTGCATTTTCCTACGTAAGTTAATTAAATCCATCATGGTGGAAGATTTTCAAGAAACAGTTGCAAATAACATAAAATACCCAACAGTGCATAGGACCTTTTGTGAAAAGGTTATGAGTTGAACTCAACATTTTAAGGTTTTGCATGCAGCCTGCTACAGTTTTATGCACTTCATTAATTTCTGTAGTATTGGGAGTCATTGCTGACATCTTCTGTGCTCATAAATTATAGATGTTTCCCGTTTCAGCTGCGATGCTGTGAGATCCAGTTATTTCTCTTTCTTTTAACTCTGGGCCAGTGTATTTTGATTGTGTCATAGTTGGCTATGCAGAAAATTGCACTGCACAAAATAACTGTTAGTGTTTATAAATACTTGTTAACTACATAATCTATGTCATGTCTAAACAGAAAAGTATTTATTAGAGATACATAGCTGAAAGTAGGCTTGGAAGGAAGTCATAGTTATGCTTTTCAGAATTACGACATTGATACAGCTGCCTGTCTAGGCAGGCTGGGCTAATTCCARTGAAACAGGGGCAGAGCATCTACATTGTGTGTTAGCCTGGTGTTATCACWCACAGGGGTATGTGTCTGCCTTGACATAAGTCTGGTAGTAAAGCTGAACAGAAATTTTTGAAAAAAAAAAAGAATTAAACTAAAAGGCCAACAGTTTTTTGTAACCAAAAGTGTAACATCCTACTCTAACACTTTACAAATTATTTTTTTATTTTGAAAATAATGAGCATATTTACATAATACTTATTATTTTAAATAAAAAATAAAATGACAGTGAAAGAACATTTTATTCAGATAGAATCATACAACCTGAACTGTTATTTCTAGCTTTTTTGAGAAAGCTGAAAAAATATTATGAATTTAGTCTAACACTATTTTCCCACACTTATCTAGTTTGGCCAACAACCAGAAAAATTAGTCATTCAGATAGTTTTGGTAGGCAATGCTATTTGTGGGTCCTTCCCCAAGTTTCTGGAAGCTTCAAGACTTCTCAAAGATACCATGCATATTCCTTTGCCCATAAGAAACCATCAGAAAAGTGAAAAAATGCTGATCTGAGCTGACATCCTGCCATGGACCTGAAGGATCAGTAACTCCGTTGAATCAATTGGCGGAAAGGACACTGGAGCTGTTGGCCAAAATGCAGCCTCTGGCATACACACTGCATCAGCATTTCAGAAACTCTGAGCTTAATTTCTGCTTAGTAAGGCAGTATTAAACAAATAGAATCCAGAGTTTCCTTTAGGTAGACAACAGAATTTTATTTCTTTTGTGTTTTGTTGAGTTAGTAACACTTTCTCTAGTCACTTCTTATACATTAGCTATAATATATAGCTTATATTATGTACGACATATTCCCAGCTTATCTTGTAGTACATGATATTAAAGGTATTACAAAAGGGATCACAGAGCCGTTAAAATTAACATTTGTGATTATTTTTTAAATACAAAAATATCATGGTTTTGTTTCCAGGTAACTAGCTTTGTTAATATTTGTGTTTTGTATTACTTTCTCAAGGGGCCAAAAGGATTGCATGGAGAACAAGGAGAGGTATGTACTTTGTAACCACAAAGTTGCATAAGTATTCTATTTTTTCCTGCAAATTATTTGATTTGTAAAGTGAATGTTCATGATTTTATTTCTGTACTCTAAGAGAAATTACTTGAGAAATATCAGAGCAGGGAAAAAATAGGAGTTAAAAAGAGACAAAGTATATGTTTATGAAATGCAAGATTTAAACAAAGAATTTTAAAGGCAAGCATTGCCTCTAAAAGAATTAAAAAGACAGAGAAGATGCTGGCCGAAGAAACTAAATAATTGAATTTTAAAAAATCTGGAAGCTTAAAGTTCATTGAAAATAGGAAATAATTCATAGAAGAATACTGAATATTTGATCAAAATGGTCCATCTACTCCAATATCAGCAGCATTCAATATAGCTTAGGATGTAAATGTAAGGAACGGGACACTTAAAGAACCTAAAGACACCTAAAGATGATCTTGTGTATTCTTGTGTACTGGGTTTAGCAGTCAGCAAGGAAGGAGCATTTACACTAACAGCTACATCCAAAACATTGAATTTAATGTCGTTCATCACCTTGTCTACTTCTTTCTGAACTATGCTGGTCTACTACACTTTTTAGTTTCCAGAAAAGTCTGTGGGAAGGATGTAGGAATAGCTCAACTATTTGAGTGTTTTTGGCTGTGGTTTCATAGATAATAATATTTTTAAAAAAGAAAAAAAAAAGAAAAAAGAAAAAAGAAAAAAGAAAAATGAAAAAAGAAAAAAGAAAAAAGAAAAAAGAAAAAAGAAAAAAGAAAAAAGAAAAGAATACAGTGGAGCGTTTATAACTATCTTTTTTTAGAGGATTATCTGGCGAGACTGGCTCTGTAAATCCCGGGCAGGGCTCTTGCTCTCTTATTAAGTTTGTACTGAACTCAGCATGCAACTTGAGGGGTTACATGTAAGGGGAAGCACATCTGGAGCATCATTGCCTGTCAGAACCTACATGATTTTTGGGAGTATTGATTTCTAGGAGTCTTCTACAAGGTCCAGCTTTATATTTTATATACTTTTTGATCTTCATGCTACATGTTGTTAAAATGCTGGAATTTAAATGATTTAAATAATTAATTTTCTTAGATTTTTTTTTAATTCCAGCATTGAAGTGAAAGTGAAATCAGGGTGCACACAGATCCATTAATGTAATTCTACTTCAACCTTGCTTAGAAATTTCTAGGTTCAGTTATTTTTCATTTTTGGTAATGTATTGTCATATATCTGTAACTGGGCATATTCCTTGGAAGCTCAGCTCAGAAGAAATAAGTAAATGTGTTTCTGCATTTAACTTTGTAAATTGTCTTATAGGCCTCTAGGGTTCTATTGAATAGTTAAAATCACAATTTGGCTAAGGTGCCTTACTAATTATAGCCAAAATTGTTTAAAGATTACTTTTACATCTACACGCTAACCCCTCTAAATTTAAATAATGATCATAGTATATTTCTCATGAAAAATCCTATTAAGAATATTCTTACTAAATACTAAAGCATGCCATGTGTTTACTTATCAGATTCCATAAAAAACTCCTCAATAAAAAGTTTCTTCAGTATTTAACTCTCAACAGTTACTGAAATCTTCTCTTTTTTGGGGGGGGGGGGGGATTTTTTTTGGACTTTTTTAGGATTGACAAACAAGGCCACACACAGGACGTGGCTGACCATTAAAAGATCAAAATATTCTGCAGAAAATGTTCCCTCAGCCATTCCATTTGCTTTTTGGCAAGTTCTGCAGGCAATTGTGCTGATGATTCCAGCATTTTGTCCTGATTTTTTTATATACACTGGCTTCCTGCCTGTAATATTTTCTACAATAGGTGCCATTTTCCAAATATTGTTAAGATTCCTAATATTTTCTAGCATTTTTAACATTTATTTCAAATGAAACAATTTACTACTCASATGTCTATATGCAAACTTAGTTTTTATCTGTAAACACAATTAAAATAAAAACATTATAATTTTTAATCTATTAGAAATATTTTCTTGGACCAGGTGTCCCACCTATGAATTCTAGAAATAATCCCACAGATAAGTAGATAGATAGATAGATAGATAGGTAATAGTTGGAAATCTATAAAATCAGCAGATTTTCGTAGCCCAGTCCTTGCAAGTTCTGCTATGCCAAGTCCCTATGACTACTACAATCAAGCTGGCAGCGTTGAGAAAATAAATATGATTACATCATTAGAAGAAATCAGTTCTGAATTAGTGCACAACTTCTGTCATGGGAAGAGGGTACAGACTGCTGTTGTTTGTGCACTTGTCTTCTTTTAGTGGTGTCCTTTATGCATATATAGTTTTGCCGTGTGTTTCTTGAAAGGTAGTAGAAACGGAAATAAAAATAAAGAGCTTGTAATAAATGAGTTGCAAGAAAGCTTGGAAGACCAGTGGCTTGAGTATGTTTTTGTTTAAAGGCTTTTCAGAGTAGAGTTGCACTGCCACACTGGCTTAACATTTCACTTACAGCAAACCTAAATGACTTAGTGGAAGCGCTTGGTTAACTTGAGCAAACTGTGATCCTTTTGTGGTGCCAGGTACACTGTAAAGTCTTTTCTTTTTTAATTCATGTAGGTATCAGTTACAATTTTCAGATAAAAAGGCATCTAAATATTTCTGCATAAAACTGAGTAAGCAGATGCTGGATTTGAAGCTAGCTACCCCAGAATATTCCAGAGGGAAAACTATGGTCATTGTTACTAATTCAGAGCCTCCACAAAGCTTTGAACAAATCATGTATTTTTCTGATGTTAAGAATTTTGAAAGTACTAGGTAGAACGGTACAATATAATAGAAATCACATAATTTAAAATCCAGAGTGAGCCTATAAAGAATATGTGTCTGAGTGGTTCTTACCCTTCCATAATTTGCCCAAGTAAGTTTTTTTTTTTTTTTTTTTTTTGTTATGTAGAGTAGTCCTGTTGCCTTTTTTTCATAGTTCCACATAAAATAGTTAGAAGAGATAAAGGAAAATATTAAAGTTGCTGATAGCACCATGCAGAAGCTGTTCAAAAATGTAAGGAAAAAAAATCACTAGAGAGCCAAGACAGTATACTAACACTAATCTAGCATGTACCACGTTGCATTGTACTGAAGTTCTGTTGGCTGTAAGTTAGGGAAAGAGTTACATCAAAACATCAACTATTAAAGTAGGTAATTCCATACATTGACAAATCATTGCTTTAATTGAAGGTATACCAAAATGTTTTCCAGCACGATTTTAAGCTTTTCCAGCAAGTCAAATGGACTACAGTTGTTACAAATCATATGGGGAGTAGCTTGAAGTTATGGAGGTCAGGAGAAAAAAAAATCCTAGTTGATATCAAATGTATTTTTCTGTATTTTTGTCTATTGATTACTTGTCTCTTGACTATTAGAGTAAAAGGGATTTCAGTGGAGCCAGAATTTCAGTTGTAATTTTTTCAGCCTTCTAAGAAGAATTTTAATAGACTGTAATGACTTAGATAATTTATCTTGAAAAAGTGAATAAAACCTTCTCCTCCGTATATGTTTAAGGACTTTTTGGTTTTTTATTTTATGTTAGTTAATAAGAAAAATTGATATGGTTAAGATTAAATTTAGGTATTTGAAGATTTTTTAAATTATCCATGATGACAATTTATTTCTAGATATATTTGGCAAATATCTGAAATAGTTATTAAATAACCCAAAGACTTCAGTATGTGCTAGTGAAATAGGCCTAATAATCAGTATCAAGTTAATTTTCAATGACTGCTCGATTGTGTTAATTTTATGAAGATGATCAATGGAGATTTTCTCAGATTGCATTTGCTTGGTCTTCCCAATGACCTGTGGAAAACATGATTTACGTTTTGTTGGTTTTGATTTCAGAAAGGCGAGAAGGGAGATCCCGGCATTCGAGGCATCAATGGACAAAAAGGAGAATCTGGTATCCAGGGCTTGGTTGGACCTCCTGGTATGAGGGGTCAGCCAGGAGACAGAGGACCCCCAGGACCACCTGGATCAGATGGAAAACCTGTATGTCTGGACCTCAGGCTTAACATTTTCAGCACCTAAATAAAAATTAAAAAAAAATGCAAGACCTCTAATTTTGTAACACTTCTATGTTCAATTCAGGCACGAGAATTTTCAGAAGAATTTATTCGGCAGGTGTGTTCAGATGTACTAAGAAGTGAGTTCCTCAGTTTGTCTATGGATCTTTCTAGACTAAAGTGCTAAAGAGGCTTCCTGATAACTATCGAGATGCTTTCTTGAAAGTAAGATCAGTAGTGTTGATGTATCACTGATCTATCTATCTATATATCTRTCTACATTTATTACTCTATCATAACCATTTCCATAACCATTTTGTTTTCAAAGGGGATTATCTCCTCCACAGAGAGGAAGATTTTCTGTTGTCATGTTTTGGGGGACTGATACTTTTGCATTTCTGATGGTGTTTGAGTGCCACAAGGCTCTAAGCAGTGTTTGTTTGGATTCCCCAGCCCAGTTGCCTGCCATCCTGCAGAGTGGGAGGCTGCAGAACTGCAACCACTGCCAGTCCCAAAGTGCCTCGCCGGGACTCCCAGGGCCACCAGGTCCACGAGGCCCAGAAGGACCTCGAGGGTTTCCTGGTTTGCCAGGAAATGATGGCGTTCCAGGTCTGACCGGTGTTCCGGGCCGCCCCGGCGCTCGTGGGATGAGAGGTACCACGTGCTTGGGTCCTGGTGCTGTTCCGCACTTGTGGTTTTTGTATGGAGGGAGAGCAGGGTGGGCTCTGGGAATGGCTGGGAATGGGTCTCAACAGGAACTTATTTGCTTTTTTGATCCAATAGGTTTTCTAGGCATGGGTCAAAATGCATTTCCATGTTTTCTAGAGTTTTCCCCCCCCCAAGCTTACTTTTTTTGTGCTATTTTAAAGGTTTTTAAAATGACTGGTATTTTTACCCTGTAGGCTCCCACTGGCATGTGATACCTTTATACTGTTCCAGTTTTTCTCAGGACTCTTCCATAACTTAACTTTTAGCAAATGCTAGCCTAATTTGTGTGGGTTTTCTCCCAAGGCTTTTTACTCTCTTCTTTCTAGTTTTCTTTAAAAATTTAGTTTCTTTTTTAATAATATTAGCAATGACCAAACTGGTGTCAATGTTTTTAGGTAAATCACCCATATGAGCATTCCCACTTTTGCTGCGTGTTTGTTTGCAAGTTAAAGCTTAAGTACACATATGCAGTCAGGAACTGTACAGGGATAACGAGTAATTTGGTAACTGTGGCCCCAGCAGCCGCTGTATTTTCTATAGCATTAAAATAATTAGGAAATCATCGCTAGCTACTAATATACCACAGCTGGACAGGCATAACTGCTACTCAGAATGTCCGTTTCCTTCATGATTTGATCATGATTTATCTGTAGTTTTTGCATTATTTCATCCCCACAATTTTTTTTTTCTGGAACTGATACTGAATAATCTTTCTGGCTACTCCATAAGAGATGGGAACATAGATGTCCTACAAAGAAACTAAATTCATGTGGTTGTACTAGCGTGAAAGAGAACAGATGTAGCTTCCCTTGGTGGAGGGGGATTTCTTCTTTGGTGGAGATTTTCATCCAGCTGAACACTTGGGAGGATTGACTCTGTAGTTAGTGTTTCACGGGGGTGGTGGTCAGTATCTTACACTTCCTTCATACACTCTGCAATGCTGCACTTCTGAAAGATTCTACCAATGAAAAGCCAAAGATACTTAGCGAAAATCTTAATTCCTTATTATCTGTTTCACTACATAGTATCTATCTCCTTTAATAGGTGTTGTTTGACTGACTGTTAATTTAGTAGGAATGGGGATAGCTAAGAAGCCTTTTATACTCTACAGATTACAAGGAAATACTTATTTTAAATAACATAATTTGCTTTTGAACTGTTATGTTTTTTATTCATAACTTTTCTCAAGTTCTGATTTCTGAAATTCTCTGATAAAATATTCTTAGTGTGCAAAAGATATACATGTGTGTGTTTGCTAATCCACAGGCCTGCCAGGAAAAAATGGAGCGAAAGGCAGTCAAGGAACTGGGTTTCCTGGAATCCAAGGTCCCCCTGGTCCTCCAGGTGAGAGATGGTTCAGCTGTGCAGATTCAGTGATTGGGAACATTTTTAAAAGTGTATTTTATATAATTTGTTAATGGAATTTGGAAAAAATGCAATAGTTTCTACACATCTTAATTACCTTTTAATGCCGTCTAATGAGATTGTCGTCAGCGGTCCCTATTTCTTAGTACACTGGGTCGGGTACTGTTTGGCAGAGCACTATCTGTTTGATTTGAAAACTGAGTCCTGATATATTCATGTACTAGTGACCATTGCTCAGAGAAGGGTCTTCCTTACAGCAGTGAGTTTTTGCAGAATACAGAACTAAGTGTTTATTAGAACCTGATCCAAAGCTGAAGAAAGAATAGAAATCAGAGGACTCTGATTCATGCACTGGGCTTTTAGATTAAATGATAAAAAGTCTAAACAGTGTACGAGAGCAGTTTTTTATACTGCCTTTTAAAGTGCAGCTTTAGTTAGATTTAAAGTCTTCTCCATGTTTGCTTTTTGATCTAAATTCTTGATCAGGTAATACGTTAATAATATGAACATATAAACACTTTGTGACAAGAAGTGTTTTTTCTGCAGAACAAAGTTTTCTTTGTCTGGATAGTGTTCTTAAAAGCAGGAGGTTATGGGTCTGTATTTGCCCATGCTTTTATATTAATGCATCTTCCATAACGTATTTGTTTATTGCATGTGTGTTGTTAAGGTCCTGAAGGTCCTCCAGGTATGAGCAAGGAAGGACGTCCTGGAGAACGTGGGCAGCCGGGTAAAGACGGAGATCGTGGCAGTCCCGGGATGCCAGGGCCGGTCGGACCGCCTGGAATCTGTGATCCATCACTGTGTTTCAGTGTCATTGTGGGAAGAGATCCATTTAGAAAGGGACCAAACTATTAATTTGTGATATGATACATTAGAGAATAGGTATGGTGCTTGTCTTTTATGGTCTTTAAAGTCTCAGGAAGGTGACCAACAATAATCTCATAAACAGGAATAAAAGTACCTCGGATATTATAAATTAATAAGAATCCCAAAGATTATACATTCTTTTTTGAAAGAAACTCCAGTGATTTTTATAGTTTGCATTGATGGAATCTCAAGTGGTTTTAAATAGAGATCACTTTTAATAGGAATAAAATTAACTGTAATATTTGAGGTTTACTATTTAAGTGCCCTATCATATTCCTGCTACCACTGAAGTCTTTTACAAAGYGTCTTGTGACTCCACTGGGAGCAGGGTTAGGCATTAACAGTTATTGGTCAGGTGTAAATTACTGTGAAAATTTTCACATGCAGCCTACCTATATGGTATTTGGATTGAAAGAATGTGGCTGGCTTTTATTTCATATGTGTGTGAATCTCCTTGGCTTGTGTACTTTTTCACGTGTCTTAGCTCAAAGTGTTCCTGTAGCGACAGCATATATCAAATTTTTATAAATTAAGGAAAAGCAGTGCTGGAACTTTATATGGAAGTGATTTCTTCTATCTTGCCATGCAGCTACCTGAGTTTAAGCATGGCGTGAGTTTAGAATTATGGTAGAATGCAACCTACTGATTCAAGCAGGGCCAGGATTTTACAGAAGATGATACTTTCAACTACAAAAAGRTCCCATGTGAATGATTTGGCTTATGTGAAAATTACTTTTTTTTTTTTTTTTCAAACTGGTATACCTGGTTTGGTATTTGACAAAAAAAAAATAATAAAAAAGTTTGTACCACCAAAACTAATCAGTTCTGCATAATTCTGGGTTATGTTATACACCCTTTATTCTTTCTCCCCAAGGACTGCAGTTGTAGAACAGAGAAAGCAGGTTTGCAAGAAAGGTCAAACTGCTGGCTAACTAGCTGTAATGTTTGTTTTGCTGTTTCCTTGTTCATTTAAAGCAAGAYATGTGCAATTTTCATTGTATGCTTTGCTAATAAGGTGTATTGCTTGCTTTTCCATAAAGAGCAAAGGCACAGTTCCCATTAGGATCTGAAATCCTTTTCTTAAATTAATGCAGAATCCTGTATTGAACTTAACCAAAGCTTTCAAAGTGGCTTTTCTTTTCTGAATGTGTTTTTTTTTTTTTCTGTTGTCATACTATCAGAGATTGGTAATATGCTTGACATTCAAGGCAAAATAAAATTTTTTACAGAACTAGTGGTAGCTAGATGACCAATTGCAAGTTGCCTGTGTTGCACATGGCAGGGAAGAGCATCTGCTTGAAGGGTACTTCTGCTTGAGGGGTGTTTCCACTGCCCAACTGTGCTTTTTACTTGGTATCCTTCCCTGTGGGAGGACAGAGGGAATTGAGGCCTGAGCTGCCAAGCTGAACCTCTGCCATACCAGGAAGCCCAGCAGACTGCAAACATTTGTCCCCTAACGTGAGTTTGAAAGCCTGTGAGATGATTGTTGGAAGATACCCACTGCCTGACTGAATGAAGCAAAAAAATGAGAAATGAAGTTGTGTGTGCAGTTTTCTCTCCAAAGTAAGTCATTCGGATCGTTCAGTGTCGCTGGCAGGACTTTGCTCATGTGAGCATATGTTCAGTTGAATATGTGGTAACTGGAATCTAGAAACATCATATTCAGTCTGCCCAGTCTTGGTGTATTTGTTTATGAGTGCTGCATCAATGAGGAGTCAAACACGTGCAGGTTTCTAGGCATTTTCCCTAGTGCATGCTAGTTTAAGTCACTGTTTAAGACACCTTTTCCAAGAAAATTTATGGTATTGTGACTGGAGGGACACATCTTCTTGGAGGTGCTCTGCGGGGAAGCAGAAACAAATAAGGATCAAGGCCAGAGGACACCTGATGGCAGTGAACAGCAGCAACGGAAAGCAAGAATTTCTGATTTGCAAAAAATCACAGTACCTAGCTTCATTGTGGCATAAAGCAACATATACACATTCTTCTGCATCAGAAAAAAATATGGAAGTTTCAGAAAGCTCAGTGGTGTACGGAGCTCAGCCATTTACTTTGTACCTCTAAGAGTCACAATCTTCTTAGGAAAGTTTGGAGTAAGTAAATATGGAGTGATATCTGTTTTATATTTATGTACGTATATATGTGCATATATGTGTATTATTACACAAAATTACATATATTACACAAAAGATCAGATGTTACGGTTAGCTTCTGCATGTGGCAGATTTATTTGGTGTGTGTCTATCTGAAAAGTCGACATAAATGTGTACACACACACCTCATGAATATGTATGTGCACATATATATGATACATAGCATGCATATGTGTGTGTATATGTATACATATATATTTATATGCATGTGCATACACATACATATAGTTCCTCAGATCTTCAGTTGCTCAGCTAAAAAATATTTTAATTTTCCAATTAAAATAAAGTCAAAACTGCTGTAACAACTGAACAGACTTGAATCTCTGTACAAAGGGGTGATAGTATTTTGTTTTAGGTGAAAAACACAGAGGATAAATGAAAGCACCTCTTAGGAATGCATATTCAGTGAAGACAGCAAGTCATTGTAGGAACCATTGGCTTGTGGGATCATGTTGAAATGTTTGAAAGTTAAATTAACACATGCAAAGAAAATACTTGCGGGTCTACATATACTGGAGAATCCAAGCCTGTTTTTTTTTTTTACAGTAGGCAAATCATTGCTTTGGAACACCTGAGTTTTTCCTCAGATGTATTTTCCCCCTCTCAGTGTTTACTGTGTTTGCATATAGTACTTTCAGTAACAAATATTTTGGTGATGTTCCAGTGCATTATATTGTTCTGTGCTCTTCTTCCCTTTCTTGGCACAAGATGCAAGCACTGGAAGCTGTTTTCCAGAAGCAGTGTCCGGCTGCTCGCCTCGCTCTCCAGGGGGTATATTGGCGGGTCGGAGCTTCCTTGGTTTACTGCCATGGGCTTATAGAAATATGTAAGTGTTTTGTGCTGGGTTTTCTGACACTTTGGGACACAATTTCCTCTGATCACTGATGAAAGTACATAGTATTCTTCCACTTAAGGAAAAGGTAGGTGTGAATTCATCAGATTTATCCATGTGACTGTTAAGGCAGCCTATGTCCATACTGCCTGTGAAAAGTATCTCCTCTGTGATAGAAGCTCATAAATTCCAGAGAATGTTTTCAGTTTTTCCTTGAGTAAAATATGAACAAAATCTATGGTATCTTTGTGACACATCAAAATCACATATAAAATAGTATCCAAAAAAGAAGTCACTCTTAGAAACCATGCGTTTCAAATAAAATGATTTTTTTAAGGTTTGAAAATACAATACCATCCTAAGACATGGAAAGAAAGAATCTGTAGTGTAAGTAGAAAAGATTCCTCAAGGTACATGAAGCTCATACTGATTCAAGAAGGGATTTTGCTACCGTGTGGACAAGAGATATCCTAAAGAAAAAATCAATGTAAGCAATACAGTAGCCTAGCTATCAAACAAAGGAAAAGGAAATGGTCACTCACTTCACTCCTCTGTTGTAAGATAACATGATTTGAAGGAATTATGCTTCTCCCTGTCCCCTACAAAAGAAAAAGTAATGGGAAATATGGAAATAACATCCACTCGCTATGAAGTGATAGACCTCCCAGAACTGCGAGCTCAAGACAGATATATCAGTGCACATCAGGGATCCCTGGCAGCCAAGGCTGAAGTTCTGGTTGTGAGTACAGGAGATCATAACATCTGTCCCAGCCTGCTGTTATCTAACTTTTCCCCTGGAAATTGGCAAGCAGACTGCTAACGCTCTGTGTTTGTGTTATAAAAGTTTAAAAAGTTTGAAGTTATTTTGTATATGCACTAAGCCTTTTTACAATATGTGCTGCTAAATGGAGTCCTTGGTGAAGCTTGTAAATGGTTTGGATCTTAAGAGATGACCCCCCAGCAGGTTGAGGTGTGTTACTGCTAGATTTAATGTAGCTGAACTGAGTTTCTGACCTCAGTGGAGAAACACAGAAGTAGGTAGATACTAGGACCAAGCATTTGGGATTATAAAGGGGGAGTTTGGCAACAACAATAGTGCTGTGACAAGAACGTAGGTGGGTACTTCTGCACCAGAAATGTACATAACATTGGCTCTGGGAAATCAATGTTCACCTTCAGTCTTGAGTTGTTAGTGAACTAGAGGACCAAACAGCATCTGACTCTAACAGGAAAAATAAATATCAGCTAATGAATGGTGGATATCTTTCCATCTCTGAACTTCGTATGAGTATTCAGTCTATAGCAGGAGCAGATTCAGACTCCAGCTGTATCTAGAAGGAACTTTCTAGTGAGTAATTTTCCATGCAACGGAGAGGCATGCTCTTTCCCCTTCAGCTGTGAGTGGCCACTATGTATCTGACCATGGGAGAAATTCCTTCCTGACCTAAAACCTCATATTCTGTTCCAACAAGATATATTTTCATCTCAAAATGGGAACAATTGGCTGAAAAGAGGTTGTGGTTTCTGTGTGTGTGAGGGAGAAAGAGAGAGGGATCAACTCTCCATTGTATGGGAACAAAGTTCTGCTGGACTGTGGAAAACAGGGAGCATACTCAGCCAGAGCAGGGCTGTGGGGTCGTGTTTGGTTTTCTATGCTAGTTTGTGCAGGTTTGGGAGTACTGGGGAGGCTGAGGCAGGTGCTTTCAATTCATAAACTCTTCATTTCAATCTGAAAATAAAACAATGTAGTATTTCAAAAATGCATTTCTGTGAAATTACATTTCCTACATTTCCATAATTCTGTATTTATGGTTTTAATCAAATCTTCAGGAATATCTAAAATGCTTTTCTTTCTAATAATGTAGATTTCTTACATATAATATTGATTATCTGAGAGATGGTGGATTTTTTATTCCTTTTCTCCTGCTGTGTTGAGCTACTMAAAAAAAACCCCAAAACCCAAAGTCATTAACAGGAATGATAAATAACCACAGAGTTCCTATGGTAGAGGGCTGTGTAAACTGTGCTCAGTAATTAATTCTGATATCAAAATGCCTGGGAAGGAGAAAAGTGTCATTACTTATCTGAAGAGTGCTGTGTTGTGCCTCAGTAAGTATGACACAAACATTTATTTCTTTTAAGTTTATCCAAAGTGTGTATGTATTTATCAGTGTATGCACTATTAATTTCAAGCAGGTCACACAGGAAAATCTTAACACCAATCCCAAACTCTTCAGAATTGGCAGGAACGTTCTCTCAGCATTAAAGCAGTGTCTCGTAGTTCATCTGTTGTGCCTGTATACCAAGCAAAGAAATACCGGGTTTGGATGAAGTGAAATTTCAATTTCCAGTAAAAATATTTGGATTTTGCAGAACTTTATATATACATAACAAAATGTTCCTCCCTCTAAATGTTTAAAACAAATGTTTAAACAAATTGACATCTGTTAAAGTGCCCAGAGAGTCCTAGGCACCGGTGTTGACAAATGGAAATTCATTTTTTATAGTAAATGTACTAATAGGAATTCTTTTATGGCTATAAGAATGTTCCAGGGTACCCCTGATGGCCAGCGATCTCCTTCCCAAATTGATTCATCAAAGGAAAGACACCTGCTTGTGTACTTTCGTTTCAAACAAGCTCATATGCTCATTTTCCATTTGTATATAATAACAAGTAGATATTTTGCTCCACTATTTATTATTCCAGAGATTCTTCAGGGTCATTCTGAGTCACTTGCCTGAAGACTATGGGAGAAAATCAAAGTTAAAAGAAAGATTTCTCTACTTACACAGGTGTATTACAACTGGGGTCAGCTGCTCTCTCTTCTCTCTTGCAGTTCTTCTGCATCTGGAGCATGTCAGGAGGTCTTTCCCAACCATTTAGATTCAGAAAGCAAAATGCAGGACACAAAATGAAAGGGAAAGAAATTTCATGTTGGTAATATGGTGAGTGGAAAACCTAAAGATTGGATTTCTTCCTTGCAATCATCTGCAATTAGGAGCCAAGATCAGGAAAGTTTGTAGTATCATGCTTCTTAAAGCACTTTGGGGGGAAGTGGCAAAGCCCATATGCAGTAGGCTAGGAGAAAACACAGCAAGAGAAGTGAGATTCAGTGCAAGACGTGTAATTTAGGTGTATGCATAACAGCTGTCTACACAAGGCCTAGTGCTGCAGCTYTCTATAGAGTCATTGTCCACCTGGGCCTCAATTGAGTTGCCACTATACAATGTCAATATGAATGATACATGAGATGCTCTGGTGTATSTTGTCTTCTATATAGCTGCTGATCAAGAGAGGCTTGGACTCCCAGAGGTAGGTCCTACTTCTCTCATACCCACCAGTTAAGGGCATTAGGCACCTGTGTTTAAATAACTGAATCCAATCCTGAATCCAACCAACTTCACATCTTAGTCATGGAAAACTGAAATGCTTTCCAGACTCCACTTGCCATCTTCACCATCCTGCATGGTCTGTGATGGCAGCATAGATGAGTTCTTTGCCTCACATATACCTAAATTGCAGCCAGTATGTGCCTGAAAAGCTGTAACTGGGTAAGTTTCTTAAAGCTCAAGGTCAGTCCGTTCCTACAAGAAAGAAGTCGAGTAAGGAAGGCAGGAGACCTGTATGGATGGGCAAGGAGCTGCTAGGCAAACTTAATGAGAAAAGGAGAGCATACATCATGTGGAAGAAGGGCCAGGACACATGAGAAGAATATAGGCTGATTGTGCAGATATGCAACAAGGAAGGCCAAGGCCTGTCAAGAATTAGAGTTAACAAAGGRTGTCAGAGAAAACCTCATGAGGTTCTTTTAAGTTTATCCAAAGTGTGTATGTATTTATCAGTGTATGCACTATTAATTTCAAGCAGGTCACACAGGAAAATCTTAACACCAATCCCATTCTATAAATACATCCGCACAAGAGGAAGACTAGGGAGAATGTTGGGCCGCTGGTGAATGGGGAGGGTGCCTTGGTGACGGAGGATGCAGAGAAGGCAGAGTTACTAAATGCCTTCTTTGCTTCTGTCTTTACTGCTAAGGCTGGCCCACAAGAGCTACAGAGCCCAGGTAAAAGAGATAAATGGGAGAGGGGAAGACCTCCCACTGGTCAAGGAGGATTGGGTTAGGTATTATTTAGGCAAACTGGACACCAATAAATCTATGGGCCTGGCTGGGATCCACCCAGGAATGCAGGGGTTATTGCTCAGCTGCTCTCCATCATCTTTGAGAGGTCATGGAGAGCAGGTGAGGTACCAGATGACTGGAAGAGAGCCAGCGTCACTCTAGTCTTTCCAGGGACCTTTGTCCTGGAAAGGTGATGGAGCAGCTCATCCTAGAGAGTATCTCTAGGCATGTGAAGGAGAAGGAGGTGATCAGGAGTAGTCAGCATGGATTCGCCATTGGGAAGTCATGGTTGACGAACCTGATAGCTTTCTATGACGGGATGACTCGGATGGATGGATGACTCAACCGGATGGATGATGGGAGAGCCGTGGATGTTGTCTACCTTGACTTCAGCAAGGTTTTAGACATCCTCTCCTGTAATACCCTCATAGGAAACCTCTGGAAGTCTGGACTGGACAGGTACACAGTGAGGTGAAATGAGAAGTGTCTGGATGGCAGAGCCCAGAGGGTGGTGAGAAATGGGGCCGAGTCCAGTCAGAGGCCTGTCGCCAGTGGTGTCCCGCAGGGGTCAGTGCTGGGCCCAGTGGTGTTCAAGCTATTCATCAATGACCTGGACGAGGGCACTGAGTGCACCCTGAGCAAGTTTGTGGACAATACCAAGTTGGATGGAGTGGCCGACACTCCAGAGGGCTGTGCTGCCATCCAGAGGGACCTGGACAGGCTGGAGAGTTGGGCAGAGAGGAACCTCCTGAGGTTCAACAAGGACAAGTGCAGGGTCCTGCACCTGGGGAGGAATAACCCCAGGCATCAGTACAGATTAGGGGTCGACCTGCTGGAGAGCAGCTCCAYGGAGAGGGACCTGGGAGTCCTGGTTGACACCAAGTTAACCATGAGKCAGCAGTGTGCCCTCGTGGCCAAGAAGGCCAATGGGATCCTGGCTGCATCAGGAGGAGTGTGGCCAGCAGGTSRAGGGAGGTGATCCTGCCCCTCTACTCAGCTGTGGTGGTGCCGCACTTGGAGTACTGTGTGCAGTTCTGGGCTCCCCAGTACAAGAGGGAAGTGGAGCTTCTAGAGAGGGTCTAGCATAGCACAACCAAGATGATTAAGGGACTGAAGCATCTGTTGTGTGAGGTAAGACTAAACGAGCTGGGCCTGTTTAGCCTGGAGATGACTGAGGAGATCTGATCAATATATATATAAGTATATATTGTTATTTTTATATATATATTGATATATATATATAAGTACCTGAGGGAAGAATGTAGGTAGGATGGGGCCAAACTCTKCTCAGTGGTGGCCAGTGACAAGACAAGGGGTAATGGGTACAAGCTGCAACACAGGCAGTTCCATCTCCATATGAGGAGGAACTTCTTCACTGTGAGGGTGACAGAGCCCTGGAACAGGCTGCCCAAGGAGGTTGTGGAGTCTCCTTCTCTGGAGGTCTTCCAAACACGCCTGGATGCCACCCTGTGCTACCCTGGGTGTCCCTGCTGGAGCAGGGGGTTTGAACTAGATACTCTCTAGMGGTCCCTTCCAACCTCAGCCRTTCTGTACCTGAGTGATGTTGCAGAAATGTAATTGCTTTGATAATTTTGCTATAGCTTGTATGAATTTGAATTAATCTCTGAATTTGATCTGAGAGACTAAAAAGTATGGATATAAGTGATATGTAGCCAAGAAAGCACAGATGTAGAAGGAACACAGATACACATATAGTTTAAAATGATTGATTTTCTTTTTTTTTGGTCAGCCAAAGCATGTGCTATTAAAGTATTGAAAATTCTATGCACAATACTGTACTGTCCAAAGCTGATTCTGTGCCATGTTTAAGTTAAATACTGTACTAGAACAAAATGAAATTACTTTAGAAATTTCACAGAATCACAGAATGGTTAAGGTTGGAAGAGACCTCTAGAGATCATCTAGTCCAATCCTCCTACTCCTGTGGGGACACCTAGAGCATATAGCACAGGATGGCATTCAGGCAGATTTTGAAGACCTCCAGAGAAGGAGACTCCACAACCTCCCTGGGTTGTGGATTCTTTTATTTGTACATAGAACCTCTTGTTTTTCATCATATTTAATGCATTTTTATATTTTTCTCTCTGATATTTAAACTTCTTTCAGTTAGCATTAAGTTATAAGAGTCAGTATGCTTTTTTTCTGCACTCTCAGAAAGACACTGTTCCCTAATAAATTCAGACACAGGCCTCTAATAATTTTGGGTCATCTTGGTTTTGTGCATAAAGCTATAGTAAACATTTCCAAATACAGAGGTCTGGAAGTTTTATCATTCAGAAGAGTAGATACAGATTTACAATTATTATTAATAGATTTGCTATTATATAATATACTACTGTASTAGTAGGTAGATATTGTAGACGTCTGTAAGATGCCTAATAGAAAAATACATATTTCAGATTTTATTAAGAAAATAAGTGTGGGCAGAACACAAGGTGCTGGCATCATGCTCATACACTACCATTTTCSACAAATTTTGCACAATGCTTTGAGACACCAAGTAGGACAAAGTTGTTTGATTTTTTTCTGAGGAAGAAGCAGTTACAATCCCATTCCTAGCAAACCAMATCAACAGACTTCAGAAATTCACAGGGCACAGGCCAAGGTTTCTGAAACAATTGTTGAAATTGAAGAACACAGTAGAAACAATGAGTTTTAGGAATTTTTCTARCTCTAGCCTCCTTTTACTACTTAGCATATCTACTTGTTAATTTCTAGACTAAACTAACACCATAAAAGGCACAACTTTTGAAAAGAGCAAGTCTATTTATGTTAGAAATACACAGGTTAGCTGGTTGCACTCGTTCTGTTTTTACATAAACAATTTAGTCCCTAAATTACTGGCATTGGTCCTTTGTGGGGTATTTGAAGCTGAAAAAATGGATTTCATTTACAGGAGTGTTCCTAAAACAAAAGGAAAAGTCCCATTGTAGCTAATTGTRATATTTTGATGCTGTCTTTTCTCTGTTCCACTGCACCAGAAATAAAATTTTTCCCAACAGGAAGCTTCACTGACTATGAAAGGCCAACAGGCATAAACTGTGAAATGGTAGAGGTGTCRCCAGAAATCTAGTGCTTGGAAGTAGCCACAAATTAGTTTGATGATATTTGTAGATAAATGTAGAAGGAACTTTTCTAATGAGCAACTGCCTGCAATGGAGAGAGATCCCATTAGTGGTCACTATATTATCTGACCATGAGGAGGAATTACTTCCTGAACTAAAACCTGATATTCTGCTTAAAAATGCATTCAAACAAAATACTTTTTTCTCTCAAGTGGCTTTAATACTATGAGGAACACTTGTATGTGTTTTCTCCATATTCTGTTTTAAGCCATGGAGTTAGACCTCTTTTTTTCTGCTTTTCTGTGCTCAAGGTGAACTTCAGTTCATCTTCCACTTTTTTAACGGAACCTTCACTTTCCTGTGAATATCCAGAATGAATAATGTTCTCTATCATGAAATTCAGCCCTCAAATTCCATAAAAAAGTTGAAATTTCCACCTGCCTAGATGTCAGTCTCTTATGTCTGTGCTTTGCCCAAGTATCCTTTTCATTCAGAAAGAGAAAACAGAYGCAGCTGATTAATATAATGTGCAAACATTTCTGTATGGCAATAAACTGAGCCCTCTCTGTGGAATTCATCTGACCATATGTATACATAAACATCCAGACATTTGTATCTGAGCTGGTAATCCATAATCAGGAGAGAGAAATAGTCTGCATTTATTTTTTCTCAAGTTAAACAGATGGAAAAATCAGGTCAATTTAAATAGTTTCTAAAAGTTCTTTTTTCTTCTACTGAATACTAAGGGTTATTGTGTTTGAAGTAGCATCTCTATTGGAGGTATACTAAAAATAAGYCAGATGGGTCTCCCTTTCTGGCTGAGTTTATGCTAGAAAGTGAAACACTGCCAGTGAATGTTCTGGTATCAGTGAATTGCTGGAAAACTCCTTTGCATGATGACTAATATTCTCCCAGATCTTTTCCAGACACGGTCTGGAGTGGGAACACTCCATTCTCAGTAAGCTGTYAGTGTGCAGCCACCAAATTTTTGAGACTAAGAGAATTTGTCAGGTTAAACACAGACAACTCTGTGTCTACTGACCTTGGTGCCTGGGAAAGTTCCTAATCCCTTAAATTACCAGGATAAAAGTGCTGTTCACTTCCTTCCTGTATCAGAATTCCCATTAGTACCACCTCTTGTGCTTTAGATGTTTGCATGTGTTGCCCACAGAACACATTCATCTATTGTCCATCTATTCCTGTTTYGGATATCTACACTATTGTCCTTGCCAGACATGTGATCTGCTTCTCTCTATCCTAAATATTACAGGAGTATATACATATTTTTGGCAGGGTGGGGGRAAAGGGGGATTAGACTAGATGATCTCTAGAGGTCCCTTCCAACCTCAGCTATTCTGTGATTCTGTGATATATTTATTATTTACAGGTAACACCTAGATCATATTCTTACTGTTAATAATGTTTGAACAAACTAAATATTTGTGAAAGTTRTTTCCAATACATCTCTGTTATTCCAATCAAATCATAATTTGGATGATATGAAGGCTTCCAGATTTTGCACTTCATGCTTTATTATGAAGCCATTTAAGGTGTTCAGCAGCTTGACGCATGACATTTTTCTCCTGATTCTCATACCATCTTAATGACTATTCCTCATTGATTCTAATTGCTTTAAGAATTTAGGGCATACTGAATCCAAAAAGCCTCTTTCTTATTTTTTTGGGTGTCACACAATGTCTATTTAGCAGTCTTTTTGCAGCATAGGCAAGGGAGATAAAATCCTGTATGAGTAGATATGTATACAGTGATATGCATTTTCTCTTTCCTCTCCTGTCTGCATTTCTTTTGTCTTCCTGTCTTTCATGCTTGTGCATATATCATATTATCCAAGAGAGGTCAGTCATCGTCTAGCTTTTTCCCATATGTGGAAGGGTTGAGGAGAATATAATCTGAGCCTCTGGTTTTGGTCCTTTCTGATCTGTTCACTTTTAATCCTGGCAGAATTATCAGTGTCTATATGGGTTAGCAGCATGGTTGTGTAGTCTGTGATTCAGATAAACACTGGCAACTTTTATGGTTTTAGGGCCCTTTGTATGGGGACTCTGRCATTTCAAAGGCCAGCAAATATATTCTTGGAGCTTCCTCAGTGCTGAGTCCCTGAAACACTGCCCTTTGTTGCTCCTTTGAAATGATATTTATATATTATCTTTATGAATTGTTTAGGTATGCGGCTTTTTTTTTTCTTTCCTTTTTATTTTAATTACTTTTTCTTTGTTGGGTAGCTTTTTTGTTGGTCACCATGATGGTCGTCAGTTATAGGCCTTGGCTGCTGGATGCTGAGAGCTAAAACATCTCCTGTAGAAGAGCAGCTCTATTCCCTCTCTTTGGATAGAGCTGTTTCATGTTCCCCTAGACAATTTAGAGGCTTCGTACTTTCAGATTTCCTTCTGCTGAATATRTATTTACTCCACCCTGTCTGCTTTCTTTGTTTTTTGAAAAGTTTGACTAACGTAACTCTTGCAATGGATGCTTTTTATTCTCTCCTATTTTCCCACTTTCCCCTTCCTGGCTTTCTAGGGATGTGAGAGCAGTCTTTAATAACTCCTGAACACAACATGTTTGTATTTATTGGAGTCTGGAGTCCTTGTTTGCACACTGCTTTCACAGAAATAGTGCTAGAAAGAGCTGATGAGGGCATGCCTATGACAAAATATTATGGATGCATAATTTTTATGCTTGTATATTCTTGTGAATTTCATTGTCTTGTCTTTAGCACTGATATGAGCCTCYTCCATAGCTCCCTTTTTTCACTTTCGTTTGTCCCATGCTTTTCTTTAGGTGGTTGTAGGACAAGAAATGTTCTTTGGAGCTTAGAGAGCCTGTTTCTGTAAGATGTTAATGATAGAAATGTGTACAAATAAGTGGTTATTATGAGTGAATGTCTCCTTTGGGAGCTGTTGTGATTGAATGTTAGTAGCCAAACTCTCTTTGCAGGACTTAGACACATAGAATAATTTAGGTTGGAAGAGACTCTGGAAGTCATCTCTTCTAAGCCCCTGCTCAAAGCAGGGCCAACTTTGAAGTTAAATCCAACTTTGAATTTAGGTCAAGATGCTTAAGGTCAAATCCATAAGATCAGCAGTTTTATTAGGCCTCTTAAACTATGGACAGTGCTTCCTGTTTCATGTGATGGCAGAAACTATTGTTTTCTATTTACTGTACGTATATCTTTTTATAGATTGTTTTATAGATTGTTGTTGCTTCATGGAGAGGCTGCAATACTGACTATGTTAAGGGCACCGTGAAGAAGGGAACAGGATTCAAAGCATGAAAGAAATCTCAGGAGCAATAGAAAAAGGTAGAAAAAGGTAGGATCAGGAAAGCTGAGTTACTGTTCTTTGTTGCATCTTCAGTGCACCAGTCATAGAGAAGTAATTTTACATAGGTTTGGAAAGACTACTTTTATTTACCTTTTTCATTATTGCAAGGCATGATTTCTTTACCCAAATCTAATTTTCGAGCTGTGGTATTCTTGAGGAAAGGGAGAGATGAGGAAAAGAGGAAGGGCTAGACTGAGCCTAGCCCTGGGCAAGTAATAAATAACCTAGAAGGGTTCCATACACATCACACATTCCTCTACAAAATGTACATCAGAACGGCCTTAGGGTATGTGATCTGTTACAAACATCTGTATTTTATGAGCTTGTACAAAGTCATTTGGAACATACTCATATTTGATGTTGGTGGAACCAGTTGCACTGATTTCTGTTCAGATTTTTCCATTATGCTTTAGTTTTACTGCCTCAGAGTAGAGCCTAAAAGAAAAAAAAAAAAGTGAGGAGACTGAAGGAGGATTGAGGAGTATGTTCAGTTTTGCTCTAGTCTGAAACTAATAGTAGTCCAAGCAATAGTGTCCTAATAGGGAAAAAAGAAGTGAAAAAAAAGAAAAGAGAAGCTAGTATCCTAAGTAATAGGAAAATTATTTGCTTGTGACAAAGCAATATAAAATTTCAATTTTATTTTTTGATATCTCAAATTATTAATGAGAGTGAATCATGCCTAATTTGCAAGAATATATRTTGTAGATGTAGTATAGTGATAGAAACTTAAACTTGAAGGAACAAATGAGGATCTCACAAATCTATTGAAATCCAAATGTGATCACTCAACATCACATTTGATTGTGATGCAATGATTGTGCAAATCCTCCAAGCTTAGAAATAATCTTACCTGTCAGAACTGGTTATTAGTTATTACACTGAAATATATTTTATCCTAGTTTATTCAAGTCTTTGATACTTTTCATCTTTTTCATTTAATTGTTCAGACACATTAACAGAAAAACAAAACAGAAAATTATTTAATGTTTGTTCATCCAAGTACTCAGAATTGCCAGGAACCATTTAACATCTAGCCAAATTACTTGCGCAGTTTGTTGAGTTGGAAAAAAGTACATGTATATGACACAAAATAAAGTATCTTCAGTGTGCAGCTGATCTTTGGGGTTTCTTTCTTGAAGTCTGAGCTAATAGAACTACCACATGTGTTGGCTACCAAAATGCATCTTGTTCCTTGTTGCTATGACTTATGGAAACTTATTTTACTGCCTAATGTTAAAACATGACACTTCTTTCTGTGAACATGGTAAGAAAAACTGGAAGCTTATTTACTCAGACACATTATTATAGCTTTGGGCTATACTCTGGCACRATGTACTAGAAGTTAATTTGTATTGCTTTAATATATGTGTGATTATATACATCAATTTGCAGTTAAAATGTTCTCTGTAGGGTGGCAATATGTGTCAAAGTCCTTTACTTTTTTTATTTGTTTTCCTTCAGCATTGTTCAGCCTTTCTTAAATGTTGTAGCACTCTTTGGGGAAAACTTGATTTTAAACAATATTATTTGAATGTATAGTGATATAGATAACTCATGAAATACATACTGCAAGAGGGAGTAATATCTATGATACTTTCAGAGGAGGAATATGCAGCATTAAGGAAAGATGTAGAGAGATTAGCCAATTTATTTCTTATTCAGGCTGCTTTTAAGGAACACAAAAGGAACATTTTTTTCCCCGTTCAGTTCAAGGGGAAAACTGTGTTTTCTCACTCAATTTCAYGGTGTTCCTGGAGAGCACTTGATTATTCCTGGGCACCTCATATGAGCATTTATCCAATTCTTTTTTTTTTTAAAGATCTACCAAATCATAGTGGCAGTATTTTCTAAAACTCACTCAGTATTTACTTTTCATTCACATAAAGAACAAGTGGAAAGGAATTTAAGTGTTGCCTTATTGAATCAGATSAAACATCCATCATACCTCTTATTTTGTGCTTTGCAGAGGTCAGTAATAGATGCTTAATATATATTTGTTAGAAATAAGAGTATGCTTACCTTGCTCATTCCCCTGGCATAACTTCATTTCTGACAATCAGTGGTTGCAAGGATTTCCTGAACTGTAGGCTGCATCTGGACTATCATGTTAAGTAGTCTCTGATGGATCTATTCTCCATGGAGTATATTTAATGACTTTTTGAACCTTTTAGACCCTTGACTTTCACAACATCCTGAGATAATGAGTTCCACAATTTAATTTTGCATGAGATTTAATTATCTGTGAAAAATGACTTCCTTTGTTTGGTTTAAACTTTCTGCCTGGTAAATAACTTGGGTACTCTCCTCATTCTTATACAAAGAAAAACAGTGAATAGTACTTTTCCACATATTTCATGATTTATGTAAACCTCTGTAATATCATGTCTCCCCATTGTTCTGTCTGTCAGAGTTGAAAAATCCATACAATCTCTCTTTCATTAAAACGATTCTATGTCTTTGGTCAGACACGGCTATACACACACTGTGTCTTCAYGATCTGCTTGTAAATGTAAAATTCTCTGGCTTTGCCTTTTGTTATATTCTCAGGCCAGGTTCCCCAGGTTTTGCCAATCTTTTGGTGATTACTTGGTTCCATCAAGTTCAGGCCAAGTTGTAAGTACTGTGGAAACTGGAGTTCATTCAAATATTAGATTAATTAACAGTTTGGACAACATTTATTTACAGATTCACAGAATATTTAAGGTTGGAAGGGACCTCTACAGGTCATCTAGTCCAACCTTCCTGCTCAAGCAGGCACACCTACAGCATGTGGCACAGGGTGGCATCCAGGYGGGTTTTGAAGACCTCCAGAGTAGGAGACTCCACAACCTCCCTGGGCAGCCTGTTCCACTGCTCTGTCACCCKAACAGTAAAGAAGTTGCTCCTCACCTGGASACRGAACTTCTTRTGYTTCAGCTTGTGGCCATTACCCCTCGTCCTATCGCTGGCCACCAGTGARAACAGCYTGTCCCCTTCCTCCCTGCATTCTCCCTTCCTGAACTTDTACATATTAATCATATCCCYTCTGAGCCGTCTCTTCTCCAGAGAAAACAGGCCCAGCTCACTCAGCCTCTCTTCATACGAGAGATAAAACTTACGAGAGATTACATACGAGAGATTTAAAACTTACTTTTAATCAGCCAGATTTTGGTTGGTTTTTCTGAGTTTTATTACTATTTTTGCACCCCAAATGAATGGATCTGTATTAATTCTGTACAACTGGAATTTGAATACAGTGAATATATATGCTCAACAAAAACTATGAGAGGAATGCTTAAGAAAAAGTACCATCTCAACTGCTTTTTCTTATTTCCATGAAGCAAAGGGTGAAATAAGCAGGTTCAGTGATCCACCGCAGTACAGAAATTGTCTGAAAAAGTAAGAGCATGTTCTAACCAAACTATTATTTTAAATTCTTATGTGCCTGTATAGGTAAATATTCATATTGTCCATCTACATGGTCAACATGAAGCTCCCTGTCATGCTCTTTCCTACATTATCTATACTACGCACATRCTAAATAACTTGTGGGATCTCTTCTGGAGTAAGACATGTATTTTTCTCATACATAACATTTGGAATAGTTTGCTTGTTATATGTTAAAATGTTTCTSGCTCAGAGACAGTTTGCACAGACCAGCCAAAGACCTGGACAATTGCACCATAGTTCAAGATCTGAAGGACAGCTTGCAATTGCATAAGCCCCTGGTGTTGGCAGCTATGGGTATATTGCAATCTTACTGCAGATTTTGACCTCTCCATGGGAGATCTTTACATAAAAAAGAAACCTCTGAAGTCTAAAAGGAGACCTATGCAGAAGTTCATGRTGTGCCTAGTGCGACCATGATGGAGAGGATGGGATATGAGCGGGCACAAGGATCTATGCAGCTGGGACCAGGTCACTCCAGAAGACGCTTCTAGTAGATGGAAGCTGCCAAAGGATACACAGAAGGCCTTAAAGGTAGTATAGATGTAGCTGATAATTTAATGCTTTTCTGCAAATTTAAATCTGCTTGCAAGATCATGACCCCTTGATCTAGCACAATGTAGTTCAGAAACAGACTTAAAACAACACAATTTCTTAAGAAAGATTTTTTCTTAGTTTGCTATGTTGTGAGAAAAACMTTGTTTTTTCAGAAGTATTGCATTATGCAATATTTACTTAGTAAGTTTGTAAAATTAGTCGTGATCAGTTGTTGTTACAAGGATGATTACAGTAAGTATTTGATAATATAAAGCTCTCAGTTTGAGAAGATGAGAGGCCTGTTTCTGTGAAAAATATGTTTCAAATGAAATTTTAAGGATCTGGAATAATTCTTAACTTTCAATCAATATTCTGTAATTCTTTTTAAGTCACTCTTTGGGATGCCAGTTACAAAAATAATTGAAATGAACCATCAAAATATCTTTAATGCAGCTGTTTCCCTTCTAAAGGGACACATACTTTTAGATACATAAATTTTTGTGGCATTAGGAAAAAATTTAGAAGTGATATTTAGGTGCCTACAGAGATAAGGATRCTTTAATATTTGTATGGAGTCCCATCATGCTGAAAAAAAATTAATTTTATGTTTTTTTTCCATCAATAGAGACGACCTTATTAATATTCATACCTTATTAATATTCATGAATTTTACATGTATGTACCCAGATTGTACGTTTCCAAACTATACTCACTCAGATTGTCTTTGCCTCTGTTGGTTCATTAATACTTCTTCTTTAAGGCGGAACTAAAATGTACTGCAATTTTTGAAAATATTACTTCATTTGCTATTTTATGTGAGCACAGAGATGACTTGGGTAAGATTTAAGACTCGGCCAGTAGTGAGAAAAATATCCTAGCCTCGCATCTTGTAAACACAGTTTACATGGTTTATCTCCATGGGGAAACAGATGTTGTGTTTCAGGTAACAGGCTGGAAGGTATTGGTGGACTGTACTTCAACTTTTCTCCAATGTTTTTCTCTGGAATGTCAATATTATATTAATGGCATTTATCTTGAAATTTTCCTATTTATGCTTATATACTTATGTATTGCCCATTAGAAATTATTTACTTACACTTTACTCTTACCTTTGTAATTCAGAGTTTGATTAACTCAAATGCATTATTTAATCCAAAAGGAAAAATACTCTTCTACTTCCAAAATCATGCATTCCAAATGATTTTTGCATATCTAAAATGGCACTAGATGACCATGTGAGCATGAGTGAATCAAACCCTTTCCGCTACCGAAAAGAGTGAATATTTCCTTTATTTTAGAGTGGTCTTACATGAGAAATMGAGTTGGGCAAAACATGTTTACTTTTTTATGACTAACAGGCATTTTATTCCTGTGTCTTCATCTCTACACTTAACTTCAGCCCTTGGAAGCTAATGAAGCTCATATCTTTCCAAGACTTATCTAAAGGAAATATATAGCTTACAGACTATGTACATACAGTAGTCTTACTGCCTTATCCAAAGCCAACTGAGAATAGCTGTTGGTATTTCCTAATCAGAATGTTCTTCAGGGAGAAGAGTTGTGGGAAACTGAAGGGAAACTCATCTGGAGTTGTAGGCAATCTGCCTTAACATTACTGCCTAGTCAGTTCACTTGATATATTTGATCCCCAGACATACTAATGTGGCTGGAAAGAGTCCAGTAGACTCCTGTGGGCTTACCTCAGGCAATAATATGATTGCTGGAGGACTGGAAATTGATGAGATTTTACCTTAAGTGCAAGTTCTTTTGAAATAAATGTAAAATGATACTGGAGTATCTCAGCAGATATTCATATTATTGACATATGTGTGGTTTCTTCCAAGTATCATCATTGCTGAATATTCAGGAACGAATGGACCCAAGGTATTAATTAAGCATCTCATTCTAGCTGAATAAGACAAGGATTAAGGTTTACCATGATGGAAGTGCTTGGAAGCTGGTTCAAACACATGTATACAGCTATCTGTCTTGGGTAGAATGGGTCTTGTTGACCCAGTTACTGGAATAGTTATTTCTTTAAATAGATTCAGTATTATTTTTTCACTAAAATAGTTTTACTTGTATAGATAAGTGGATAGTATGACATGGACTATTGTCATTTCATTACTTATGAAATATCAATACTTACAGAGAAAATTGAGATTTGCTTTTAGACTGAGGTTTCTTTTTAAATCTTCTCTTCTCTTCTCTTCTCTTCTCTTCTCTTCTCTTCTCTTCTCTTCTCTTCTCTTCTCTTCTCTTCTCTTCTCTTCTCTTCTCTTCTCTTCNTCTCTTCTCTTCTCTTCTCTTCTCTTCTCTTCTCTTCTCTTCTCTTCTCTTCTCTTCTCTTCTCTTCTCTTCTCTTCTCTTCTCTTCTCTTCTCTGTCCCCTGACTTTTTTACTGGATTAGCATCCAGACTCTTCACCTCTCTGTGTGCAGAGCCATGAATTAATGCAGACTTCCCTGTGGCCAACTGGGAATAGCTCACAAGATGTAAATGATATGTTAGAAACAATTACCCCTCTTCATTTTCCCTAGGCTGTTCTGAGGCTTCAGACTGAAACATATGGGCTGCCTTATTGAGCTCAGCTGAGGCTATATGCAATCGAGCATTGAGCCCTTTGTAATAAGTTTGGCCTTCTGGGCTTTCTCATTGATTTATCTCAGTTTGTAACATACTTTAATTTGGGCAGTTTATAAAACACTTCTCATGCAATATTAAAAAAAATGAAATTGTGGTTTGGGGCTATTGCTGGCTCGGTTTTAGATTCAGAAACAAATGTACTGAACACAGAGTCAATCTAAAAAGCCACCTCACAGGCATGTTTGTTTTCCAGCCAAGCATCGTAGTCTCTCTATACTCACAGTTTGTGTTCAGGTTTAGAGTTTCCCTCAATGGACAATAACTTCTTAGACAGATTTTTATTTCCATCTTCTACAAACTTTTCAGCTCTCTGAGAAATGCCATGAAGATGCTCTRATGGGGAAAAAGCTTAAATCATGAACCAACATAGATGTTTTCAAACAGTTCTATCTGTRGTGGTCTGCCATGTATAAATATATTGCACAGTRCACAAACAGTTAATAGAGTTTCATATCATGCGTGCTGACTATAAGGAATCTGTGTTGACATTTATGCATGCTTATTTCTATAAGGAAGTACTTATTGCCTTTGCCTCCTATTAGTTTCCTTTCTTTTTGCCAAGAGGCATATTTTTTTTCAAATGAATCACTAATTTTTTTTTCCAACACAATCGTTTTGTTTAGCTAAATTTTGAGGCCGCCTTAATAATCTGGAATGAAATCTTGGCAAGAAACAAAACAGATCTTGAATTAGTTGTCTGAGTCCATTTTTACACTCCTTTAAAAACACCAAGGAAACATTTCAAAGGAGTTCAAAGAGACGGAGTAGAACATTTGATGCAGATGTGACTTTATGACATGTGATTGGGAATGAATGGTAATGCACAATGTACATTTTCACTATGAAATATAAACAACTTTATTCTTTATTGTTTTTAAAGGCTATTTTTCTCCTTGTTTTATTTTACTTTGTGTATTTTCTGCATACGGACAACTGGATTGACCCTGGGCTTTGACTTATTTATGTTTTTAATGTGATCCGAAATATGCAACGAGTGTTAAATATTATTTATATGCCTCTCTACAGCTTTCATTCTGTTGCATTTTTTTTAATAGGTCATGTAATATTTACAAATTATGACTTTGAGTAGTTCTGTGAACAAAGTTTCAGTGTGATTCCATCTCCTACGTATTTGTGTCTTGTGTTAATATTTAATAAAAGTTCAGCTGATGCTGTAGCTTTTGAAAATTAAGAATTCTGTTTGCTCTTAAACTGCCTATTTCCCTACACTTCACGAGACCTCTATATCTTTGCCAAATTTTGTAAAAACCATCCCAGGTGACCCAAAGTTAGTGGGTAGAACTGACAATACTATCATATAAGACTGATTTTTTTTTCTTAGGTATCCAGACTAAAGAATAACTCATCAGTACCGAGCCTTATGTTCTGGGTTGCTCTTACGGACTTCTTCCTCTCTCCACATCTTTTGGCAATCAACGGCTTAGGGATTTCCTGAGCTAGAGGCAGCATCTGGACCATCCTATTTTAATAGCCAGTGGTGGACCTTTTTTCCATGAATTTGTCTAGTCTCTTTTTAACTCCATTTATGCTTTTGGCCTTAACAACGTCCTGTGGCAACGAGTTCCAAAATGTAATTATGTGTTGCGTGAAAAAGTACTTCCTTTTGTTGGTTTTTAAATGCTTGTTATAGGCAAAGTGTGTTCACTGTTGAGTGATAACACAGATTTCTTTACTACTCCAGGAAGCAATCACACTCTAGGTGATAGGCATTCCCAGCAGTAGGTCAGTGTGGTTATATCTAGACCTTGGTGAGAAGAGTTAGAGGAGAAAGGAAAACCATGTAGTGTCTCCGAGTTCATTTCACTTTCTTCTGTCATGAGGCTATATTTAAGAAGATTATGAACTCAAAGAGAAGCTGCACTGTTCTATCATTTATTGCTGATGTTTAACAAAGTGGACAAGTGTTTATTGTAGGCTCTTCCTCTTGCCTTACAAGTGAACTGAAATATAATCTGGTTTGCCATACATGGCTAAGGGCAAGTTTCGATTGCTTTGTATGTAACAATGTACAGTCTATACATTACGTACCAGACCTGGTGTTTGTGACTTATTAATACTGCTGGCTGATCCAAACAATGGATGTAATAAGACATAGACTTCAGGGTATTTTTTTCACCTTCTTTATGGCCAAACTCAGAACAAGATCTGTGTGGCTTGACAGAGTTAACAGATGTGTCCCAAAGCATCCTGATCAAGATTTATTTGGTAACAAAATCAGTTCCAGATATACTGATTTAATTGGAACTGCTGATTACTTAGAATTTCTGAAAGAGGAACTTCTGGCTTATGTAGCAAAATACAGATATAKGGAGTTTTATCCCAATATTAATAAAGAAATTAGTGCCTGAAAAGTGCCCTCTAGATCCTCTTATTCTTGTTAGCAGTATCCCAAAAGAGGAATTTTTTTTTTTCATTCTTTCTCTTTTTGTAGTAAAGTGCTAATCTGGAATTATATCAAATTGTTTGTACACTGTGCTTGTACTTTCAAAACAATCCTATCCATCTTTTTTTTTTTTTCAGAAAGATTCAGGAACTACTGCTATTGTAGATCAAAGTCATTTTTTAACCTGAATGTTGAAGACTAGCGGAGATAAATATTTCATGGGGTCATATTTAACTGTGTTATAACATGAAGTCCTCTTTTACTGTTCATTAAATTGAATACATATTTAAAATGCAATAAAAACAAAATATTAACTTGTGTCTTCTTTTACTTGTAAAAAAAGACAAAAAAMCCAAAATGTTGCTGTATGTGTGGTTGACGAAAGAGTGTCACAATTCACAGAATTCACAGAATATTTAAGGTTGGAAGGGACCTCTACAGATCATCTAGTCCAACCTTCCTGCTCAAGCAGGCACACCTACA
>NW_020454550.1:418461-441145 GCF_003342845.1 Nothoprocta perdicaria
TTATTCCTCCCCAGGTGCAGGACCCTGCCCTTGTCCTTATTGAACCTCATGAGGTTCCTCTCTGCCCAACTCTCCAGCCTGTCCAGGTCCCTCTGAATAATATCAATATCAACTGTGTTGAGTTGAGGCTTTAAAAGTGCAACAGATAATAGTCTGTGTTATTAAAATGTCTTTTTTCTTCTTTTTTTTTCTTCCCCCCCAGAAATATTTGGATTACATACTATCAAAACTAGGTAGCTAACTGAGATACCTAAACTCAATGTCTAGTCTCCTGCGTGTAGCAAACAGTAAGAGAAAGAGTATTCAAAAGAGGTATTCAAAAGGTATTCTAGAAGAGATTTTACATAAATTAAATTTGACTCCTATGCCAAAATGAGAAGATAAAATCAATAAAAGCAATGTGAAAAAATGAGAAGATAAAATCAATGTGTAATAGGTGGAAAGAGAGTCACTACTGTAGAAAATAATTACTGCTCCTATTTAAAATTTTCATTTTTGTTTCATTTCAAGGTGTCTGCTTATCTCTGTTAGCTGCATACAGCTGTTGTTGACTTTGAGCACATAACTGTTTTCTGCTTGGGGAGGTAAGATTCCTTGCTGCAGGTCTGGTTCCAGGGGACACTGCAAACCCTTTTGCAGGCACTGGGGGAAGTCAGAATATTGGAGTGACGAAAGGGAGAAGGGAAATTGCAGCATTCATAGGGACTGCAGGAATTAAGTAACAAATAATTTCACTTTGTTCTAGATATATTTCAAGTATTTAAACCTAGTGCCATGATTTATGCAAATTTAGGAGGTCAGGTGCAATAACTTTATTCCGTACSAAAAATTTAACTTTATTTTCACATGCAAAATTACTTTCAGGGAGTTGTTTCCTCTTTTGTACTTCATCGAAGCATAGTATTTTTCTCTTTTGTAWAACATTCAGCAGTAAAGATATTGTTTATAGATTGATTTGCAACATGGGCACTAGAATGCACTTGTACTTTTTTTTTTTTTTTTGGTAAATTGGTACTTTTGGTACTAATTACAACTTTTGGTACAGTTTACAGAGGAGTTATGATAGATGAAAAAATAATCTCACAATGTAAAACTTTGCAGTCCTCAAATTATTTCCTAAGAGTAACCAGGAAAGTAACAGACTTTTAAAATCTTAAATATATTTATATCCTCATCCTTTAAGTTCTGATTTCTAAAATAAATATTAAAGTAAGACATGTTACTTAGGAAGAGTTGTATTGAGCTAAAAGGAAATTTACTGAAAATTTTTTTCCAGAATTTGTATTGCCTATGTAAGTCTACTCTTTTACTTCACAGTAAATAATTTTATTTTTATGTCACTTATTTTAGTAACATAATGTTTCTTATTTAAATACTATATCTTATTTAAATACTATATACTATATACATTTCTGCAAACCAGGCTACTTCATGGTGCTCATGTATTTGGTATTTACAAATATAGATGCCCTAAGCCAGGAGCCACTTTGAAAAATGGGAGCTATTTTTGCTATTTTGCTATGGTATAACAAATTTTGGGAAATTTTGCTATTTTTGACAGAGCCCCCTTATTGAGCAGAACTAAATGGAGGAGGCCTAGGAATAGGGAGTGAAATTCGGAGAGGAGATATGCTGCAGCTGATTTCATTTCTGAAGTAAGAACAAGTAAATATGGCTGATAATTTTTCGGTGCACTCCTAAATTCACAAGAAATTCTTGGACATCCTGTCCTGCAAGGGTATTGTTTTTATAAAAGTTGGATTTTTAGGTGGAATTGAAATAACAAGAGATCAAGGAATCCTCAGAAAGCAGGAATGACCATTAAAAAAAAAAAAAAAAAAACCCGTACTCGTTGCAGAACAAATTAGGAAGAAAATGAGACCTGCAATTCCTCAGTGAAGGTGTGGAGTGTGCCACAACTCAGGATTAGGTCAGACAAAGAATCACACAGAATCACAGAATGGTCGAGGTTGGAAGGGACCTCTAGATCTTGTCCAACCCCTCCGGAGGGCCAGTGGAGGGGAGGTGACAGGAGAGGCCAACATAGCATAGTAGGTTACTATAGGGAGTAGAGCAGACTAGAGGGAAGAGGGTTGGGTCAGGTAGAGAGTTGGATGGAGGGTGGGGTAGAGCAGGACAGTGTAGGGAAGAAGAGAGGGTGCAGGTGATGGTATGTACAGAGTGGAAGGCAGGGGCTAGGGTGGAAGGCAGGGGGTGGGATAGAGCAGAGGGGAGCCTAGAAGATAGGGGAAGGGTAGAGTGGAGGGGAGGGTAGAGATAGGGAGTAGTGTCAAAAAGAGAGGAGGGTGGATGGTAGCAGGTGGGGCAGAAACACAAGATACTTTTAGCATTGGTCCCCTGAAGAAAGGGCATTTATTTTTTCTCCTTGAATAAGACTCTGAAATGGGAGAACCTCCAAATCTGTGTCAAGAGGGCTTTGGTTTAGGTAGGTGGAACTGTAAAAGGTGGTGAAGGACAGGGTCCTTCCATAACACCAAAATAGTGCTGTCATGATGTGGGGTTAAAACTCAGATGATGTCTAAAGTGAGACCTTTGAAAAGACAGCAGGAAGTCTCCCAACCATCGCTGCAGAAAGTTGAGATCTCAAGATCCTGGAAGAGAGCTTGGATCTGCACTAATATCTAACGATGCACAAGTCCCTGCAACATAGACATAAAGATCACTTGTGTGGGAATGTTYGGAATGTTTCTGCTTGGAGAAGGTGAAATATCAGTTGCTGGATTTTTTTTTTTTTTTTGAGGTAGACTGATATTCTACTAAATCTTTAACTAAGTAACTACTAAATCTGAAGACTCATTTCAATTTTCTTTTCAGTTGGAAGAACACAGCTAAAAAAAAAGGTTGGCTGAAGAAAAGTTTTGGTGAGAAGCAGGTTTAACTTATGGTTGTAAGTGAAATATGGTCAAATTCAACATTATTCATTAAGAAGTATTAAAATTCTAGCTTGTAGAAATGAAGGTCTGTGACGAGAACTTCAGATGTAGAATCAAATCTGCTCATCACATCAATTGGATTGATATATTCCATGTTGGTCCCCTTTCCAAAGAAAGCGTAACCAGAAGGTTAATTACTCATAATAAAGCAGCAAAGATACAACGATCTCCATGAAACAGCTCATTCAGCCATTTTTAAGAATACATTGCCATCTGGTGTGCAAAATTCTGAACTCRTTTGTCTTTACTATTTGAAGAGTAATGTCATTGAGCAGAATATATTCCACCAACTGAAACTAACTTCTGGAATCAACTCACGGATTTCAAGCAAGTCAGTCCTCCAGGTGAGGTCACCTATCATGTTATTAAGGTTTTCTGAGCACTTGTGATTTTATACAGAGAAAATAATACACTGCTAGAGAGACTAGTTACATGTAAAAGCTACTGGGCCCCTGTGTGACTGAAATTTATCTCTCTGTTTATCTTTGAAGTCAGAGAGCAAAGTGAACATAATCCCTTATGAAAWTAAACTGGGCTTTTTCTAATAGGGCAGGCACTGCATGAAGGTGTGATATCATTTCTCTTTGTACATTGTGAACACAGAATTTCAAATATAGAGTGCCAGATTGTCAGCCCAGATGCCGTAGCTTTTAGAAGATGTTTCACTCCTTTAGGTTAAGTGAAGATTTGATGACTTTGTGATTAATTGCAGATTTAAGATAATTAGTTTCATTTCATTTCTTGATAGTGTCAGCAACTCTGCTTAGAATATACCTATATTACAGAGTATACCTCATAATATAGAGCTTTTTAGAATAAATTTTGCCTCTTCTGTGAAGTTTGATCACCGTTAACTATAGTAGTATTTTGAAATCTGGTAAAATTCACATGGTAGATATTATACAGTGGTTTTCCTGATACAGATACAAGCAATTAAAAAAAAAAAAAAAAAGGCATGTCAGGTGATGATGTTTTTAAAAGTGCCCCTTTTTAACAAATGTTTTCTGGTTTAGGTAAATCAGTAAAGTGCCTAATGTGCCTGACAATCCTTGTCTTGCTATTTTGCCCATGATGTCTACCACAACAGGTCCAATTTTCCTTGGTCGTGAAAGACTGCCATGGTATAAACATGTTTAATACTAATCTTTCTTATCTTGGGTTCTCGAGGACCTCTTTTTCKCTCCTCATGGAGTCTGAGAAACAAACACACAAGGTTACTGGGTCAGACTCTGGTCCTTCTAACAATGAACTCTGATTTGTTTAATTTATCTGTCAAGATTTGTTTGGCTTTACATAATTACTTCCAGGCTTATCTCTGATAACTTAATGGCTTACTTTTGTTGTGACCTTTTTGGTAAGGTTGTATATATGAAAAAAGAAAAAAAAATCATTGATTGCTTAAGAGGATGTGGGCTGTATTACAAAAGACATTTGTTTGCTTAAATGATAATTAAAAAGAGAATGCAATTAAAATACTCTTATGCCCAACTATTTTGCTCACGATGACTCCTGCAGAYCTTGAAGGTCTGTCTACACTACTAATACAGCTATTATTATTTATTACTATCTTTTTCAGTCCCTTTCAAAGGTTTATTGTCAAAAGTAAATTTAGACTAAACCCTATTTTAATACTCATGTATTTTTTCTTCCCTAAGTTGCCCGTTGGAATCAGGCTGAAACACCTAGCAGACCACTGCCCCTTAAGAAGAAGTAATTTTTAGGATATAGAAGTGTTTTTGCATAACCTGCAGACAGGTTGGGTTGCTTTGATTTTTCTTACATTATGGTATGGAAAGACAGTGGATGTTCGCATCTCTTAAGCAAAGAATGTAAGGAAAGAAACAAGACTCCCTCCATCCCCATCTGGCTCTGACAGCTTTATCTTATCTTTATTAAACTGTGCTGTGTACCTGATTGCTGGTGCGAGAAGAAAACTAGAATGTAACATGTTATAAATTTGGGAACAGTTTAATTGTAACTTCAAGTAAGAGAAAGTTTAGGCTCTCTGATTAGGCAAAAGAATTGAGGGAAAAAAAGTCAAATTTAAAAGTAATTACAGCACAGAACTCTGTTCTGTACTTCTGTAAGTACAGAATTCTGCTTCCCCATCAGAATGATCATACTATAATTTTGAGATAGGATAGCAGTCTGTATTTTTGTGATATAACTATGTAATCATGATGAGCTAATCAAGAGGTAAAATCTAATGTATTTTGTTTTCTTACTGAGCTGCCTTTTTATCTGGGACAGAGTCTAAGGTTGGAAGTCATGAAGTCTTGATGTCTGTTTCTACCTCTTTTGTTGCCTAGTTTTATTTCCCTTTACAATGAAGCTCTGCAACAGAGCAGAGGTGGTTACGACATGCAACACCTCCATTTAGCAAATGGATTCTCAGAGGCACAAAAAATATTACTGATGCGTCTATATAGAAACTTGTTGCATAAATGGAAAAAGCTTCCAGATTTTGGAATAAAGTAACTTTTTTTTTTTTTTYCCCTAATATCAATACTTCCTTTTGTGAATAGTAACTATTTGTGTTTCTTTGTCAAATGATTTGCATTCAGCCTAAAACATCTAGGTAGTTCAGTTCATCTAAGTTTAGGTTTTGAACCAAGCAAAATTCCTCATGAGTCTGATACAATTAAAAAAGAAATGACTACTGATCTTCTTTGTACACATAGCACTAAACTTCTAATTCTCGTTTCTGTTTCCCAGAGTTAGAGAGAGTTAGCTGCAAATTCTCCTTAGTCTAGATTTTTAAAGGAATTTTAATATTACAAAGCTGATCTTAATCTGCTGTGCTTGTGCCAGAGTTCCAGCCTAGATGTCTCCTCATCTATATTTCTTCTCCTGGAGTTAATTCCTAATTCAGGCCAGCTGCTAAGTTATCAAAAGTGTAGTTTTTAAACCCATGAAAAATAAGAAATGGTACCAACTGCTCAGCATGGGTGTGGAGGATCTGTAGTTCAGTTTCTGTTGCAAATCCAAAACGAGCCGTGACAGCTGTAGAGGTTATTGGTGTGCCAGTGGAGCCTCCCAAGTATCTCTGTGGTGACCTTTGGCTGCACGTGCACGCTGAGCAGCCCTCTAAGTTCAAACTGCACTGGTGAATYGGATGTTTTCTATAGTGTAGCATCTGCAATTGCAGCAATTTGCTTCAAAGGCTTCAATAGAGGATCGTGTACCTTGCTGGGTCACCGGAGAACAGCTCTGCAATCTCCTCCATTAAATATGAAGACAGGTAAAATGTCTTTACAAATATAAAGAGAGATAAAAAATATGAATGCAAGATTACACAAGCAGGTATTTTCTCACCTAATACAAATGAGTTCAGTGAGGGATTCTTTTTTCGTTAACATTTGTTTATCTCTATTTAGTACAAATGTTTAGATCATTATGTCCCTTGACATAAGACTGTTTTGAGCCAGACAGTAACAGTAAATAAATATTTCCCTCATGCCTTCAGTTACTAGGGCCCCTGGGGGAGGAAAAGCAAATAATGCAGCAAAAAAACTGCACGGTTAAACTTCCAGTATTTATTTTTTTAACATTGTAAATAATGGAAGATGCATTGTTTCCTTTTCTGGTGATCTTTAATATTGTACAAAAATACTCATAAAAATGATAAAAAAAAAAAAAAGATTAAAAAACCCCCCAAAAACCCAGACTTACAAATCAGCTCTTATAGAAAACAAGTCCTTTCCTTTGGCTCATTATCGTCACACCTGTGGTCACTTTGATTCAGAAAGTGGGTCCCTATGGTCAAAATTTGTCAGTAATCCTGAGGAACATAAAGAAAAGTTGAAAGAGCTGTCTGTATTTTTGTCATTTTCTTCCAGTAGAAGCAGACAACATCATAGTTTTTCAGCCTTCTGTGGCACACATGAAGGTCAGGTTTGTGGCCGTACCTGTAAATAACACCCTGCTGCTTGGGGTGGGTGGTTCAGAATCGTATGCTTAATTTTTAGGACATCTTGAAGTGCTCCCAGAGATTGTTAGACATGATGTATATACAACATTAACAGACTTAACTTACAGAAAGTAATATTAATGCAAATCTTTTTTTTTTTTTTTTTTAAAGAAAAGGTTCTTCTATTACAAAGTTCAGAAGAGCGAGGACCTGTTTTGTTACTAATCGTGTAACAACTGCAACTGCTTTTCAGGGAGTACACGCATTTCTTTTAGTGCCCAAAGCAAGTTTATTTGCCTGAAACAAGCCTGCACGAAGACAGCCTGAGAGGGCTTTGCCCACTAGATGGCAGGAGACCCTTAGTAGCAGAATATTCTTGAGCCCTTTCTGCGAAAGCTGAAAATACTGGTTTTAAACACTGCTTTTGACCCCCAATTCCAGAGTTTTCATTTCTTCAAGCTATGCCTGGTCTATGAGACCACTCTCTCTGAATTATCACAGATATTCTAAGGTAATTTAAAGGTTTGATACCTTGTTCCCTTGCCTTTGTGTTGCATTGAAATTATAAATGTGTTGTATAAATTCATAAATGAGCTACCACACGTTTTACCCAATCCTTGCCTTCACTTGCATTGCTGATTGCTTCACTATGTGAATAGATATTTCTTTTCTGAATTATTTTCACTGGGTGCTTCTCTGACCATCGGACAAATGCTGCAGTTGCCAGGGCTTATGGTTTCTGTTGATATTTGCCATGCGAGTTTAGTTTCACTAACATTTTGCAGGTTTGAAATATGGAAAAAAAAAGAACTACCTCTCAGGCTGAGACTGATATAATTATGCTGAAATATTCAGCAGGGAGCAAAAACGTGTCAAAGGCTTTAAYTCCAGCAAAACCTATCCTATCATTTTATACCTGCAAAACAGATGAACTGCTAAATATCAGTAGAAAGTCTCCAGACGCAACAACACTTGGAGCTCTGTTAGGTTTCCCTAATTAGCTTATGCTTAATTGTCCTGTGACTTGAAATGTTTTCCAGATATTATGTAAATTGTATATTATCAAGTCTAACAGAATCGCCTATGCTTTTAGTATTGTCAGTTCCAAGAGAGTTTTCAATTCCTTGTGATTTTCTGAATAGTAACACATCAGGCTAGTATTTTATACCAAGGCTCTGTCTCAGACTGAACTTTCTCGAGATTTTTTTTTGGCCAAGAGGTCTCAGCCCTTTCCAAGAAAACCTAGGAAAAAAAAAAAAAAAAAAAAAAAAAGAGTAGTTATTTTATTTTTTTTTTTAACATGGAATAAATCTGGGATCTGATCTTTGACTGACTTGCTGTCTAGTGCTCTGAAGCTGACATTTAAAACTGAGTTGAAGAGAGCTGGGGAAGAAAAGGCAACTCAGGGGGACAATAGGTCCTCTCCCCAGAGCAGCCCTCACAGCTTATCCATGTCCTGGGAAAAACAATTTTGACTGGGGTGCCTGCAGGACACTAGTGCACCTCAAATAACAATACACTGCTCCTTACGCCTTTCTGAACCACCAAAACTATTTATGGTTAGAATAAGTCTAAAAAGAATGGTTTAAAGATTCATGCAAWAAAATAAAAGCTACYAAAAAACAACAGAATAAATGCACTSTTGAAATTTAGCCCCAGTCTAGGCTTTTTAGTATCCAGCTTGTCATGAGCCTAAGGAAGGAAAATTTATTTTAGAAAGAACCATGTCTCGTAGGATGGGGCCCAAAAACCCTTTTATAATGCTACTGCAATCATTCTGAATTCTTACCTTAGATGAGGAACAAGAGATTGCAAATGGCTTTTTAAAGGTCCACTTGAGTTGAAATGCAGAGATTTTTACACACACTTTTTTAACATTCTTTTTTCTTCATCAATTTTTTTAGGCAGACAAACATTTCCTTTGTTTTAACTGATTTTCTTTTCTTTTGTAGAAACCGTATGTTATGAGTTAATTATGTTAGAAAGTGTGTTATGTGTTAATTATGTGTTAATTATATTTCTTAAATTCTAATATCCATGTTTTCTCATCTAGTTTTCAAATATACCAGTTCGCAAATCATGTATCTCAATAAACAACTACTCTCTTAGCAGCACTATGGAAATCAGCTTGTCCTCAACAGTTCGTAGAGAGCAATTAAGCTAAACTTTTTTTTTCATTTCAAAATTGAATAGAGATTCTCCAGCTAGTATGATGCTTATTCTGTCTACATATTTTGTTTCGGGGAACTGTTCCAGTGGTGTCTGTCACACGTAATAGTATCATGTTCTAGAAATATCCCTTCTTGTGTATGGAAAGCTTTTATATATGAAAAAGTAATGTAGTGTGATTGACTGGATGGATCTGGAAAACTGTACTTTGCTATTGCTAAATCTTAAACAGTTGGATGTTAACAAATGAGAAGTCAATAGTTTCTTCTATTAAATAGTTTCTTCTATTAAACTGTTTCTTCTTGTGAGATTTCTAGCTGATCTGAAAACAGCTGGAGTTCTGTGTAGGCTCGATCGTCTCTGACTAAAAGTAAGGGCAGCTGGGGATTTTGCGTTGTGGTTGTAAGCAGGTTTTACTGCCTCTTGCCGATACTATACAAATATTGCAAGAAGGCTTACGCTTGAGACCAGTTTAAAAATTGACTATGTCATTTGGGAGTATATTTACCTATATTCCCTTTGTTGTTGTTGTAAAAGATAACACAGCACTCCTTTAAATATACATTTCCTGTCTCCCATAAAAATCTTGGCTCTTAGGTTGCTTTCATGTTAGTAGAAGAGATTTGTTCCAAAAGGCATTAAGAATCAAAGAAACTAAGAAAATTAAGGTGGCTTGAAAAGTCTGTCAAATAAATCAAGACTTATGCGTTGTTTGGTCTTGATAGCAAAACAAAACAAAGGGAAACAACAGCCTTTGTCTGCTAAGGCTTCCACAGAGTCCTGCAATGGAGGTCAAAGACTTTCTCGATATGAAAAGGAATCCTGTTACGGGGATAAGTAATCAACCACCTGGGAGAATATAAAACTAAAATGAGAGGTGTCCACGGAGACRCAGCAGGGCTGCCAAGTTGAAGATTTAAATCCAAATAAAATATTACAGTAGTCTCAGGTGATAGCATCCATAGAAGTTTGGAGCTCATTAGGGGAATTGAAAAGCTTAGAGCTGTTTCCAGTAATAACACTCAATTTGGCTGGTTAAATTAAAGCCAAACTAATCTCCCTTCCCTGAAGTGTTTGAGCAAGTTGTAGAAAACTCCCTCATCAGATTCCTGTAGGAGAGAGAAGAAGTCCCATGTAAAGAGTTCTGCAAGTTTGAACACAAACTCTCTGCACTCACCTGGCAATTCCCATTTACATTTTGGTGTGGTCATATATCTCTGCCTATAAAACGATTTTAAGACCTCACTGTTTCATCCTTCATCAAATCCTATAAAATCAAACTCTTGGAGACTGAAGTCTTGGAGATTGGCAGCTTTATTCTTGTGAAGAAAGTGGTGAGTTCATGATTTCAACAGAAGTTAGTGGAATTTGGTTTGGAGGAACTGGAGTAGAGTTTTCCTTTTCATGTGGTGTCCTCTGTGTTTTTTTTGTGTAGTCCTCAACTACTCATAAAGATTCTCAAGAAACTTTTAACCAGGCAGAGTTGAAATGAAAATATGACTTTAAAGGAACTCTTGAAGACTACAGCAAAATATGTTTCTTGCATTATAAATCAGTGTTAAAATGAAAATGAACCAAACTAAGCAAAAGCAAATACTTCATAATTCAGGGGATACTGAGYCTAGAAAATGACTTTATACAGTGTATGTGAATATCCGTAAAGGCTTTTCTACAAACTATGCTCGTAACATGCTAATCAAATGATAAGTTCCAGTGTTTATGGGTGGTTAAACTTAATCAGAGCTTATCTTAGTCTTTGTCTTGCTGATATTGAGCAGCACTGCCTTCCTTCATTCTGTATGTTTTTGCACGACACTTCAAGAACAACCTTCAATAATATAGTAAATTTATTTTCCAATTTTCCCTGACACTTTTGAATGTATTTCATTAGACTGAAGTAACTGCCTCTGTACAGATTTGCAAAGCATTTTACTCTAGCTAAAATTGAGTAGTCCAGCAAATAAGAGACTCATACCATAATAAGTTGAAAGTTGAGGACGCTGTGAAGGCAAAACTACCTGGTTTTATATAGACAGTTTGTGAAAATACATGGAAATAAATCTTGAAAAATAAGATGTGTTTATTAGCCTTTTTTCCTTACTTATGGTATTCCATAACTTATCCTGGATTCAATAAAATGCTTACTATGAATTGGCTTCGGTGAATTTCAGCACGTGTTTAAAAGTTAGCGTATGCTGGAGGGCTTTACTTAACTGGATGTCTTGCTTGTGTCTTGTGATTTATCTTGTCTTTATTGTGCTCTCTAAGAAGTTTCTTGTGCTTTTCACCTTTGCTTTCACAGCTTAGATAAATTTCTTGCTTTTAAAATTGTCTTTGTATTTGATGAGTAGTATGAAGTTTCACTTTTCAGTGTGAAAAGGAACCTGTCCTGTGGGAACTCTGTGCAGCAGGGTTGACAAACAGAAGATGGCAAGATTGATCAGGACCACTGAGAACTGAAAACAGGACCAAACCAGTGAAATTGCTTTTGTATGTTGTAAGGTAGGGAGACAATTCACCATATGTAAGCTTGTTCGATTTAGTCCACTGCCACCATCATGCCATAAACTTTCTCCAGCATGATCTACTCAAATCTTATTGAATGGTTTGGCAAATGTGTTAAATGTGCTTAAGGGTGAGGATAGAGTTACGGAATCTTGTAGAAACTAAAACATTGTACCATAATGCTCCACTCAGCCACCGAAGGACTACTAGGGATGTTTTCTGTCCATAGTGGGATGATAAGCCACATGCACATTACATGGGTGCTGTAGGGTGGTGTGTCTACATTGCTACTTCTCTGCATATGTCAACTTTGGACAGGCAGTGAATTTTAGCTGGAATACATGACAAAATGAGGACAAAACTGTAGATTTCAGGTTGCATAGCCTCAGCTTGACACATGAATCTTGCAAGTATTTCTATATAGTCACTGAGTGGATTGTACTAATTCTTGATAAAACAGTTCCTTCCACAGTCATGGGCAGGCAGCAGAACATCATAATTCTGCTATATATGTTGGTCTTAGCCTGGAACGAGAAAGGAACAGACTGCCTTGATCCCAAGACATTGATATTTCCATGCTGAGYTAGCAATGCAGAACACACTACTAAAAGTACCTGAAGTCTTAAGTGATTTCTAAATGCTTCTAAAATAAGGTCTAAATAAGTTGCAAAGTTGCAGAAAAGAAATGTATTGAGTCTCAATTAAAAATATCAAACAACAAAACATGGAGCTAGAAAGTTCAACAATTAAGCTGATATTCTGATAGATGTACACTTCTTTTTTTTTGAGGCTGTTTGGGAGCTGAAAATCAGTTGTATTAAAATAATTCATGTTAAGTAACAAAGTTGGGTGATTTAAAGACATAACAAGGCTCAACTCACACAAAATTTTGTGGATTTACTGTGGTATTATTTAGCCAATACGTTCTTTTTTTTTCCTTCTCCTCTTTTATCACCTCTTTTTTGAAATCTTTTTTTGTCCTTTAACTAATTCCACTGCCACAGAAATTAAAGTACCATGAAGTCATTAAATAGTTTTTTTCCTAAAGGACAGTTAATACAAAGTGTTCTTTAGCACTGATTCTAGATAATAAAAATGTCAATTAAAAATAACTCCCACAAATGAAAAGTCCAAACTAGTAATTCTTGCTGTCACAAAATTCAGTGGAAGATTTGCTGATGAAAGTAATGCACACTGGAGTCCTAAATAATTACACAATCATGTACTTTCATTTTTATCAGAGCTCCTAAAATTACTAATTTGAAGAAATCAGATTATGGGAATGAATCATGTATTTAAGAAACACAGCAAATTTGTGAAACTAATCTGTCATTTACGTTTTACTCCTATTGTATAGAAAGCTGTTGGGTTTTTTTTTACATAACCGTGTATAGCTGTTTCAAACTGTGCGAGTCTCTTTGGAATATAAGTCTGTTTATTTTATTGTGCTCTGTTTAGTTATTTAAAAAAAAAAAAAAAAAAAGGTTACAGACACATAATTGTAGCCATCTGTTGTGTTTTAAGTCCAATCTAACCCAAAAGTCAAAAAAGTCATGGCAACAACTTATAAAAACAATGGCAATAATATGAACTCACTATGGTTACTGGTGAACCTTTATTTCTCCCTCAAAATGAAGTAAGTTTCCTCAGAGAATTATTTTAAAGTTTGATTTATTTCTTTATTAAATTTGCCCACAGTATGACCAGTTTCTCCATCAAGATTGTCATAGAGCTGCCTCTTTGATAGTAAATCTGTATTTCTCTAGGAAGTTAATACTATTTTTATTCAAAACCGAACACTAAGGAAACCCTCAACATTTATCATATATTATTCTATCATAAAACAACAAGCAAAGTTGTTTAAGAAAATTTATTATGGGGGCTAAATAATATTTACCATATAACATATTCAATTCATAATCTGTCAGATTTAAAATCATTATTTATAGATTTAGATATTTGAAGTATACATTCAGCTATACAGTTCACTAAAATATTTAGTAAATAATTTCTTCCATGAATTTMATTCATATGTTATTGGGCTTTTATGACATTTTTTTCAGTTTTCAATATTATCCTATTTCCTAGAAATCTCCAGTTTGCAAGTGTRCACAAGTGATTATAGCTGAGAGGTACATGTATGTTAAGAATAGGTTTTTGGACTGTATGGAATAAATATCACTCCTCTAGATGTGCTGGATGAAATCAAATAGTGGAAGTTTCATAATACTGCAGAGTGAGGATTTGTTAGGTTTCAGTTTTAGTTCCCTTTCCCCTATATTTATTTAAGAATCCCTATATTTATTATATATTCCCCTATATTTATTATATATTCCCCTATATTTATTTAAGAATCATGTTATAAAAATCTGCATTTTTTAATAGTCATTCATGTCTATATCCATCTATCTAATTTATATCTATATCTATATCTATATCTATATCTATATCTATATCTATATCTATATCTATGTCTATGTCTATGTCTATGTCTATGTCTATATCTATATCTATATCTATATCTGTATCTGTATCTATATCTGTATCTGTATCTGTATCTATATCTCCTGTTAAACAGAGAAAGTCAAAGAGCATTTCAGGAGTGGTTCTTTCTTTTTGGTAGCATTATAAATCATAGAATTCTAGAGGATTGTAAGCACTTCAGAAATGTGATGACGCCTATGAAAAGAAATATGTATAGCCACATCTTTGCTTTGACTATGCAGAGCCTAGGATCACATCAGTCCTCACTTGGTGCCTCGTTCATGCATATAGTCAGTCAGGATGGGTAGATTCCATGTTGCCTACACATATATTGATCTAATGAAATAAAAAACATTTTCTCCAGATTATCAAGCAGTAGCCAGCGCTGTTTGCACTATTAGGTTTCRCGGCAGTCAACTGCAGGGATTTAGATCATTTCTGTGAAGCAAGATCTGGCATTGTAATGATGAAGTAAGGGAGAAGAAGAGCAAGGATCAACTTCAGGGTATCTAAGCCACTTCCATGTAAAATGAGAGGAGATTTAAATAAGGAACAATGGGTATAGGAGTTACTTAATTTAGCTAATAATAATCTAAGTAAAATGACAGGTATTACAAATTTCTGGAATAATAAGAAATGTAAATGAGAGTACATGTGCAAACTTCCTTCTCAGATATAAATGTCATGGAAAAGGCAATAGCTGCTTTTTTTTTCCCCTTTTCATTTGATGGATTAATTAAGATCATGTGTGGGTGTTTGCTATTAGGCTTAGCTATAAGCTGTTTTTCTTTCACTTTTGATAAATATGTCTACTGAGCATGGGAGTGAACTCACTGTCATTGTTATCAGCCTCATACTACCACTAAAAGTGACTATGGGCTTGCTTTTACAAGTTATTGCTAACTTGTAAAAGTATTGCTAACTTTTTTGCAAGGGTGTACAAAAAGTATCAGTTTCTAGCATAAAGATGATGCATCTACAAAGTGATAGTAACTGTAAAAATGTGGGCCAAAACATCCACCCATTTTTCACCACCTGAAAAACTTGCACTGAAGAACTATTTACCTGGTCCTGCTGTTTTCATAAGTTACAATGGAAAGTTTTCTCTCCAATTTCATCTTGGATTTTCATTTAGGAGGCCTTCATTGCTTTCCCACTCTTGCTTCTATCAGACTTCCGATTCTCTCCCATTTGAAGTAGTTTTCAAAGAATTTATCATTATTTCCTGTCTGTATTTCTATTTATAGAAGCAGAGCTGTCTGCAGTTTTTTTTTTTTTTTTTTTTTTTAATCTTGATGCCTGAAAATAACTGGAATTCATTTTATTACCTCTTATCAAGCAAATACATCAAGCAAATGCAACAAGATCTTTTTTTTTTTTTTTTTACTATTCATGTTACAAAATTTTCTGAGACTTCCAGTATAAGGCTGTTTGTTAGAGTCAGGTCGTTGCAGCCCTGTGATCAGAAGGCAAAAAGTGGATGTCGTTGCACGAAGGAAAATGTGCCAAGTTCCTCATACGGCCAGTAGCGGAGTCCACAACCTCAYGTGGTTCATCACCCTGACACAGCTGGGGCTATGTTCTGCAGCTGCAAGAGTTTCTAATTTTTTAAATACTGCATCATCAATGGCAAATAAGAGCAATAGTGTTAGGAATAGAAAAGACTTTATGACATTCCTGTTTTGTAGCTCACAAAGCTGAAATACCGATGACACCAACCTTGAGTAAGCGAAATGAGTTTGCATGACTTAAGGAAAAACAAAGAAGAAGATTAAAGAGGAAAAATAAGACACTGAAAATCTGAGACTTCTAAGTTTCTAATCAGTGATCTTGTCTGTTAAGCAGGTGGTTGTACAAACTGTTTGAAAAGTATTAGAAAGATCAAAATACTAGAGTTGGATGTTGTCATGTTTGGTATTTCAATTCACTATAAACCTTGCTTTCCCATGTCAGCTCTTCCAGTCTTCGGTTAGTATTAATCCTGGGTAATGGTGCAAACATTCTGGGTGTGATGCAACAAGGTATCAAAGCGGGTCCATAATTTGAATTATTTAAGTCATCCTTTTAACTGATAAGCGTATGATTAAGTGCTTTGCTGGAACAGGGCCAGAGTACATTTTCCTGCTGGCCAGGGTGAGTTATCTAGCATATTGAAACAACATTTCTTCTAATCCTGCTCAGGGCAGAYCCTCCCTGTGCAGGACAGAGGAGGTACCTTGTGGATCGTTATCACATTAAACAGCCAGACAGCATCAAAACTACCCTCCAGCGCAGAACCAAAAAAAMCAGATAGGAATTCTGATCTGTGCCTGAATGAAGAAAGCGGGCCGATTTCCACAGTTTGCATGAAGGAAAAATCTCCCACTGACTTAATTAGGTGCTCTGCCTGCCTAAAGGCTGCATGATTTGGCCAACGTTTTCTATCATTCCACTGTTATGACAGAAGTCACCACAATAATTCCAGCTGAGAAGTATCCATGCTCTATGCTTCAGCCGGAGAACAAGTGGAGGATCACTGCAGGACCTGCACACAGACTTAAAACAGTTAATGATACTGCATTATCTTGTTGTTCAGCTCCTGTTGAGCTATCAGGTTTAATGACCCTTTTATTTATACAGTGACATAAGATGGAAAAGTTTTCCTAATAGGTAAAACAGAATGAAGCTTTTCTCTCAGCTCCTCTTGTAGATTTGTATAGAAAATGTTATTTCCTTTAAAAACAGCATTTTATTTCCAATGGAGTCCCCTAGTATTTTATTCTACTTATTATATTTTTTTTCTGTCATTGATATCTGGTGGCAGACATTTGGTTTCATTAGTTTCATATTCATATTCATTTAATTCATTTCATATTCATAGTTCATATTTGCACATCATTGTTGTTAAAATGGTACTTAATTCTGATTTCTACCAAACACTTTCCACAGTTTTTTTTTTGTTGCCTCTCTTCCCTTCTTAATTGAACAAAATCTTGGCAATAGCTCGAATACACTTAACCACTTTGAGACATTTTGAAAGGTTTTTGATTTTCAAGGACTTTGTACCTGTTACACCTCTCTTTGTACCTGTTACACCGCTCTTGACTGTAGACGACTCCTTAGAAGTATATTGTCTTTTTCATCCTCCTGGGMAAGCTCCAAAGGTGTGGGATAGATGTGTGGACGGGGAGGTGGATTAGGAATTGGCTCRATGGCAGGGTGCAGAGAGTGGTTGTCAATGGTGCGGAGTCCAGCTGGAGGCCTGTACTTAGTGGTGTCCCCCAGGGGTCAGTTCTCGGTCCGGTCCTGTTCAACTTATTCATTAACGACCTGGATGAAGGGCTGGAGTGCTCCCTCAGCAAGTTTGCTGATGATACCAAACTGGGCGGAGTGGCTGATAGCCCTGAGGGCTGTGCTGCCATCCAGAGGGACCTGGACAGACTGGAGGACTGGGCGGYGAGAAACCTCATGAGGTTCAACAGGGGCAAGTGCAGGGTCCTGCACTTGGGGAGGAATAWCCCTGGACACCAGTACAGATTAGGGGTGGACCTGCTGGAGAGCAGTCCCACAGAGAGGGACCTGGGTGTCATGGTGGACGACAAGTTGACCATGAGGCAGCAGTGTGCCCTGGTGGCCAAGAAGGCCAACGGGATCCTGGGGTGCATTAAGAAAAGCGTCTCCAGCAGGTCGAGGGAAGTGATCATCCCCCTCTACTCAGCCCTGGTGAGGCCACATCTGGAGTACTGCGTCCAGTTCTGGGCTCTCCAGTACAAGAGGGATGTGGAGCTGCTGGAGAGAGTCCAGCGCAGGGCTACCAGGATGATCAGAGGCCTGGAACATCTGCCCTATGAGCAAAGGCTGAGGGAGCTGGGTCTGTTCAGCCTGGAGAAGAGGAGGCTGAGGGGGGACTTGATCAGCGTGTATAAATACCTCAAGGGAGGCAGTGAGGAGGAGGGGGGCGGCCTCTTTTCAGTGGTGGGCAGGGATAGGACTAGAGGAAATGGCTTCAAACTGAAGCATCGGAAGTTCCACAGGAACTTAAGGAAGCATTTCTTCACTGTGAGGGTGACAAAGCACTGGAAYAGGCTGCCCAGAGAGGTTGTRGAGTCTCCTTCTTTGGAGATCTTTAAAACCCGCTTGGATGCAGCCCTGTGCCACGTGCTCTAGGTGACCCTGCGTGAGCAGGGGGGTTGGACTCGATGACCTCTGAGGTCCCTTCCAACCTTCGGCATTCTATGATTCTATGATTCTATATTCTTTCTCTTCCACACTTTTTTGTAAGTTTTTTTCTGGACTGCATCCTCTTTTCCACACCATTTTCCCCCCATTTATTTTCAAAGACCTTCTTCCCTTCCTTTCTGAATCAGAAAAAAAAATCCCAAAGAGCTGTAGTCAAATATGTTCTCCTAGGAAATGGAGTCTTCTGGATTCTACTTTCACCTTTGTTGGTATCCTTTTGTGAGAACTAAAACAAGCCCCCAAACCAAAAAAAAAAAAAAAAAAAAAAAAAAAAGAAAAAAGTGGAACTGATAAACATGATGCCAAAGCAATCAATTCTGCCAGTTTGTATAAGGGAGTTAGACAATGAGGTTAGTGTTTTCTCTCTTTTTCATTGCCTGTCAAACACAGCCTGTTTGTTGTGTTGCGAGTGATGAGATGTTACTTGAGCCATGTTGGGACACGGGTGAAGAGATATTTAGCATTTAGCATATATCCAAGGGGTAAAAAAAATGGACCTGAATCTACAGTAGCACTTAATGCAATCATTCCTCATGCTCCGTCTTCAAAGGTACTAGCTTTTCTATGTCCTCGTGGATGCGCTCCGTCCAATTTCCTTCATCCTGCCCTCATCTCCACCTCATGTTCAGGTGCCTGGTCCCGCTCAGCTCCTTGACATCTCCCCCGGCTATCCAGAGCAAGGGTGCTCTTTCATTCTCATTGCATCAGCTCGCTGGATCTTGCTAAGCAGTGAGTCACTTCTATACTCTGCAGTTTACCTTAAAAGTCTCTCTGCTTCTGATTAAAAGCAAAGCATGGGTCCACATCCCAGAAGTGAATCCACTGTTGGATCTTTTGGATGTTGCTCTTCGTCAGGATTTCGTTGGAAATCTGGCTAGAAGTAGGCAGACTCTAATCTTTCCAGACATCCCARCTGTTATGACTTCTTCTCCGATATTTCTTACCGAGGACAACTTATCACTGAAGAAAACTTGCCAACCTATTTTTCCCCCGTGCAGTTGAAATATATGCCACCCAACAAATAGCTGATGAAGGACGTTTGAGATATCTGATAYGACAACATAGGTATTTGAGAAAGGCTTGTGCTATAATTTCTGTGCATTTTCTAGCCATKTTCTTGCTATCTATTCTTTCTTTCTCTGCTTTGCATTTGTGCTCCAAGGACACCAGCTGAAAACAAAGACTGTATTTCCATTTTCGTTCAGCTGTTTGGCTATAATTTTAGCTCTTTGGTAATRTAATACTGTTGGCTGTTTCAGGACACAAAAGTGAACGACAAGACTGTATAATTATTTCCCTGTTAATATTTTTATTCAAAGTTTGTGATAGGAGAGATTGTCTCCTGTGSTCTTTTCCCTGTGCTCTGCTTGGAAGATACAAAGGCAGCAAAGACTCGTTGAAGGTCCTCTTGGCAGGAGAGGAACTTCTGTAGGAGGGAATGGGGAGGGATCTGCTAGCAAAGCTGACTCCTCTCTCGCTGTTCACAGCCCAACACTGTGCTGGAGACGAGAAAGGAAGTGACATAATTAACTCTGAAAATCTCCCCAGTTGGTAGGTAGCCCCCGGGGAGGGGAACAACTGAGTGCTCTTTGCTAGAATAGCGTCACTCTGAGGCCAAACTGAGAGAATAAAGGAGCTGTGAGGAGCCCAGTATTTTCTATAACAATATATATCCCAATTAATTTTTTTCTATGCCTGGCTTACACTAAGCCTGGACTGTTTTGCCTTTTGCTTTTTACATTTTAAGCACTTCTACCGAGCTCACATTGTCTGTGTGTCWGTCTGCTTTTAGTACTGCATAATATTAAATTAGACATGTGCTTACCTGCTCAGGCTTACTTGTTATGTCCCTCTCTGAATCTGTTTAATTGTCACTGCTGGTTTTCCTGTGCAAATTAGGTGAACAACACTTATGTGCATGAAAAAACTCAACGCCTCTTTTAGGCTGTGAAAGACACGTACTCCAGCAACATTAAGCAAAATGAAAATAAATCAAGAAGCAAATTTAAAGTCTGAAAAAWTACACAGCCTGTTTATAACTGCTATTAATGGCATGTTAATAACCATTTAGTGCTGAGTGCTGTTTCCAGACGACGGCAGAGTCCAGGCCTTGTACACAGTGTGCAGCACCAAAAGGTGGCAGCATTCCATGCAACATCCTCTGGAGCAGCTGTTGCTGCTGTGGGCGCTTGCTCAGGCTCCTCACCATAAAGCATGCCTTGTTTCTGAGGTGTTTCAAACTACAGCATGCTGGGATTCAGCTCCAACGTTCAACAAAAGGCCCTGCATGCACACAGYAACTTTTGCTTAGTATCAAGGAGCTGAAATCCTCCGTAGGAAACAGAAATTCGTCTCGGCTGAGACAGGCCACAGCAGAATCTATTGAAATCTGCTTTTCAAAGTATAGGGAAGTTCTCTGTGTTACTGTCTCTCTCAGTAGCAGAATCTGTATGTACTTGTCTAGTGCACTAAAGAAGGCCTAGTGCCTGTTAAGCAGAGTGTAGCCAAAGAACTTACTTCCCTATTTAAGGCCTATATCGTATTGAGTCAGGCACTTTTCAGAGACCTTGACTGTAAACCTTTCCTGGTCATAGATAAGAGGAACAAAAATCTCCATTAAAAAAATTATAGAACAGTTGAAGTCACCAAAAGACAATTAATAATGATCTATAAAATGCATGCAATCTTCCAGTCAACAATATACAATTTATTTAAAATGTTCAACAAAGAAAGACTACTAGAGGCAAGAGTCTCTTTTACAAGAGTATCCTGGCAAGAAGGGCGGCATAACAGTCAATTATTACAAACAAAATCCAGGTTTCTTAATTAAAACACAAAATACTGGCTCTGCTGTATAGCCTGTAATAAGTTATGTCTTGAGAAGACTGTAATTATGCTGGCGCCTGCTAGCGCCGCCATAGTTAAGTCTGTCACCATTTCCATTATAAACCCCATTTTTAAGCAATTTATAACTTAGCCATAAAAATAATTTTAGACTGAAACTTGGCAAAGAAATTCTTAGACCGATTTTTTTTTTTCTTCTTTTTTGATACAAATAATCTGTTTGGTCATCTTTATGTTTTTGGGAGACACTAAACAAGCCAGAACTTTTATGGTTTTGAAGCTTTCTAGCMATCTTTGAAGATAAACACAGTTACTTTTCTTCATCTGCATCAAGAATATCCTTCATTGCTTGGATGTGGAGGATTTTAGTCCCTCAAAGATCCATAAATACTTGAAAACAAACTTCATGATTCTTTACAGAAATTAACTGTGAAGTATGACTAACATAAAACTGCAACAGAGAAATGAGAACAAATAGAGATTAGTTAATCCTGAGCCACAGAAGAAATCATTGCAAATGTTTGTCTTATAGCTATATTCTACCCATTAAAATGTTTGCCTTGGAAGTTCATACCAGRTATCTGATACAGGCCTATAGATAGTCATATGCCAACAGCAATATGCCAAGAAGACAGCATAGCCAGTAGTGTTGGCACCTTSAGATTCACCTCAGCAGAAGCCAATSRTACCTTCTTGGTGTGGAGGAAGATGAGGAAGGAGTCCCGAGAGATATTATTTCATGGGTTGCACGAGATGGCAGCTGAGGCCAAATCTTTTATGCCAGACCCTCATCTCTGTTCTCCAGGTGCCCCCAGGAGGATGAGGAGTATTTGTCTAAAAGTCACATTTTACTGTCCCATAGAAAATTCCCAGTAATTTGTCTCTATGCACATTTTATCACTGAAGGATGGTAAGAGAAAATSAGCATATAAAATAGTGGGCATCTGCTCTGAAAAATGACCATGAGAAGGTACACTTGTGTCCTTAGGCTATGCTTCTGTAGTTATTTTCTCATTTCCAAGATTTAACAAGAATTCCTAGATCTAGATACTACTGCTAAGAAAAAAACGTACCAAAAGTTGTGCAGAAATAAAGCAGAAATAACAGACTATTTGTGTGTATATTATCTTTAGACTGTGGTGTAAGTTTGGATACAAAGCCTGTGATGTAAATTGTGTCTTTCTTGTGCCTGTTTTGTGAGGAACATTGTTTATGCTATCCAACATCAGGTAGATCCTGTTTTCAGAAGTCTGCTTACATGAAGGTTAGTGACTAAGGCAGCCCTTAAACTACAATATACATATTTTAGTGCAAAGTAGGTAAAAAGTTTTCCCATTTTTTTCTAGTTTTTCTCAACTGTAGTAACAAAGAGGGACGTGGAGCTTCTCGAGAGGGTCCAGAGAAGAGCAACCAGGATGATTAAGGGAATGGAATATCTCTCGTACAAAGAGAGGCTGAGTGAGCTGGACCTGTTTTCTCTGGAGAAGAGAAGGCTCAGAGGGGATATGATTAATATGTATAAGTTCAGGAAGGGAGAATGCAGGGAGGAAGGGGACAGGCTGTTCTCACTGGTGGCCAGCGATAGGACGAGGGGTAATGG
>NW_020454550.1:441230-636361 GCF_003342845.1 Nothoprocta perdicaria
GGTTGTGGAGTCTCCTACTCTGGAGGTCTTCAAAACCTGCCTGGATGCCACCCTGTGCCACATGCTGTAGGTGTGCCTGCTTGAGCAGGAAGGTTGGACTAGATGATCTGTAGAGGTCCCTTCTAACCTTAAATATTCTGTSATTYTATTCTGTGATTCTGTGAAAGAACTGAGGGGAACAAATGGCTTTTCCAGGCCAGCAGTGTGGATTGACTTTTGACTTGATTCCTTTGCTTTGTCARCTTAACAAATTCTGCCTTGTACTGCGGTGTTTGTAGTAGTAAATTTTAGCAACTATTGCCCATTTTTGATTGAATGAATTTTATTACCTGTGGCAAGTTCTAAATATTTTGGAGGATAAAGTCATCATGTGCTAGAAAGGCATATAACAAGAGAAACTGAGGAAACTGCTATTTTACTGTGACTGCTTTATTTGACTTGTGATATGGCCATTGCCACCACATAGACCCAACAAACTTGGCCACTTTGCAGATGGTCATGATGTGTTCACATGCTTGCTCATTGCAGTGCAGCTCAGCTCCTATTGTCTTTTGGTTCTTGTGACATTAGTTCAGTACATAGCTAAAGAGTACAAAAATGTCCATTTGAGCTAGCAATGAAAAAGTGCTAGCAGAATATCCTTTTTTAATGTTACTGGAAAATGAAAAAAAAAAAAAAAAAAAAAAAACCTAGCGTGGTATTGCTGTCTCTTGTTTGACTCTGAGTTGTCTATTTTCGTGAAAATTGCTGTTGTGGTGTTGAGTACTTGCCAGCTCCTCCGCTGGATCTAGGCTGCTTCCCTGATGGATGACCATGCCCCAAGAAGTCTGCGTAGAAAGAGCGGTCAGCGTGCACGAAGGATACCAGGGTTTGCACCGTCTTTCAGCGGCACATCCTTCCCTTTCGCAACCCTCTCTGAACAGTAAGAGATGATCAGTCTCTCAAGGACTGCATGATTCATGGTAGTGCTCACTTAATTGAAAGTGCTGGAGCAGCAGCTCCTCTTTTACTGCCGGAGAGGCCAGCTGATCTCTTACAAAAGGGGAAACATATTGCTAAACAAAGGAAGTCATTTTAAAAGAAGAAAATAACATCTGTCTACAGATACGYGGGGAGGGAAAGAAGAAATATGAAGGGCGGGAAAGGGGTAAAAGAAAATGGGGATAGTAAGGGGGAAAAGGTTTAAAGGTTAAAAAGCTGAAAATGAAGGCCACGTGGGAGCAGAGGCAGCACTTTCAAGCAGCAGACATATAGGAGAGAGATATGATGGGAAGAAGTATTGGAAAGAGAAGGAGAGGGCACAGAAAACAAGCCATGGGAAAAAAAAGTCTAAAAACAAAACTGCGATTTATGAAAGCAGATTGAGAGACTGCTGGATCATGCAGTTTCCAGTAGAGGTGCTAAAGTCACAGCTATAGGATTTAGTGAATAAATGCTGCAGGGAACAAGCAACCCCCCAATTTAGGCAGAGCATTTCAACAAACAAGCAATTCAGCTACTCAAAGGGCTATCAGTTTAAGAACAAAGTTTTGTGCATAGGTGTGTGTCTGAAAACCAAAAGGCAGTCAGCAAGAGCCAGGAGAGGTTCTCACGGCACCGCACAGCACTGGCCYGGCACAAAGCGCCGCTGGAAACGCTGCAGCCRGGGGCAGCGAGACCAGCAGGTACCAGTGTGAGCSTGGAGCACAGCCCAGTCCCGCTTGGCTGGGCTGAGCACAGCCAAGAATAAGCTCCCGAAGAAGTGCTACRTTTTGCTGTTTGCAATTGGTACTCTCGTCCAAGTGTTTTGTATTTGCTTTGGTACAGTCAATTCCTCCTTTTTTTGTTACATGTATATATATATATATAAAAATTTAATTAGAGTCTTACTATAAACCAAACGGGATCTCTGGGAGCTCTCTAGGTTTGTAAATTATGCAAATAACAGCACTGTGATGCTGAATTATATTATTACTTGTTGATTTTGTGGTTCATGTATTCTAAAGAATGTGCGTGAAACAGGCTTTCCCTTTTCTTCCCTAGTCCTTGAACACAGCAGGTTAAAAAAAAGTCTTCAGGCACATAGCAAAATAATTTTTCCCCTCTTTCTTAACGCTGCAGACTATTCTGTGCTGATAGCTTTACAATGTTATACGTGTACTATGAATAGAACAAACTTCACAGATGATTATGCTTAAAGCTGGAGGTCTTTCTGTAAATTTAAAACAAAGTGTTCTATTAAATGCCGTCTATAAAATGCCTGATGACTTACCTCCTAGACTGATTTGTGATTTTGCCTAAGCTTTTGAAATTCTGGATGAAAAACTCTTGTGCTACAGGAAACTGGCTGGTAACTGAATAAATAGCACTGTAATCTGCATATTGAACACCTCTACATAGCGGGTATTATGATCCCCAGAAATATGTGTAAAGAATATGGATATTGGGTAATACCCTAACGGTTATCCTAAAATTCCCCTGGGGTTGAGGAGAATTCAGCACAGCTACCTTTCCATCCTGCTATAAACTTTAATGAAGAGATACCACTGAGAAAATTTTCTCTTCTGGAAATGGCAATGTTTCTGCATGTGAAATGATTCCTGTCTTTCATTCAACAATCAATAAATGTCATGAGAGTGTTTTGAATAAGAGGGGTTTACATAGAGACATGGCATTAAAAATATCATAATCAACATTATATATAGTCTCCAGCTGACTGTTTCTTCATCTATTTCTACCATTTTTCACATTGTGTCTGACAAATGGAATTCGAAGTCAACTGAGTAAAAGATGTCTATGCATTTTGTTGATTTGGAACAAATGCATGTAGATATAATATGTGTGAATACTCACAYGTATACCTCCTGTTGGCCATACAATTATAAATACAGTTTAGATGGTGGCAGTATAAAAGACACACAGCCGTGGTGTCTGTGCAGTGTTTCTGTCCTGGGAAGAGAGGGGAAGATGTGCTTTTTGCTGGGGAATTTCTAGTTTTAACTCCTTATGATTTTCCTTCTTTTATAAAACCTTTTTCATACTAATTTCTTTATCCATGTACTTCTTGCAACAACACCTTGCATATTTTTAATGCTGGGTTATCTGTTCATGCATAATATTGTTCTGAATGTCAGATTTTGCTGGTCTTTAAAGAAGAAAGAGTAAAAAAAAATCATTCAGCTTGCATTTGTAGGCATCAGGTTTAGACTGTAAATATCTCAGAGTGAGTGTGCATTTTCTTCTATTTTCTGTATGACAAACAGCTACAGAGAGGCATTGCTATGGCAAATCACCCACAGTTTCTGTGATACTGGGGATCCAGTGGGCTGCTACCTTCAGTAGCCACTAGATAATTTCAATTTGGATTGGTGGGTGGTGCCCATAAAAATCACACCTGCTGTGATTGCTGTGGTCTGCCAGGTAATTACAGATTTTTTCCCCGTTGCAGTCTTACAATCTATAGGAATCTGAGATTGGTGAGATCTGGATTTCCCAGTTTCTTATTTTCCCACTTTCTAATACTGCCTAGGAAAGCGGGGCTGCCATACGCTCTGAATTCACTCTCATATATATATATATGTGTGTGTRTATATGTGCCACAATGTTGAAGACACTCGTGCACTGCTTCCTGCCTCCAGCTTCCAGCAGTGCGCGCACGGGCTGCGCTCGCTCCCACCACTGCGACCCCAGGCTCCAGATGCTCCGYGGGCTGCGTGCTCACGTCTCGGCAGTCTATCCCTAGCGTGAGCTCACTCACGGAGTCCCTTTAGTTTTCTTTCCTAATGACAGGGTAAGGACAATTCAGGTAGTTTCCTACATTGCTTCCAGGTTGGGCATCTGGGGCAGAAAGCAGGTCAAGCTGCATGTGCATTTTCCACCCCAGAAATTCCAGTTTAGAAACAGACTCTGTCTTGTCTTCAAATTCCTCGCTTTGATTCTGGGTCAGTATTATACGAACTTGAAGTGTTATTTGTATCTGTGGCTAAAAACAGTAAGAACATGGCATTTCTTTCAAGTCACAGTATTATGCAAAGAGCTCTGAATATTTTTTGCTGCAAAACTGGAAATCTACATCTAAGGTGACTTTGAAACTGAGCCGAAACCTAAACTATATCCAGATATCTATGCCAGTGTATTTTTTTTATATTATCAAATAAAATAGCTTGACATGCTTACATTGTATATCATATTTTCCTTTGGAAGCCAATTTGCCTATTGGAAATATAAAATGGAACCTAACAGCTACCAGAGACTCCTTTCATTCCTTTAGCAAAGGCTTTCATTTTTAGAGCTTACTGTATCTTAAATTTATCCCTACATTAGCAGTTGTTGTTTATGGAACAGAAGTTTATAACAAAAGGACCTTGTATTTATATTGACGAAAAACAGTTAAAGGCTTATATTTTTAGAGGTCCTAGGCAAGGATGCCTGGTGGCTCAGTTTGGCTAGATTACTAAAAAATAAGTCTTTTGTTTTTTAGGTTACACATTTGGTTGTGGCTCCATCTGAAAATGACAGGAGCTGTTTTCCTCAAATGTGTCATTACTGGCTTATACGCTTTCTTCCTCTGTTTTTCTGTCTAGAAAGATGTTTACAACAGAAATGCACCCTGAAAGTTGAGGGCATTTTTGGCTTTTTAAACGGGAAAAGATTATCTAAATGTGGACGCCAGACACTCTACTGGGATAATATAGGAAGTTTCTATTGCTGGACGCACTGACTGGCTGAGGACTTAAATCCTCTGAGCAATCAATCCACTGGCTTTTATGAATGCTTTGGGAAAAAAGGAAATATATTGCTGGAAAAGAGAGAAAAAAAAATGGTTGCAGAATACATGATGGTCTAATTCAGAAAAGACATATGTATAGTAAGCTCTCATACATCATTACAACTGTTTGAGCAGGACAAGTGAAAGCAAAACAAAAACAGGAAATAAGAGTTTTCAAATGGATTTAGAGTCGAAAAAAATAAATGAGAAAAGAAAGCACATTGTTCTTCCACAAAGAATAAGAGGACTTTTGCTAACTAATATAAACCACTTTTAATGTTAACTTAGCAGGTCGACTTCTTTCTCGGTAGAAGCGCTGTAATGCATGTTGATTTATGAGAAATAATTAGCCATACTTTAGCGCTAGTGGAACTAAACTATAAATGCAGAATAGGACTTGCAATATATGAGAAAAGCTCATTTGTACTTGATATACTAGAGAAATTGTTCCTGGCTTCTTAGGGTGTGATTATACTTGCTGTCACACTCCCAAGTTTACTCAAGGGCTGTGATTTGCTGAGTAGGTGCTACTCATGTAAGGGGAAACCCGACGGGATGCATTTTATATACCTGTTGCTTTCCTTAACGTCACATATTTTGTTAACATTTTTTGTCCGTATTTTCGCTCTTTCATCAAAGGCAAGGCTCCGCAAGACGTACGGCACATTACAGGGGTGAGAAAAATGACGGCAGATAATGTGAGCAATAGGAAATCTAACACTGTGATTTTGTTTTTGTGAGAGGAAAAACACAAGTTGCTGGCTATCATAAAATTCTTAGCTGAATGCGAATTTCATGCATAGCAGTTAAAAAGCAAGATCTATTTAAAGTTTCTTCATTCTTGAATTCAGCTATTTCTTTCTGCAGCTAATAATAGGTTATGGGTTTAAATCTTAGATTTTGGTATTAACTAAAAAGTGTACTGTAGCAATTTATGAGTCAAAATGTATTTTGAATAGATTATCATTGCAAATTACAGTTTATTAAAGTTGTGACTATAATTATACCATTCGCTATGCACAATTTGAAATCTTGCCTGCTGAATACATTTATTTTCTTTCAGATTGCATTCCCAACGTTTTTAGAAAAGAGTAAATCGAGCCTCACTGACCAAATTTCCTACGGAGGGAAAGGTCACCTTTATTTGCTAAGCTTACCTAAAATATACACATTTCTTGAATTAATAAGATGCTCTTTTAGTTTGCTATGAGAGTTTCATATTCAAGTTTGTTAGCTATAGACTCGGGATCTTTCAATCTTTCACATTTTGACCTTAGCTTTATATTCTAAAACTTTTAAATTAAAAGGATTGTTTGGATATTGTGGAAGCTTTCAGGAAAAATGCAGTCAAAGCCAAGTTAGGTTTACTACTGCAAACTGGTGTGTGTGGGGAGCTTAAAGCTTTGTCTGGCAGCAGAAGGGTTAAGGACTTTTTTGCTATACCCGTTTCAAATTACAATGAGAAGCCTCTTCTTTCCCAGCAGGGTTGTGCTTACATTAGTCTTTAGATCTCTCTTGAAGAGAGCTGTTATATTTGTGCCTGCTAGAGTTGGAAATAACAGTCAAGAAGCAGCAAAGGGTTGAATGGATTTACAGAAGTCTTTTTTTTTTTTTTTTTTTTTTCCTCAAGTAAATTCATGGCAACACATTAATTTCATTAGTACATGCTTTAGAATTACTTTACACTAAAGCGCTTCAAAAGATGTTAAAGTTATCACGAGGCTGCTGGACAAATATAGGTTGCACCACCAAGGTACAGATCAAGACAAATCTGTGACTCAGGATTTTATCTTGGAAAGAGCGCAAGGTGTYCGAAGAACTCAGAATAACAAGGGAAGATAACTCTGGGAACTACAATGTGTCAGAAGAACAGCTCTTGCTAATACAGCTCCCCACCAAAGACCTGGTTATCTAAGATTTATATAGGAATGTCTAGGTCAGCTGACAAAATACTGGTCTTCTGCTCCATAAATGCAGAAAAAACGATAACAACAGTGGAAAATTGGAAGTCTGAATTTCAGCTTTCTTAGAAATAACTGCAACCTGACACATTCCGTAATATTTAAATAGGGTGGGGGGAAGAGAAGTCACCAAAGATGTTACGCTTAGAGATGACACTGACATGAAGAATAGGTAAATTTTGCTTTTCAGCCACTGGGAAAGCAGACCTCGTAGGAACTCAGAACAAGTAGGAGAACGATCTTTTTTCTCTTGCTGTTTTTGTTCTTTTTCCTTTCCAAAGATGAACCTAACTGCGCTCAAGGCTTTTGTGGGCTTGCTCTGGAATTGCTGGGCTCTGGCGGGTCACGCACAGGGAGGGTTAGGAGACAATCATGTCCATTCGAGTTTTATTTACAGGAGGCTGCGGAACCATGAGCGAAGGGAGATTCAGAGAGAGATTCTCTCTATCCTGGGTCTGCCTCACAGACCCAGACCATTTTCACCAGGAAAGCAGGCTTCTTCTGCACCCCTCTTCATGCTGGACCTGTATAATGCTATGACAAATGAAGAGGAGCCCGAGGAGCTGGAGTATTCACTGAAGGGATCAGTGGCAGGGGAGAGCCGAGGGATGCAGAGAGGATACCCTTCCTCTTCAAATGGATATTCGCGGAGGATACAACTGTCTCGCATGACCCCCCTGAGCACGCAGAACCCTCCCTTGGCCAGCCTGCACGACACCAACTTTCTGAATGATGCTGACATGGTCATGAGCTTTGTCAATTTAGGTATGTCTCAATTTCTTTTTTATTTATTCTTTGTTATTGTTGTTTCTGCTCTGTCTGACAAACTGTTAGCCCCATCTCAAAGTCTTTACGGGGCAAATCTCTCAGCTGCGCCTTTGCAGCAGGATTGGGCCCTGGCAGCTGTGCCACTCGTAAAAGGAAACTTGTATTAATGGCAAAGCCGCTGCGTTGTAGGTGGCCAAGGAAAAAGATTTTTCTCACTGTTTATACAAAGTCAGTTTCTATAACTCCCCTCTGCTGGCTTCTGTTTTCTTTCTTTCATTGATGTAATGAAAATTCTAGCCTTAGGCCAACTAATTCCTTATTTTTTTTAAAATCTCAAAAAAATCAAACACTTATGCCTATTGCTAGTTTATTTCCCGTACTGGTTTGTTTAAAGCTTAGGCATGAACAAATATTGGTTGTTAATATTTTAAAGACTAGACTGTTATGAAAAGGGAAAAGTTAAGCCATTTCCGAAAAAGAAGAGAGGACTTCTCAGGTCATTTAGTTTTTTTTGTTTGTTTGCCTGTGTTTTCTCCTGTTAAGTAAAGTTTCTTTTTCTGCTGGCTGGCTGGATTTTAAATAATCTATTACTGTTTCTTTGTTATTTCTATTTAATAACCACAGACTGGTTTTTTAAATTGCCATGGTGCCCAGAGTCTCCTTTGATTCTAATTTTGTGTCATAAATAAATAACAAATAGAGTATTAAGTACAAGAAACATGCAGGCAAAGAATGCTTTTGAAAATGATAACATTTGAAATACAAAAGAAAAAAAAAAACTGATAGAACTAAATTACATTAGCTCCTGAGTGTGAATATGATTACCAGTTAGATTGTGGTTAAAAAAGCAAATACTGATTTCTTTAATTGAAGGCAGTTTAAATACCACCAAGAAGGCTGCAAATAGTTGATTAAATGTATTTTGCTATTTTTATAAGAATTTCAATGCAAGGCTCATAAGGCTACCTAAAAAATTCTTTTTCTTTTTCCATATTAATAGCAAGGGATTGCATTGAAAACTTGAAGTTGCTCAGTAAGCTTGTACAAAATGTGATGAAGTCTTGCTTTCTAGGATGATACTTGCTGTAGAAACTTTTTCAAAAATGGCACATGTTCTGAAATACCTTCAGATCATCATACATATTTTATACCTTTAATGTCTACCAGGTCGGTAATCCCAGCAGCAGGATTAAAAATATTTTCAATCATTAAACTCTTCAGCAACTAGAATTTGTAGGAAAATGACACTCTAGAGGTTAGTTGTCAAAATAATAAAATTATATTTCATTATTATTTGGCAGATTAGAAATTGTTCAATTCTGAGGTCTTTTTCCATAAGAGTAACATTTGTCCACAACTCCAAATACATTTGCTTGTTGCCCTAATTCCTGAAAAAGGAGACTAGAAGAAAATGAGATCCTCATTTTTTTTCTTTTCTTTTTTTTTTTTTTTTTAAGTGTTCTTCATCCTTAAAAAAGAAAGTTAGGTATTTTCCATGTATTGCCTTAAAGTCATCAATTGTATGATCCGGTTCACCCGGAATATCTGGAGCCTGATGCATTTAAAACGACAATGTTATATAGGAAAATAGGAAACACTGTTATCTCCTAAACATTAGCCAAAGCCCTGATCCCACAAAGATTTTCCTCAAGGAGCCTCAGACAAACTCTCAGTCCACATGTCGCAGACCATTTTATCGGTGGCTGCTGATTATTTGAGTGGGACCTAGCCTTTAATTTCAAGAAATGTTTTTGATTTCAAAAGAACTTCTGATAATGCCTGTGTATAAGTCTTTGAAGGATCAATGTCAAAGATGYGCTAGCCTGATCCTGCTGCGCTTTGCTGGGTAAAACTCGTTTGGGGAAGAATGCAAGTTTCAGCTGTCTTTCTTTGGTTGGGAAGTTTTTAATATTTGACTAATTTGGGAGGGGAAACTCTACCCCCCTTAACCAAGCAACTTTAGGAAGCCAGAGTGCCTCTTTCATTTTCATACATCTATACATGTATATTGGGGTCTGGATATATTATTTTTCTAGTGATTTGAAATAAYTGACACAATTAGTTCACCAAAAATATCATGTAAATCTGTAAATTTAAAATACGTCTCAGCTTTAAGTGAGCCTAGAGCCTAAATCACTCCAAATGATCTTTGGTACATGTTGGTTATTGTGGTTTCTTACACCTCCTGCCATGTAACATTCATAACAAATATTGATGACTAGTATAGATTTGCTTCAACATTTTTATTAAACAAACCTATGTTTCAGTATAATTAACATCATAATGAAATAAATCAGGGAAACAAGCAACCCTTTTATATGATTTATACAATATAAGATCATGACAGATGAGGGCAAGCTCTTTTAATGTACAAGAGGGAAAAATATGCAGTGATAAGTGAATGTTAACACCATACCTTAAAATCAATAAATGCTGATGCAGTACTGTAATAACTCAACTAGGTTTTAGAATTGAAGCATCAGTCAACTTGAATTAAATTAATCTGCTCTGGAAATAGTATTCACCATGTTCAAACTTGCACACCATTAATTTCATAAGGTGCAATCATACAGCTTTATTAATCATCATGGTATTTTAAGYGGAATCTTCTGTATATATTTGTAGTCAGGTATAATAGTTTAAAACATATATATATATTACAACAAGATGTGTACCTGAGATATTTGATAAGAATTATGAAGCATGGTCATTAGAAAATAAAACCGAGTAAGATTAGAAATCAGAGTAAAAAGACAGGTAAGGACAAATGATTTTTATTAAAGAATAAAAAAAGAAATCTATATGCTAATTTCAGTAGAAATCACTTCTCAAGTCTTGCAAATGCCTCACTTWCAAAAATAAATTAGAAAAATACCATCACGGGAATTGTAATTATAAGTCTGTCAAGCAAAGAGAGAGAAAAACAAGACTGCATTTACTTCTCCTGAAGTTAAAATTATAAACACCTGCTCTTTATACTGGAATTTATGCTGCAATTTTCATCTCTTTCTGTCTTGAGCAATACAACAAGACAGAGACTGTGCCTTGTCCTCTATTTCRTATAAGACTCTGCACATTGGCAGCTCTCCATAAATACTGATGATTGTAACAGAAGAGTTAACTGGGGTTGGTCCAGCAGTCAAAGAATAAATCCTTCACTAAATACACTGGGGTTTTCAAAGATCTGATTATATCACCTACAAATTCAGAACTCTGTTTTCCTCACTGGATATTTTTTATCCTGTTGTTATATTTTATTATAGTGTTGCAAATCACTGCCTGCTTAGAGTTCTGGCATCTTCTTTTTGGCCAATTACCCAAAATAACATATATAGGATAGGATACCCTTGCCTCAGAGAACAGACACATAGCACTCATGTAGTCCTATACACTTTAACGCTCACTCAAAATATAGCTGGGGAAGGACTTTGCGAGGATAAATGTTAGCATTTCCACTCTTCACCTCTCACCAGAATAGTGGGATTGAATAAAAATATATATGTATGAACAGAACTTGGAGGAACTTGACACTTTTAACAATTGCATTTAAAGATTTCCTGAAGTGAATTTTCCATGTATTACCAAAGCAATCATTAAGTTTACTGTTTATAAGAATTGCTTCACATGCAATTCAAATATTTGGTATTTTCATTTGTTTACAACACCTCTGTCGATTTTTCTCTAAACAGATTCCTGCATTTGCTAAGCAACTCCATTTTCTTTCTCTGCATTTTCCTATGAATTTATCTGACCTCTTTATATGACGGGTATGAAAAATAAAAAAGTTTAGTTTTTTTAAGTCATGCTTTTCATTCTTAACATACACAATTAACTTTAAAAAATGTCCGGGTCACTATAAAATTTAGGTCTTCGACCTGTTATTGTGAAAATTTTATTTAAATATCCAATGCAACATGAACATTTTCAGGATAGATTCGGCAAACTTAATTGAAATAATTCTCAAACCACACCCACCTTTTTCTGTTATTAAATAAGACCCAGGAATTAAAGGAAATTTTGTCTGTTTGAGGCAGAGAAGCTAGTTCATGTTTCTCTGGCTTCTCCACCCCAACTGTGTGCACTGTCTTGAGGAGTATGTTTTTCTTTAAAGCACAAGTAACTAACCAAGTAACCAAGTACATAATTCTACAATGTTTACAGCCCACTGTCTTCATCTGAGAATGCTCATGGAGTAGAAAGCTATTTTTGCAGAGCTCTTTAGGGCTCACTGTTGCATGTAAATCCATACTGAATAACTGTGCAAATATATCTTTRTTGTGTAAGAAAAAGAAAGGATTCCTAAGTGCTTTTAGACCTTGAGCATGTATAGTAGCTGGTTTCTTAAATTAAACTAATTCAGTTTCTACAGCCTCCTACTCAAGCTAACATATCACCAGCAAGGGATATGGAGTGCTAAGCTATAAAATGTCAGGAATTGCGCAAGCAGAGCTGTTTTTGAGCATACATGCAAAAAGCCTCAGAATCATTAACTTCTCCATTCACTTAAAGCTTTGAAATGAGCACATTTTTTTCCCCTCCTTTTTCTTTCTTGTTTTTTTTTTTCCTTTCTTTTCCACACAGTTTCAGTTATTACTGTTTTAATTTTAAACTTAAGTGAATTTCTTATTCTGTGGTACAGTTTTAGCCTATAAAATGCTGATTTCTAATGAAAATATTGACACAATCTTAATTAAAGTGATGGAAATAGTGCTATTATCTTGTGTTAGACAGAGGGATTCTATTAGGGAGATAAAACATGGTAAATAACAAAGAGATTGCATGGCTTTATTTGTGGAGTTGAGTCAATACCAAGAAAAAATGAGAAAACATTTATAAAATGTTTTCTGGCAACCTAAAGTTAATGCAAAGGTGTTTTTCATTCTCTTATTTAATATTGAAAATAAATGAGATCTAGTGCTTCTTCACCCAAATCTTGAGATTCTAATACTTTCCTTTATAATATTTTAGTTACCCAGTCAGTAAGCAGAAACATTTTATTGTGACTGACATAAGCTAGATAYCCAATCAGATATTAGAAATACCTATTAAGAATGAAATCATTTTTCTATGTGCAAATTAAATGTGAAGACAGCTTTCTACAAAATAGGTTATTTATTTCCAAAACAAAAGAGCTTGACTCATGGGCTAACATTTCTTAGAAGTCCTCACCCAATCTTAGCAATTCTTTTGGCAGTTTTAACTATTTTTGTGTGATGACAGAGTAGGTTGTTAAGAATTGTTTTTGATTTCAAGCATGAAATTTTCTCCATATTCCTTTTTGGAATTACACTACATTTCTTGCTTTATAGTGAAATATTTTATATTTCCTTTGAAATCTCTCATGTTACATGAACTTTATGAACTATATAGCTCTACCTCTAAATASGTTTGTGTGTGTTCCATAAATATGATCTAACAAAATAATGTTTTTATAACTGCCATTTTTTTTGCCAAAGTTAACACTTTAAATCTGAGTAAATTATTGTATCACCTCCGCCAAAGAAACGTCAAACTCTCCATTAAATGGGATATAAAACTGTCTGACTTTCTTTGCCGACAGATTTGAARGAAATTGTAGATAACTGAAGAGAAATTGATTTAGCAGATGGTTAGATGGGTGAAAAGTTATATATATACATGTATATATATGTGTGTGTGTGTATGTATAAATATGTATTCTTAATATTTTTCCCATTTGGAAGAATGGCAGACCTAGTTCCGCTTCTTCTTTAGCATGTCCTGCTTTCCAGACTAAACACAGACTTTGGGTGGGGTTGTGGGGATTGTATGTATTGTACAGCACATATTTTCCCAGGAAAACACAATCTCGTGGCGACACTGGCTAGCTATGAAAGGCGGAGCCTCACTCTGCGTGGAGGATATGAGGGAGCAACAAACCCACCATGGACTGCATGGGGAATGGGTTGATCCTGGTCCTAAACCACAGYTTATTTTTTCAGATAACAGGACAACTTTGGCACATAGAGGGTCTCCCACACTTATTGCTTCTATTCTTATTTTCTCTTAATGCTAAATTATGTGAAGAATTTTGCCATGGCCACCTGCCTCCTGACGCCTGAGTTATGAGGGCAATTATGGGAGTTATGGGAGCATGGGCCGCTGCTTTTTCTCCTCTTTTCAGCCACGGCAGCTTCTTTGAGCTTGCTTTCACAGGCCTTCTGACTAATAGCGTTTCCCAGAAAATTGATTGATTATAGTCTGATCATTCTAGGTGTCCTCTGGCGTTTCCACGTAGCTGAGAATGAACAGTTTATGAAGTGCCAATTGCAGCCTTCAGCRAAAGAAAGGCTCCCCAGGGTTTCAGGAGAGCTCTGGCTGCTACCAGACTTTATAATTATATTTCCCACACTTCTCCTCATCCTCTCCCTCTTGTCCTTCCCCTTGTCTCTGCCCCGGCAGGGTCACCAAACTTTAATTTTGTGGCCATGTCACTTGGCTGCCAAGGGGATTAGAGGCAGAAAAGTCCTGAGAATAGAAGCAAACACAGGAGACAGACAGAGAGGGAATTAAGAAAGGAATGGGAGAAAAAACGGCAAAGCACATGCCAAGACTTACGGGAAAGTGTTGGACACGAAGCTGGTGGGTACGGGGAAGAGCCAACACAGAGATGTGCTCCTGAGCACCATGGGAGCATGGTGGTGCAGTCCCATGGGAGCATTTCCAAGCTCCATAAGGTTACACAACTGAGGGGCACATGGGGGGCGGGTTGTGATAGTCAGGAGGAGAAGGTGAATGCAAGCAGAAACGGAGAACACATGAGAGAAATGAGAGGGAACAAGATGAAATGAGCCCAAGAACATAAAATGAATGTGGCTCTGACTGCTTCTTCTTGCAAGCTCAGCAGGTGAAGGGAGCGGTTTTCCTCACAGTGCCTCAAGGCAGAGCAGCCACTTGGTGCCTTGGACAACCCTTTTTGTTCCTGCAAAGTAAARCACAGCCCCCCGCCACCCACTCCATGTGCGTGCGGGGAGCGTGCAGACAATCTACTAACGTTTACGGCCATAAATAACGTAGAACACTAGCTTTTAAAAACCACAGGTTAAAGGATGAGGGCTGCCATGACGCACACAGAGAGGCTGAGATCAGAGGAGCGGCTAAAAGGGGTCGGGAGAAACAATGAATCCTCTTGTTCTGAGTCATATTTATGAGTGCTCCACTGCACCTAGAGTTCATATTTTATTGGCTGGACTGTGGGGTTTYCCCATTTGCTCATCTCTTAAAATAACACCCCTGGTTAAAATTTCCTATAAAAGACAGAAGTGCTACAGCCGGCACAACTTGTCATCCCTGACAACAAGATTATTTAGGTTTGTGGGTGGGGTAGACAGGAGTTGGTTTGTGTTAGGTACTGAATTACAGATTCATTTCTATTCAAAAATATRTATATTTATAAGCCAAACAGGAAAAGAGAGATTTTACAGTTCAGTTCTCCCCTCAGAAACTTCCCAGGGGCCACCACTACTGAGAGATCTTCCAAAAGGTGAATCTACATTTTCAGTTTCTAGTTCTTCTTGGGCAACTCTTCTGGTTCAATAGGCTGAGAACTTGACTTTATCAACCACTCCTGTAATTCAGTGACAGGAGTATGGCAAAGTATGGCAATAATTTCTTTGCAGTGTAATTTCTGGCAAATGGAGGCAGCTATTATGAACAAGTCRAAGCCAAGAAAGTGAGGATAGCTAGTGATAATAAGGGCCATGACATGTGTCTGTAGTTGACAAGTGGCTTTGCAGAAGGACAGTTTCATCTAGCCACTCTTTTTGGAGGTTGCGGAAGGCCTCATGAAAACAATTGGTAGTAACTTGATGTTTTGAACTTTCTAATAAGTAGTTTCATCTTGTACAGATTTAGCAATATTATCCACTTAAATCCCTTGAAAATATGGTCTCTAAAATCCTTGTGTAAAGTGAATCTATCAAATTAAWTTTTTTGTTGTCCTGATTCTCATATATTTAACTGTAGTCATACTAACGAGGCTATGTTATCTAGAAAAGTTTTAACCACAATCTAGTATTATTATTAGAAACTGATATTTTTTTCTAAGCAAGTTGATTTTAAATATCCTCTTTTTAAAAAGGGAGAAAACAARGTAGGGCATTCAGTTACAAGATACCACAGAATAATTTCAAAAAGATGTTGTGTTGGACTGACAAAATGGAAGAGTGATTTATTACTAGAATTAATTTTGGAAGTAGATGTGCTAATTTTTGTGCTAACAACGGAGAACCGTCAGCGATGTTAAAAGATTTGTGAATTTGGTTTTGGAGCAGTGAGCGAAAGGCACCGAATTGCATCTCATGCGTAGAGTCATGGCATGCTACTGGAATATTGCACACAGAAAAAAAAAGCTGGCTAAGAGTGCAAAGAGGTGAATGAAGAGTGGGGTAGATGTTAAAACCACAATTGCACCATGACAGCTGTAGTCTTTRTGTTAATTTATGAAAGCTGAGATACAGCAGGAAGGTTGTGCTGCTGTGCTATCTCATCCTTTGGGAGTATTGCCCTCAAGGTTACTTCAGCTAGTGTATTTGTCAATGGCGAGGAGTCCTAATGTGTCAGTGACCCAGAAATCTAATCTGCTGCTCCTGAGCAGGTAACCTCATGGTACCACGTGTGAGATGTTGTGTGAAGATCTTGCAGTGAGTCTGTCACAGTCCCAGTGTCAATTATATCTGAAAGTCAATGTGTGAAACATCTGAGCTATTGAAGAGATGTTAAAACCTAAAGATAGCAAACGAAACCCATGTGCTTCAGTTTCTCAGTCTGTAAAACAAGGATGGGCAAATACCTGTGTTTGTATTTCATCTCTAGTGCTCTAGGGATACCTGTTTTCTTTGTCCTTGCAGAGTACTAGAATGGCTTTCTTCCCTTGTGGCCTCTTCTTCCTGTGGCAGTGGGTAGAAAAGCTAGATAGCTCCCGAGAGCCTTGTAAGACCTTGCATTTCCTCCTCGTGATCTCAAGCATTATTTTAAAAAGTCTTCTGTTAACKCTGGAAAACAAGTTAACAGTTAACAGTAAACAGTTAACCCTGGAAAACAACTAATCTCAAGGCAGACAATTGGGTAAAATAATGAAATAGAAAAAGAAATACTGGAATTAAGGCACCAAAATCTACATTTGAATCCCATTGCAATGAAGAGATACCTAGTGATTGACTGGTTGAGCTCTTGTTCTCAGTGTTCAGAACTGTGCCTCTTTGCAGCATGTGTGCATGTGTATCAGCGTGTGAGCATGTCTGTCTGTGTAATATAGAAAGCATGTAAATCTCTTCAGTTTTAGTCATTCGGATTTTTTCCCCCTTAAATCATAATATTTTTCCCGTCAATACAATGTGGCCTGAGCAGTCCCAATCTTTCCAAGCTGACTGTTTGGATCAGTGTTTATCAGATGACCATTTGACCTCCTTGTTAATTGTACTTAATTGCATCCTGTTGTAACATTTTGAAATAAGGAGGAGAGTTTATGGATCTACTCCAACGAGCTGAACACTGAAACAGCTACAGAACCCAGTGGTATGAGGTGCTGACTAATCTCCTAGTTAGCTCAGTAAGAGATGTTCTTTGCTCAGTTGACTGCAAAATTAGATCCTTAAACTCCTCCTGTTCCATTTATGATCCTTGCTGTTTCTGAAAGTAAAATCATACCACTTTGTTCTGTCGTGGACACCTCTCAGAAATAAAGCTTGGAAGTTTCTCTAAAGATATGAAGGAAGGAGTGAAAGGCCTACAAACAGCTTTGCAAGGACTGAAGTTTACATATGATGACATAAGAGATGAGCTTCTTTTTGCGGTTTTCCAAAACTTCACAGTTCCTTATGTTTCTTCCCTAGATTTGCTGGTTCCCATGAGCTTACTGAGAGTGGCATAATATTTGGTATGAGATTTTCTAAGAGCTGATGATTTATGAGAACATCTTAAGCTTTCATTAAAAAGCAGCATTTTTCCCTTTAGATGCAGAAAAAAATAAAAACAAATCAACATCAACAGAAACAAATGTAGTTCTTCAAAGAAGGCATCCTAATGGCTTAGAAAGCAACTTCAAACCCTTCCTATTTTATGTTTTTTTGTATAGTTGGTGCCTTTTGAAGCACATTGGGTTGCCCATATTGCTTTTCTTCTCAGAAAAGATGATATATATGTTTTCTCTGTTATTGTTGTTCCACAGCTCACTTCACAGACAGCTCACTTGGCAATAAGTTTGCAAAAAAAGTTTGATTAAACTTGATTTCCTAACATGAAAAATAAAAAAAAAAAAAAAAAGAATAGAAAAAATAAATTAAAAGGGAGGTGATTATATAGCAACAAATCCCTACAGAGAAGGACTGGGGTGCCATAGTGGATGACAACTTGACCATGAGGTGGCTGTGTGCCCTTGTGGCCAAGAAGGCCAATGGGATCCTGGGGTGCATTAAGAAGAGAGACTCCAGCAGGTCAAGGGAGGTGATCGGCCCCCTATACACAGCCCTGGTGAGGCCACATCTGGAGCACTGTGTCCAGTTCTGGGCTCCCCAGTACAAGAGGGATGTGGAGCTGCTGGAGAGAGTCCAGCGCAGGGCTACSAGGATGATCAGGGGCCTGGAACATCTGCCCTDTGAGCAAAGGCTGAGRGAGCTGGGTCTGTTCAGCCTGGAGAAGAGGAGGCTGAGGGGGGACCTGATCAGTGTSTATAAATACCTCAAGGGAGGCAGTGAGGAGGGTGAGGATGGCCTCTTTTCAGTGGTGGCCACCGATAGGCCATGAACTGAAACATCTAAAGTACCACGGAAACTTGAGGGAAAATTTCTTGACAGTGAGGGTGACAGAGCCCTGGAACAGGCTGCCCGGGGAGGCTGTGGAGTCTCCTTCTCTGGAGATCTTTCAAACCTGCTTGGACGCAGCCCTGTGCCATATCCTCTAGGTGACCCTGTGTGTGCAGGGGGGTTGATGATCTCTAAAGGTCGTTTCCAACCTTAAAGATTCTATGATTTTGTATTTTTATTTTTTATATAAACCTATATAGATATATATAAAAATTTCCTTGTCTTATGTAAATCTCATGTCCCTGGATATCAGTAGAGCAGTGCTGATGAATACCAGCTGACAATTTAGCCCAGGACAAGAATTACAGGATGGAAAAAAAGATCTTCAATTTTGCTTTATCGATGCAGATAATGAGACTTACTGGAGGATGAAGTGACATGGAGAATTAAGTAGATCTGTGGCAGTAAAACACCCACAATTATGACATCACTGTAAAAAGTTAGTCATATTTTAGTTAGAAAAGACAAGTACTTGTAAATGTGCTGTAAGACTCTAGTCTGATAGTGCTGCCTTTGAGTCTCATTGTGAAGTTRACATTGTTGCAGAAGCTTGAAATCCGTGCTGTGTTTGAGGTAGCAAAGAGTAAATCTACAGTTTAAACTATATACAATTGTATTTACATAGCTATGTATGTTGATTTAGACTATAAGCATCTCTCCTCCAGCCCATCCAAAGCAACAGAATTTTGCCTACTGTGAGGGATCACCACTCATTTTTGTTTTGCTTAGAGCTAATCTGAGGTCTTCCATGGCACAAATATGTTTTTAAAAAGACTGTTTTTTCCCTTTGGTAGCACATGGATAATAGTGGGTGGCCAGCACAGAGGACTTTTAATTTGCTATCGGTTAGTGAGTTTCTGCACTGAAAAAGAGGTTAAAACCTTTGTTAACCTGGGTAAGATTTGATTTAACATCCTTACAGGAAAAAAGAAATCCAAGTCTTTGTTGCTTCCTAGTGATGGGATTCATTTAGTATAGAATTATACATGGGTGAAATATCCTCTCCTTGTGATGAATAAATTCCGATCAGAATCCAGACTACCAGAGCTGCAGAGGAGAGAGCTCGAATCAGTGTAACAAGCTGTTAAAATCACAGCCAGCTCCCAGCCCGGCTGTTAAAACCTGCCTCCTGGAAGTGCCCGTGCTCCCCACGACTGCCCTCTGCCCTGGCCCTGCTTCCCTGGGCTCTGGGAGTGCCCCACGTTCCTGTTCTGCCTCTGCTCCAGCTCTGCTCCCCTTCCCCAGCGCCCAGGACTACCCAGGGATGTGATGTGGTAGGTTATTGACCCACAGCAAGTATGCATAGTGCAGGCCTTCAAAACAAGGGCTAAAAATGCAGGGAGAATTAAATCATTGTATTATTAATCAATAAGTAATCATTGTATTAGCATACAAGTAATCATTGTATTATTATTATATCGCTGTATTTTTAGTTTTTAAGGTGATGATTTGGATGATGCAACAATTAGCCTGGTTTACACTTGTGCACACAAACTCTCATTAAGTGGAGCCATACTGCCATTTCAAAAAGGAATGTGGGCTTAGATCAGTTATTTTTTGCAAATGTGTTTATATAATATTCTATATAAAATTCAGTGTATCAAAATAACTTTTAAATTATTGGATATTGTAAGAATTTTTTCTGATTTCCGAATGAGATGTTCTAGAGGGTTTTTCCCATCATTGTAACAGCTGAATTGATTTTATTGATTATTTGCTCTATGTTTGGAACATTTGGAAAAGAAAATAGAGCAGGGTAATAGTAATTGTCTACTCAGTCTCAGGCTTCTGAAAGATGTGTTGTATATAGTCTGGAACAGCTTCCATACTTCAGTCAAATACAGTTCATTGAAATCTGTCATACACATAAATCTGAAGTAAGTGTAGCATGGGTAATATTAAAATAATCTAATATGAATATAAGGTAAATAGAAAATAGTGCATCCCCAGCCATATACAGCTGGATATGTGGAAACAACTTCTTCAGAAGCTTTTCAAACAAATTCTACTGTGGGAAATGGATGGAGATCATTAGACAATATGGTAAATGATAGAGTAACTTGCTGCCGTTTGGTGGGAGTGAGTAGAGGGTTAATGTGAGAAGGAGCTAAGAAGATGTGAGAAGATAGAATGTGCTTTAATGTTTAACTTTTACTCCCCTGTCAGTTGCCCTGTGATGATATATGCCTTTTCACCCTTCTCAGAAGTTACCTTCCATCTGTATACTTTTACAGTGTCAAAACAGTTATAACTTACACCTATTTTCTGACCATTGGATCCCAGAGGTATAACTTTTGTTCCTGTACAGTTGCAGCTGAACCCAAGAGGGATTTTGTTTCTTCTGTCGTTTGTTAACCTTGAGGTTGTGTTGATCTGACATCCTGACTTTCACACATAGTCAGAAACCCAGGAATTAATGTTAGTTTTCTTTGTGATTATTTGTGATTGGAGAAAAGCAATTTTGTGATCTGGAAAAAAGGGAGACTATTGACAGACAGGATCAATATGGACCAGATATGTCAAAATTATGCAGACATCAGCAAAAATGCAAATTAATAGCTTCAGTCATGAGATGTAAGCATTAGCTAATTAATTAGCCCACAGCTACCTGGTATAGCATATGAATAGACTCTAGTCTGTTCAAGTGAAATTACTTTTTTTGTTGATGAAACTGACTAAGAGGAAGAATGTACTCACCTCATGGACAATTTAGTGTTTCAGACTAATTTTAGTTTTCAAATGTATATTACTCAATTTAGTGTTTCAGACTAATTTTAGTTTTCAAATGTATATTACTAACTGATAAGAAGATCTAATTAACAACAATATTAAGGGCCTACAATTTTAATAATAGACCAGTACTTTCCTGATCTTTCTTAAACAATTTAAAAATAAAGTACTTGGCTAAGATCCTTGAGTATTCTAACTTATGTTTGTTATGAAATATGGGTTATTGGATTACTTTTCATCTATGGAAGGTAAAGAATTATAACTAATTTGGAAAAAGAAATGTCCAAATTATGTATTATTATTGTTTTAATTGTGTTTTTCCTGTTCACTCTTGCAGTCCTGTTGTGGTCACTATTTTTTTTACTGACTTTGTCTTGTCTTGAATAACTTTGTGATACATACATTTCAGTAATTCTATGCAATTATGGAAATGATGATCTATACTAAGTCTGTATTCAATAAACAAGAGATAATTTTTCATGTATTGAAACTGCATAGTATTTCACCAGACATTTTTAAAGCTGTCCCTAATTTAGCTGAGCAGAATAGCCAAATATTGCTCATTGATGTCAGTAACTGACTGAAAAAAAAGACTTTAAGACCTTTTAGTGAAATAACTCTGAACTTTCAGCAGTACAGCTTGCTTCAAAATATCAGCCACCACGCTCTGTGTTTTAATAAAATAAAAATGTAAAAGCTATTTACATAACTCTTTCAGAACCACATTTGTAAATCTATAATTATTTTAATATTAATATTAATGCAGAACAACTCAAATGTACAGTACTGCAATAGTGCAGTTTTTAAGAAACTGAAATGTTGCAATGAAAAAAGTAAAGTTTCTAGAGATTCCTCTTCCTTAATCAAGCTCTCATTAACTACAGAAATAGTTTTGCCTCAGTTGGAGAGGGTCATAATTTGGAATAAGATTATGACAATGAGTTTGAAGTTTAAGATGGTCTGAATAAGACATAATTTGGTAAGACAAATTGTGAGGCCCCTCCAAGTTCAACCTATGCAAATATTTTCTGCCTATTTTTACCTAATATGCTTAAATTTGAGCCTTGAATATGTGTTGATCTATTTTGATTAGAGAGAAGTTCATCAAATACCTAATTTCAGAAAGTAAATTCTGAACATGCTTAAGACATCACAGAATCTTACACAATATATTTTGCTGCAGAAATGARGTGGTAATGATGCTGTCTCACTGAACACCCTTCACTGTTCAATGCCACAGAGGAAAGAGTGACGGGGCTTTAGCTTCCTTCCCAGCCCAAGGACAGATGTGGGGAGGGAAAGTGTATATCATCCATTTTCCCCTACAACTGACTACTGTTGTAACCTGCTCTTGCTGTTGAAAATGGGTTTCAATGCAGAAAAACTTGCAGAAGAAAAAACAATGCAGAAGTCTTGGTACCAGAAGGAGAATGAGTAAGTTGGCATACCACTCTGAAGCTTTGGGACACTCAGTTGAGTATTGATTATTCAATAAATGCCTCATACCAGATGAATTAAAAGTCAGTTGTGGGAACTGACACTTATTTTGTTCTTATTTTGAYGCCAGCTCTTCACTTATGCTGTGAAGTGGCACGGGATGTCTCTCTACCTGGCTACTCAATATCCTGGCACTTGAGATATAGTCATGGAAAGTAGCTGATACAGATTGAAATGCCCTGTGGCTGAGAAAGGGCTATCTCCTATTTATGGTMTCTGGGATTCCAGCTGACTCGAGAGGAAATGCAGATACATTCGTCTGTTCTTCTTACTGGCTGTCTCTAGATGGATGATCCTTAGCCAACGAAAGTGTCTCTCTATTGACCATATCAGGCAGATACCTCTTGTGTCCAAAACATTCTCATGAGGACAGGTGACGATTTTTATGAATCTCAGTGTCTAACCCGAAATAGACTTTTGGCATCCTGATCTTAGTAAAACTCTTAGGTTAGTCTTTACATTCTCTGATTTTTTTTTTTTTTTGTAATAATCACTTCTGTAAAATACTTTTTACAACAGTTTTGCTTCAAAAGGTACTTAAAGCCACCTTTAGAAGAATTGTAATTCATACTCAAAGGTCATTGGCAAAATACAAAGATTGCCATTTACTTCAATGGGCTTTTAAACAGGTTTGGTGTTTCCTAGGGCTTCTAGAGAAAAAAAAATGAAAGATGCACTTGTTGAACCAAGCTTTCTTTAAATTTCTAAAGTTAATGTGGGTTTGTTTCTTCTATGTTTCCATCTTTAGGATATTACAAAGCTTTAAAAATGCTTTTTGAAAATCTGTTATGTGGTCTCCTTAGCTATTTGTTCTGCAGAATGTCAATGGTGTTCAGCCTGAAGTGCTTCTTAATGACTCTCAGATGCATTTCATTAAGACATTTTCATCTAGCAAAGTTTTTTTWAAACTTTCTCTCACCTCCAGTATCACATCCTTTATGATAACTACTCACCCTATTGCCTTATTTTGAATGTGTTACCTCTTTACCTACCATGGAGGAGAGAATGGGGCTCTACAATTTGAATTTTGGAGAGAAGAGCAAGAATGAAGTAAATAGCTATTTGATGTCTGTCTTTTCACAGTAGCACAATAGCTAATTCCTAGGGCCTCTGACCTTTCGGTGTCCTGCAACAGAGTCCTTGCATTAATCTGTTGCTTATCTGTCACCTACCACATTTGATATTTCCAGCCTCTGCTTTCAATTATCAGTCATTAGAGGCAGCACTGAGTAATTTCAGGAGAAAATGCCCAGAACCTTTGACCTGCTTCTGTGAGATAACCACAAGTGTTCACTGTAGATAAACTATCATTTCATTATATTCAAGATGTAAACGAGTGTCGTTTGTAGTGTATCAGCTTACTGTAACCTTTATCACCTTGAAGTGATTAAAACTGCCTGGTTTACTTAGTGCTTATGCAAAGAATTCAGAGTCAAACAGTGAAATTCAGTGAGATTAGTGTAAGTGGCCCCTGACATTCACATGGTCTGCAAGACCCTTGGTTTTCTCTTGATATGTACATTTAGTAGTTAAACAGTGACATTAAGTGGGTTAGTGAAGCTTCACCATGTGCATTCAGTCAGGATCTCACGATCTTGCACTGCAAATCAGCATGTTACAACATAGTTTTGATTTGGTCCTTAGTTTGACAAAACAGCTTTCACTTTCCACCAGGACACAACATACCAGCCTCTTTGGTTGGTCAAAGGCGAAATACATGGCTAGTTGCTAATGAAAGAACACTAGCCATAAATTGTTGTGTAAAATAGTGTACTCACTATTTTACATAAGTGAGTATTTGTGATATTTCCCTAAGCTACGTTTTGCTTGATGTAACCGGAGTGCTGAATATGGTAACTTCAGGTGGTATTTTTAAATTGATGCTAAGAATCCTGATCAATGAGAGCAAATGAACTTTCACTTAATCAGCCAATATTTTATTGGCACGGATATACTAGGCTATTCTTAGTTAGAAAAATTATATTCCTCTGATAGTTTAAAATGTACTTGCCCAGTTTTCCAGTCAACTGTTTGTTAGATGCTATGATCAAAACCAGGAATAGATGCATTTTGGTAGATGAAAAGAATAATGTTGGGATGACACAAGAACAATAGTGAAAAGTAAAATGAATGTAATTAAAAATCTTATTCTACATTTTACAGGCTGTCACTGCTGAAAGCTCTTACACATGAAATAAAGATATTGAGGCATAGCGTGCCACAGCAATTTGTGCTATTCCAGCAGAACAAAGGAGCTGAGAGATAACCTGACTAAGCATTYAGTGTTTCTGTTGACAAGGCAGTGATTTGTCCCTGAGTAATGTATAAGGGAACTAGACTTGTGTATTATCCTCAGTATTTAAATATTTATTTTCATTAAATAATGTTTCTCTTTTTTTTTTTTTTAATGACTTAAACTTGTCATTGTAGTCATTAGACAATATTGCACCTTTCTTAGTTGGGGGGCAGTCTGCCATATAATGCAAAATTTTAGCCTGTCCGGATTTGTTTTTAGGTTTTGTACATTGGCCTACAGACATGCACAGTTTGACCTTCTGGCTTCATTGTGGATGGTGGGACTCCCTTGGACTCAGAGTCTTTCACAGTTTGGATTGACTGCTTGTTCATTTGTAGAGCCTGTTATTACTCTGAAGTCATCACTTACCAGTAAATTTTGTCCTAACAAGTTTAGGCCTACACTGGAACATGGATGAGCAATATCTGCATTAAGTACATTAACTGTATTAATTAATTTTGCACTCAACTGGAAATCACGATCAGTATTCTTTCAGCAGTTTTCAGGTCCTGAAAGAACACTATTGATGTTATCACAGCACACTGGAGATTTTTATGTCCAAACTCTAACCTATGTGGACAAAATTACTCTTTCCTAATTAACATTATTCATTCAAATGTATTTGTAAGAAACTAGGCTAAAGAAAATCTGAAACCCAGATAAAAGCAGAACAACATACACGTACTGGTATTTAAAACCTTAGAATCTAATTCTGAAGTGCTTGCTCATATTGTACAGTACATATTGTACAGGTACCCATAAATGCTGGAAAATACTTGAATAAATATTAACCAAAGAGTATCAGAAGTGATTGCTGCTTAATTCTACTTTTAAGATATTTTACATTTGAAGATTATTGTTGCAATTCTGCTATAATACTTGAAATTAGATCTTTATTCCAGAAAAAAAATGCTGACCACTTCACTGCATTTGCACACGATAATCCTTGCCAGGTTCTCTCAGAAATGAAAATATTTACATGAATCAAAAAAATAAAAAGCAAGCAAGTCCAAACCCCAAGTTTGATTTCTCTATCTCCCACTTTAAAACGTAGCAATGGAGCTGCTAAATAGATGGTACCCTGTTTCTCTTCAGTRGCAGCCCATTCATCTTCAGAAGCAGAACAGCCAGTTTATGTGCCTCTGCCTCTTCTCTGCTTTACTTTTTCTACATAGTGTAAGATGGCAAACCCCTGGAAGCCATATATGCATTTGAGCCAAGGAAGTCTCACATTAGGAATTATCCTTTTGTAGAGAAAGTTCATTTTAACTGCAGTAAAGAGTGTTCTTATAGCCTATACATTTTATTTTCTGCGGTTCTTATGGCAACATAGATTTGCACATTTTAAAGAATCATGATAATGTCAGCAATGACAGATTGTATTTTTGAAAGCATGAAAAGGAAGTGTAGGACTAGATATAAGGTAGCTTAAGTACATCTCTGAGAATGAAAATACTTTCGTAACTTTAGCTCTGAGCTCCATACTTTCATAACTATGGCATTTTATGGCTCTCCCAAAACTTGGTTGTTTCTATTTTGCGATCCTTTTCATATATTACATTCATAATTAATTACATTAATTTTCATATATTACATTAATACACATACTTACATGTACAAGTACATATTATTTTGCATTTGTGTTTATATTTTGTATCAGTTTAAAATATGTCTGAATGTACATGTAGGTATGTGCATATAAGTATAAATATGTGTATTGTATATTGTAATATTTTATTGCAGAATTTATGTTTGCAACATACTGTAATTTAGATGTGTGCTTTTTCAGGCCTAACAGTGCTTCCCTCCCAGATCTACAGAGTATCAGTACTTAAGCCAAGCAGATGACAGGAGTTTAGTGGGGCAGTGTTTGGTGGAGCTGGATGCAGTCATATATGTTTAGCTCCTTATCTAAACTGAAACTCATGTATGGATGCTTTAGSCTTTGTCCATCTTTGGTGAACAAAAACACCTCCATGACGAGGCCAATAGAAGAGCTTGTGAGCAGCCACAGGACATAGAGCAGTACCTTGTTCAGAGACCAAAAACGTACTCTGTGGGAATGAAAACTACAAACGTGCAAAATCCAAAATACTAATCCCATAAATTGGTCTCCAGTCAATATCTTGGCCTGTAGTTTTGCTTGTTAGGTTAGAGCACTTATTCTGTTAGAAAAGTCACTCTTAATTCTGCATCTGCGCTGGGTGTCTTACTCCAAATCCCTACAAGTCTGGCCCTTCTTTACAAGCCTATGCAACCCAGAGCAAGCGGAAAGCCTCTGGCTTTCCCTTGGGAAATGGTGGCAGCATCTGGAGTGCTGGAAGCTGCCGCTGCAGCGTCTCGGAGGAGCCTTCTGCAGGACCCTGGCTCCAGCACCGTGCAGCCCTCCTCACCATGCCTTCCTCTTGCTGCTGCCAGCAGGACCCTCGTGCCATGGCTTCACAGCGTGCTGATTTATACCATGCAGCTGCTTCTTAAATGGGTGGGAGCTGTACTCCAGTTTAGCATCACTTCTGAATTTATTACGTTGAGTGGAAGCGATCGGCCTTCCTCCCCTCTGGCCATTTATTCCTGCAGCAGGATTTTTCAGATTGGACAATGTGCCTGACATTACTGTTGCTGCACTTATGACTGAACTCAACTCCTAAATCCTTTCACAGGTTTTAGTTTGCCCRTATTTCTAGCTACTTTAACAACATGCCCTCTTTCAGCTTTTTTTTTTTTATATTCTTTCCACTCCGACTTCTGGAATTTGTATAAAAGCCACTGAGAGTTTTTCCTTTTGAACTGAAGACACTTGGCTTGTGGAATTTCCTTTGACTGGAAGTATGTCTGGACTTGTGGTTTTATGATTTGCACAGTTTTGTATTGTTCTGTTTGTTTACTTCGAAGCCCAGGGAATGCTCCGTTAATCATAGGAAATGTGCATTCATTCCACCTCTCTCACTTAAATTCAACTCTTTTTCGAACAGTTGAAAGAGACAAGGACTTTTCTCATCAACGAAGACACTACAAGGAATTTCGATTTGATCTTACTCAAATCCCACATGGAGAAGCAGTGACAGCAGCTGAATTCCGGATTTATAAAGATCGGAGCAACAGCCGATTTGGGAATGAAACTATTCAGATTAGCATATATCAGATCATCAAGGAATACCCAAACAGGTATCTTACTTGTGTGCATGTGTTAGGTTTTAAATAATGTCTTATCAGATGATAAGTGATTCAYGGAGTTTGCAAGGTGTTATTGCTGTCAGCATGGTTTTGCATGGTACTAATTCCGAGTGAGAATAAAACATATCTTCAGTATAATTTGCTCTAGTGTTATGGAGAGTTGCATATTGAATCTCACTAAATGATTTGCCAGGACAACACTCTACTGCTGCAAGCGAAGAGGGGCAAGGATGAATTTCTCAGAGAAAGGTAGAATCCCATCCACAGTTTGGGGCTGGAATGGGGAAAGGCACCACTTGCTGACACAGAGGTACAAAGAGCAAGATTTGTTTAGCTCCTTAAAGGCAGATAAATTTTTCAGTTTTGTTTATTTTTGAAGGAGCATTGCTTTTGTGCAATGCTTTAATTTGTGCAATGTTTTAATATTCTATAGAATGTAATTAAACAGATCAAGTCATGCACTAACATTTGGATGATAAATGCACATTTAGTACTAAAATGTAGCAAACTGAACATTAAAGCAAGTAAGACATTGCCCATGAACAAATCTCTAGTTATAAGTTTGCAGAACACTCTATGCCACACATTTCCAAGACAAATCCAAGTAAATGACCATATTAGTCCTCCACAGCTGAAATTACCACTAAAAACTGTTAGGAATTCCATGGCACTTCTAAAAAAAAAAAAAACAAAAAAACCATAATTTTCGGTTTGTGGCTGGAATGTTGAACATTTTGAAATATAATTGTTGTATGTCTTTTCTCAACAAAGTTAAAAAATAGTTTTGAGACAAATAAAAACTCTCCCTCATCCTGGAGCAGATAACACATTTCCATTTTGGTCGTATTTAAACAAAGCAAAGAAAATGGTAGCCTCAACTTGTCCCCAGGCACCAGGGGCCTCTACAGGACAGAGTTTAAATCCTCTTTCTGCTCACAGTGACTTCAGSTTTTACATTTCAGGAGAGAACCTGAGCATATAAACATATAAAATTGCTATGGTATTTTTCTTTCTGGCCCAATAAACAGTGATGCATTTTATATCAAGCGGATCAGAACCAATAACAAGAGGGAATGAACTCATCCTTCCAGAATATCTTCTGCTTCTTGAGGTTCACAGTGCAGAAATTGCTTTCCTCTGTGTGTGCYTTGCAGAAGTGCTGTTGACATATATCCTCAAAGAAGCTTCTTGGAAGGAGGGAGGTTGTAGGGAGGCAGGAGTCAATCTCTTCTCCTGAACAACTACTGATAGAACAAGAGGAAATGGCCTCAAGTTGTGCCATGGGAAGTTCAGGTTGGATATTAGGAAAAGAATCTGCATGGAAAGAGTGCTAAAACATTGGGACAGGCTGCCCAGGGAAGTGGTAGAGTCACCATCCATGGCAGTGTTCAAGAAACGTGTAGATGAGGCACTCAGGGACGTGGTTTAGCAGGCATGGTATTGAAGGCCTTGTGGCTGGACTAGATGATCTTCATGGTCTTTTCCACCATAGTGATTCTCTGATTCTAAAGTACAGGAGAGAAGAGAGTGCATCTATTGAAAAGGCACAAGTCAAGGCTAGGGTGATGTAAATTCTGTAAACTCCAAAGGTTGGTGTTTTTTAGGAATTAGTTGGTAAGGTTAGTTTTCTGAATCATCTAGCATTTTTTCCCCCCGTGTTACCTATTTTTTTTTAAACGAGGGAAAAGTGCTTGCTTCTTGGAAACAAGGTCACACCTTAATAGTATCTGGCCATTTAAACTGACAGTGGCCTCTATGCAATTAGTGATGGCGAACCAGTGAAGAATTCTACTGATTTCTTTCAACGTCCCATCAGCAAAGCACACTAATTACCATTTATAAACATAAAAGCCCCAAGTTGATACTGGAAAGRGACATACACAACAGTATAGTTTCATCTATTTGTTTTTTACCAGTGTACCTGAGGAAACTTCAGACTTCTTAGTCTAATGGTCAAGTGTTTACTTGCTATCGGTGGTCTTGCCAGTCTCTCCTTCTATGTGGAGTAGAAGACCACAAGCTCTTCCCCCATATTTCAAACAAGGAACATTTTSCTCGTTTCCGAGCTGCTTCTTGATGCCTCCAGACATACGAACTCCCAAGAATATTTTATCACTGATGTTGGAAACAATATTACWGCTTTTGCTTTGGAGTTCAGACCTCATTAGCATTATTCTTGACTTGTTGCCTCAGTTTTGTCCTACTTATGTATATGAGATTTCAGATGAAAATTTCTTAGAAGCTGCAGATGCTCCCAGCTCCCTACTAGTGTGATGCTACAGCAAAACCACTCATTTCAGCCCTGCTCTCAGACCTTATACAGGGATTTTGAGTGTCTGCTAGACTTCTACAATCTGGTATTCACTTCTGCTATGCTTGTAGACCAATAGTGATCATAGGTTATGGATTTTGAGTTGCAGACTAAGGATTACTTTGTATTTTATGTTTTTCTGTCTCTGTGGCAGTATGGCCTCTTAAGTGTGTACATTCACTTGGAATTTGCAGAAAGGACAGTGTTTCAGATTGAAGTTTTCTATTTATTCTACAGAAATGTGTAATGTACAGACAACGGGAAGGCAAACTTTCCTACATAGTCCTGCCAATATACTCCTGCCCTGATCTTTTCTCATGAAAAAAGTAAAGTACTCTAACAGGCCAAATGCTTGCTCAAGATCTGATGGCAACTAACTACTAATTAGGGTCTTATCTAAAGACCCAAGGATGCTTCCYACATTGAGAAATCCTCAAGAGGAGGAATGAGGTGAGAGCTGAAGCATCATTATGGGGATGGCCTATTGCATAGCAATGATGATTTTTTTTCTGGTCTAAAACTTTGTTAGGTTTTAAGGAACAATAGGTGATTTGTTCCATCTTTACTTTCTCAAGTGATCCAGGAGATCTGGAGCTCCTTAGACAGTTAGCCAATAGACTTTCTGCTGAAATTCTTTACCATGGTAGCATTTCTGTTGTAGACTGGCCCTTTGAGACCAGTTTTAGGTCACTAAGCTTAAACATGCCCCATAAACGTAAAGCAATCAGCTGTATTCTGCTGTATATGTTCACTATTGTATTTCAGGCTACTTATGACATAATACTTTACTTTTTTATTATGTGTTGTAGGTTATTTTTTGAACAGATTTTTTAAAAAAATTAGAGCCAAAATTTGCAGCTGCTTTTCATTTTAAGTGTGAGAGTTTTTGCTTTTCTCAAAATGAAGGAGAATTTTGAAATTAAAAATGTCACAAAATATGTTGATAGATCTTAGTGAATGACTCTAGTTTATGGTGAAATAGTGATACTGGAGCTATCACTACATTTATAATGAATTGTGAAGAAAGAGATTTTTTTTTTCCTGACATATTTTCAATTTATGTAGTACATTACATGGTTTAAATCATTAACATTCATTTAGAGAATTTATTTTCTATTCTTTTGCCTGTTCTTGAGAATCAGTCCTAGTTTTCTGTTTCTTATTTAGTATGTGGTTCATTAGTAATGGTAATAGTTGAGACTAATCTACTCATTTGAGTCTGTGTACCCATTGTTTCTGCTGCAGGACAGAATAATAAAGTCACATTAAGGAAGGATTCTGAGAAGAAATTTGTGCTTTATAAGAATTTCAGGGCTGTATTCATTGGTAGTGACCACTTCTTTTGGCATAAGGAGCATAGTTCCTCTCAGATATTTTATTCAGTCAAAGCTTAATGTAGAGCCGAATGAATACGTACAGAAAATAATTATGTATTCTCACAGAAAGTAAAATGTGCATTTTACAATATAGCCTTGCAATATTGTCAAATTTTTATTCCAAACATCTATATACTTTTCTTTAAATTTCCTCAACGATACAGGAAATATTAACAAATAGCTATCTTAAAAACTGTCTCTTTCAGATCAAATCCCTTCTATTTTAAAGTTCTGATAAAATTGCTTATTAGAGAAAAAGAAAGGCATTTAAGACTCCAGAGAGTACCATTTATGAGCTTGTGCTACGTTGTTAATTTGTTCAGCACTAGCATAGCAGGTCAGGCTTGTTAGAATTGCAGGAGTGTTTTTCATATTAGCTCCAGAGGGAGAAGGTGTATTTTCTCCTTGTGTGGTCATTAACGCAGCCTGCTAGGATAGCAGTTGCAAGATCCAGTTYAATGGAAGGAAAAAAAAGGAAAAGGTAGAGAAAGCTCTTCAAATTTTCATAGCAAAAGAAAAGAATACTGTAAAATTTGAATTCTGTATCATTTCTGTTCTCTTTAACCTGACATTTCAGTTACTTCTTACACTTAAATAAATTAGAAAGTTCTGTCAGTTTTTTTTGYGCTTAGTTTCGAGTGTTGAACAATCACAGTTTCAAGAGCTACACAAAGATTTCTTTTATTTTCTGTTCAAAAACTTTTTGGTGCATTTAAAGTAGTTAATAAGTAATTACCAGTCAGGACACTATGATTAAGCGGCATTAGACTGCAATGACAAGACCACCATAACTTTAACTTCATTTATTATACAGACATATATTACATGTCTTACTTTCTTGAGTATGTGCTCATGCTGTCTGTAAGGTAATGGTACCATTCCAAGGCTTGTATAAGTCATCTGTCTTTAGTTGACTTGGACAGTCAAAATATAGAAAAAAATATTTATTCTAGCATACTAGTGTTTTGATTACAGAAAAGAAATTAGTTTCTGTAGCTATAGATTTCATTTAAGGAGGCTAAAAGGTGAAAGCAATTTTTAATAATGCTTTGTAGGAGGAGGGTAAAATGATCATGAGTTAAATATCTTGTTTTTAGTTTGGTCATTGAATGGCATTATTTGTAATATAGATGCTAATTGTGTCAGGAGATACAGAAACAGAATAAAGAAATGAACCATATGACACATTTACTAGAATAATTATACTAACTCCCTGAATATTCCTTCTGAATTACTGGATAGTTTCACAAGAACAAATTTCAGAATATTTCAGGAAACTGATGGTTGAAATGTATGTCATTGAATAGATGTATAATTTCTACTTTGCTGTATRTACTTATTTTCTAAAAATAAGTAATAATATTAAACTGTCTAAACAGTCGTATATTCATGTTTTGTCATGTGATACAAATGCTGTCATAGGTTATTAATAACAGATTTTTTTAGCAATGCTTGGCTTTTCAACTTTGGTTGAAATTGTAATGCGATTTTGACTTTTTTATCCTTTTCACTGTACAGTTTATAAAAGTTTATCTTCCTGAGACATTCTAAAATTGAAAGACAAATCTTTTACGAACAATCTTGATTTTTTGCTTTGTGTGTGTTATAACAGGAAGCCAGATTTTTCAGATTTCTCAGAACCATAWTTTTTTCTTGCTTAGACCCATTTCAGAAAGACCACTAAGAGAAATACCTGTATTATACTTAACAATTTTATTAGTTATAGCATATGCTGTACTGTCGTGATGAGGACCTGTCAAAGGATTATTCATTTGGACTTGAGAATGATATTGTCAGCAAGAAAATTAGAGACAAAAAGTAATATTTGAGTGCCCTAATTCTCTATTTTCCTTACCTTAGGGATGCAGACTTGTTCCTGTTAGACACAAGAAGAGCTCAGGCTTCTGATGTGGGCTGGTTTGTATTTGACATTACTGCGACCAGCAATCACTGGGTCATTAATCCACAGAACAATCTGGGCTTGCAGCTCTGTGCTGAAACAGGCGATGGTAAGACAACTATAGATGATAATTCTGTATATGCTCTCATGGTCTGTTTCTGGGCAGCATGTATTTTAACTCCAAGGGATGATAATTCACTGAGAGTTCAGAAGAGAAGATGGTTTTATCCTGCTGTAGCCATAGCCATTATACCTTTATATATTCTCAATTCTGTAGAATATGACAATTGTAAGTCTAAATTGATTCTAAAATTAAATTAAACAAAATTTGGGATAAAAGCTCTTATATAAAAATCAAGTTTCATTTTAAGGTTCTTCCACTGGTGACTGAATACAGACATTCAGGAGACTCAAGCAAATTTGTGGGATTTTTGTTTGTTCAGTTTCTAAAGATGCTTCTGAGCTAGAGCATGGACAAAAGCATAAAGAAACCTCAGGACTGCTCAGAAATTATCTTATAACCCAGCACTACTGCTAGAGAAAAGTTAAGAACAGTGTAATGTGGGAAATATTTTCTAWTTTTTGAAAAAACAATTGGATTTAAAATCTTTTTATCTTGAAATAGGTCAAAAATTGAAATCTTGAAAATTTTCATTAACTGAAAATTGGAAAGAAAATTATCAAATTAATCAAATTTATAGTTTTTTTAGTTTAAAATTAAACTAAATTTATCATATCCATAAAAAAGTGAAAATGCATCTTGATGGAAAATAATATTTTTAGAAGAATTGTCTGTTACTTAGACTTCTTTAGAAACTAATAAAAGGAGTGTGATATACTGTTTTCTCTGAGATGATTCATGTAATCCACACTACTTTACAAGCAAACTTTTAGATTTAGTTCTTTCTTGTCAAAAAGCTTTTTATGTCAAAGGTTGGTTGCCAGTTAATCTAAACCTTAGCTGACATAATGTTAATGAGTAGCAGAAGAAATCCTGATGTGAGCATTTTTATATATTTTTATTTATATAAATTTTATATAAATTTATATAATTTTATTTATATATATTTATATATATATATATATATATATTTCCTGTTTGCTGTTTTCGGTCTATGTTTTCTCATTGTTTTTGATCTGAATTCCCCCTTGGGCTCCACCAGGCCGTGGACAAAACTGCTTGGGCTTTTTCCACAAGTGCTGGCGAGTTATATAAAGATCACCGTGGCCTCTGAGAGTCATCGTGCTGAGAAAAGGAGCTTGTTGACTTCGGCCTGGGGGSACATAATATCTCCTTTGCCATCCCAATAGGGTCATGCAAAAGGAATGCTATGGAGTGGAGCACCTTATTGCTATGTCCATCAGTGGTCCCTCACCTGAGTGCAGACTGCAAAGGAACCACTCCAATCCTTGCAAAGCTGCGTTCAGCTTCAGCCCTCACTGTTGTGGGGAGGTGATACCTCCGTCAGGCATCCAAATTAGGTGGGCTGGCATCCACCCAGTTTTCTGGCTCCAGTATAAACTCCCATCCCTGCCTTTTTTTTTTTTTTTTTTCCAGGAGGTTCAAATGGATGAATTCTCGAAAATTAAATAGCCATGAAAGGCATTCATTAAGAAACCCTGGAACTAGAAATAGTCAGAGCAATTTGTTGGTTCTAGCCTTGAGATTATATTGGTTCAGTAAACATTAGGAAAATTTGTATGGGTAAAAGGAAACCTTTGGATTAATACACTGAAGAAATTGTAAAAGAACTGCTTTATGTAAATATTTCCTCTGTCTTATTCCCAAGATCAGGAAGGTGATAGATAATTTTCTTCCATAAATTCCGAAGCCACAGACAGCTCTACCTCCTGCACTGTGCTTATTTGAATTTCTCTAGRTAGTTACTCTAGTGAGGAGGGAATTCCCTTCTTTTCTCAGTTTCTGCTCAYTTTTCAGTTTATTCATAGAAGGGGAGTGTCATTTTAGGGACTAGACKTTTCAAAACTATAATAAAGAGCTGTGCTGTTGCTACTTCAGCTTAGCATAAGTAAAATTATCCTTTCATGCTCTTACAATTTTGCTCTTAAGGCTTTGATTATTTTTATTGGGTTGTTATTTCTTCTGGAAGCTATTAGAAACACCAGCAGTTGAATGACATGTTTGTGTACAGATGGAACATGAAGTTTTATACATGACTCAGTATGTAGTGGGTCCTGTCCATAGCACAGAGAGCCCCACCCACCTTTCCGACAATAATTTTTCTCTGAAAGCTCAGGGATTAATTCGAGCCAATTGAAAAACCTTCCACTGGCTTAAGTGAACTTTAGGCTGTGCAGCTCTGAAGGACATTTCTTCATGCCTTCAGCTGGCCATTGAGTTGTGTCTACAAGACTGGTTCTGCCACAGGACCCAATGGGACTTCTATAATAAGCTTCACACAAATCTATTGCAACAAAATAGGATTCTGTTAAGCGAGAGGGTTCACATTTAAATTATTCAGATGTTGCTTTGGGCTCCTGAAATAAAAAGTCTGTAGATGCACAGTAATTTTTTTAAAAAATTTATTCATATAGCAGCTTTAAAATGGAGCACCAGTAATTATTGAGACTCTGGGAAGCCCCTATATTGTTATCATTATCATTACTAGTGATCTTTCTTATAGTCATACTTCAGTGAATTTTCAGGCACTTAGTTGTGTAGATATATTTCCTTGATGAAGAAATTTGATTTCCCCAAAGATGGGAATTTTATTTTCCCTAAAGATGACACATAAATAATCATGATGTCTACATGAGGAATAAAAACAATTTTGTAGCTATTTAAYACAACAATTTGATAAAAAACAAGTTTGGAATAAGTTCTGGTTGCTATAATTCATATATTCTCCCCTTTGAAAATACTGCAAAAGTACAGAAGGTCACATAACATAGGAATGTGCTGTCTTTTTTTCTCTAAGACAGTATTTGGTATCATACACATCTTTTTAGCGTGAAATGTAGACTTTTTCTCCTAATAGAATATTTTATTTTGAATAGTAAGAATCAAGGTTTGCATGACACATGTGGAARCTGTCAACATATAATGCACTGTTTCCCTGGGGCTGTTGTAAATTATGGATCAAGTTTTTTATTCTCATTTTTTAACAGCCCCTCAACATTCTGCTGCATCCCCCTTTGGCCGATTCCCTTCTTTTGACACCAAAACTCTTGATGGTGTTTAAAATGAGAGGTGATCATTTTCACACTGATGGAAGTAAGGGTGTCAGATGGACTGCAGCATAAAATCAGTGCAGATGCAGAAACAATCTGAGAAGCTCCATATGACACTTTTTCTGTATGTATACCATATGTCTCRTAAGACTTAAAACGTATTCCAGTGAGTCAGCACCTTTGTATTAACACTTAACGTTTTTATAATTGGAAGTTAGCAAGAGTTTGCACATCATTTTAGCTGGAGGTGTATCGAAAGCTGCAGGAGTGTTCCTTTGACTGCTTATGTTGTTCTTGCTGAAGAGAACCTGGATTTGTTTACTCAAAATGGGAGAGAGAAAATATCTAAATCTGATGGTGCACACAATAAGATCTCAAACACACATATCCCAATACCATATCCTGGGTAGCCTCCAGTCTTTTCCTGGATCACTGTGGCTGTTAGTTATTTTCCTTCTGCCTGTGCATCCCAGGGGAAGAAAATGATGGCAACTTTGACAAAGCCAAGAGGATTAATGTGGTATCTWTTGCCACATAGTCCTGAGGGAGGTTTTCTTTGAGCTTTCTTGCTGTTTGAAGTAGGCAGGAATCCTCTGTCACCTGACTCAACTCAGGTGTCTTTTTTCTCCTTCAGCACAAAGGGAAACTTGAAAAAAATGGGTTTTCTGAACAAAATGAAATCTGGGAAAGGCCAGTTCTCTCTCCATCATCTTTGGGGTCACTCCTACACATGTCCCCAGGAAGGTGATTTAGCACCATTCCTACATGCTGCAAGAGGGAATGGCAAATTCCTTCTCCAGTGATGGTGGTGAAACACTAAGAGATACAGTCTATCTCTTTTTTGCCCTCTTTCTCTCAACATAGAGCTTTCAAGATCCCTTTCTCCTATTAAATTTGGCATCACACCCACCACCTCCTTTAGAGTATATGTTGCTTGGTTGCTCCTGACTCATTCTGCACTCTAACATTCTGCAGTAGCACCTTATTTTTTTTCAGTTAGTTGGCAATGGTGCTGTGCCCTTTCATACCGTCCTTGCCCTCACCTTCACTGCACTGTTATAATTTTCCTTCTGAGGTCACCCCCAGTCAAAATGGGCACCTAACTTGTAAGAACACGGTAGCTCTCAGCTACTCCAGAGATGTTGTGTTCTTTCACTTCAGTTTCTTGGAGCTCATGTTGAGCTTGGTGGAGCTCATGTTTGCAAAACAAAGTATCAGAAGTGATAGTACCTTCATCAGTGTCATTACAGTGGGGGGGACTTAAGATATATGCATGTATATATATATATATATGCATGTATTTTATATACATACATGAACTTTGGCAGGCAACAGCTCTGCCTAAGTTCTGCGCCATCTGGAAGCCATATAGCCATGTTAGCACAGCACTGAACCCGAGCTAATATATCCTGCCCCTCAGCAGGTTTTATTAGCTTGGGCTCAGGCACTGGCTAAGTACAGTTACATGAGTTCTGGTTCAGAGCTGACTTTGGCCAAAGTTATACTAGCAAATTAAGCATGCTCAGGAGTACAGTGGGGCACTAACCTCTACTGGCATGAAACAAGCCAGAAAGCTGGCGCTCCCAACTGCCAGAACAGGGTGGCTATATGCAACTTACCCACTGGGAGAGGCCTCTGCAGCACCAGATGCCAGGATGGGCTGAGAAAGCGTGGGAGAGTGGTACCTGGCTAGGGATGAAGGCACACAGGGAGCCTMCTTTTCTTCCATGAACAGCGTCAGTGATCTAGATGCAGTGCCTGGGAGCACTCCTGAGCACACTTGGATTTACTCAGCTAGGTGTAGTGCTTGTTTCCAGCTGGGTCACACTGGAGTCAGCGTTTTCCTATGTCTGCTTGTCAAAGGCAACGTGAGAACACCCTTTGCTAGCAAGGCACACAGTGCCTGCTGGTGCATACTGGTCCTTCTGTAAAGCCGAGCAGTTCTTACTCCTTGCCCTTCTTCCCATGCAAATGAAGGATGTGTCTGCTCCTAAGCACAGTAATTAGTAGCAATAATTGGCATTTCTATTTAGTTTCATTTGGAAGGCCTTTATCCATTTTATTCCTCAATTCCCTGTTTTATTGTCCTGCTGATGATATTTTAACTGTGCAGAAGAGGCCTAGGACTTCCCAAAACTATTCGCTATTTGAGTACATTCAACTCAAAGATAAATTAAGTAATTAACAGATTGTATTTGTTTATAATTATATCTTTTTATTTAAGCATGCATGGTACTGCCCTATTATACAGTTCAGCATGGTTACTAACATTTTCACAAATAATTCCATTTGCTTCCTTCAAGACCCTTATAAATATCAAAATTGGCTCAAAAAGCTATGCAAATTTAGCTTAACTGAACTGAATGAAAACAACAGAAGGAACAATTTAGAAAAAGCAAAATATGAATCTTTAGATTTGGCTAAAGCTGAGAAGCCTGGGAAATGTAGAATAGATATCCAAGACCACCCATTTTTTCAGAATTCCTTTAAGTCTTAAGGGAGCAGAAGAGTTTGCAAAACACATGAAACTTATTTTTCAAAAGCTATATATTATATCCATATAGATAGATATGTTCACCAAAGAAAAAGTTTGTAAAACTGTCTGTGTAAGTTATGCAATAGAGACAGGAGAAAATATCTTGGAGTCTTGTTGCTGCCTTATAGATAGATTCATCATATTTGTGTCATTTTTTTTTTATTTGGTTAAATAAATCTTCACTTAGTCTTTGATAAGCAAGTTCTACCTCAATTATTTTTTTTCTGTGAAGTACCTTCTCTATTTTGTTCTGTGAGTGAGCTTCTCTCAAGAGCATTGTTCAGGAATAAGAAACCACAGAACTTTCTACCTAATTCTGAAGTTACCTTGTGAGTTTTCAAACTCAGAGTTTCAGGAGAACATTTGCTCAAGGATTAGATGCTGTGGGACCCACACACTCAGAATCTTTCTCCAAAATGCCTTTCCCAATTCTCCTTTTGAATATTATTCCCCGTGAGAAGGAAAATATAGATGTGTTATGAGATTGTTTTTCTCAGCAAACCAAAAAATGAATTCTCAACATCACTAGAATTTTAGTTCTACAAATATATTTAATTATTACCACAATTAACTACTGTGACCTAAAAGTACTAGTTAATCTGTAAAATGCGTTTTGTGGCTTGTTGAACACTTTTGAAAGTAAATAAGTGCTTGTTTTTCATAACAAAATGAGTGGTTTGCTGCAGTTCGATGACTCAGGACAAAATAATGGATCTTGGAATCACTCATTGTCCTGCATTGCCAGGGTACATCTGGCCGAGATGCAGAGTGGCTGAAAACTCTTGCAAAATTAGTGTCTGCTCAGTGCCTTACATAAAATATATGCTGCCTGGAGAGAAAGATCCAAGTCACAAATCTTACCGCTGTCATTGGTATTCATGCTGGCAGTCTCCGAAAAAGTCGTGATTCTGAATGTCTTGAAAAACGAGGTGATGTCTCCAGGTCAGGATTGTGAGACACTCTGTTATACAAAGCTTGAAGAGCTCATGCGTTTCCAGTTGGAGTAGCCGAGGGAAAAATGAATTTTTAAGACGAAACTTGATTGAATCATGAAAGCAAATGTAAGATAGGTCTACACGTGACAGCAGAAACCTGGGTGCAATGACACAGAAACTAGCTCTAGAGATACATTCCTGAGTGCAAACCCTTTTCTGTGAGCATAACAGGAGAACAAAATCCTCAGCACTTTTGGGATAGTACCTCTTTATAAGCTGAACTGCATAGTCATTTTCTAAGCAGTTATTCCTTAATTATAAAGGGACAGAAGGTAAAAGGATCGATAATATTCATTCAGTTGAGTCAGTCAAACCAGCACTTTTGCAGAACTTTTTGTGCTTACTGCTAAGGGCATTTTRCTATCAAATGGAATAAAAGTCAAAAATAAGTTTAAATGTCAAGTCAAACAAATACATCTTGCCAAAGGCTCAAAATTGTATGAATAAAGAGTAGAGAGTTCAGCAGGTTTGTAACATAAGGCCTTATACAGGCTTTAGTCTACAAACATACCTGTCAATATGGAAAAGAAACAATAAATTATTTGAGTGGGATTGAGAAGTGCATGACAGCATGTGAGAAATTCAAAGGCTCCGAATCATCCCTGTACAAAGTAAGTCCATCTGTTTTGCTTGTTTATTTTGGTTAGGTGTGGGGGTGATTACAGTGGCTGGGTTCAGCAGAGCGGGTGCACGGCTTGGACTGCGCTTCAGTGCTGTGAACAATGTATAGATACCATGTGTGTTTACAGTCTGAAGAAAGGTCTTTGAAATCCTCAGGATTAAAGATGTGATAGAAATATCAAACAAATTTTTCTGGATGCTTGGCCACATTCAGCTCTCRCCCGGAGGTGCTGAGGAGCAGCAGGGAGCTATGTGCTGCTGTTTTGTTCTCACCCGTTTCACGTGGGCGAAGCGCCGAAGGGACGGTGCGGTCAGGCAGGTCAGCCTGAGCCACTCAGCTGCTTTTAGCAAATATTGCCCTAACTCCACAGGATAGAACAACTGCACGATCTGATTTTTCACTTGATACTGAAGCCAAGAGGAAGGCTCCTGAAATGCTTACCGAAAATAGTAGACTTTGGCCCATGGTCCCTTCCTGCCACAAAGGCCAGTCCAGGTCAGGCTGAGGATTCACTTACTTTGGGCAGTTTGAAGTCCACCATGCAGGAGAGCTGTGGGCTCTCCACCGTGATGGACATTGTGCATGAATGGAGCTGAGGGCAGGACCAAAGGCAAGGGCCAGACACTGCAATACCTCTTGATCAGCAAGGAGCAAAATTGGACTTCTTTGTTGAAGGAAATCTTCCCCCTCTCTGTCTCTCTTTTTTTTCCTGAAGGATACTAGAAGTTCTGTAAATGCAAATTTTCTTTTGCACAGAGGCAACCTAAAATGAACACAAGGTATTGTTTTGAATTTCCAAACCAAACAGTTCAGAGATTGTCCTCAGAAGAAATATAGCATCTTAAGGGCAGTGTATATTTTGATTGCTTCATCTTTTGAAAGCTACAGATAATCTACAGTATATGACAAACAGAGAGAGAGAAAAGTTTAATGATGAACCCACTGAAGCCAGTAAAAGTTTTCCTGTTGGCTTCACTGGAAGCAGGTTTCAATGCTCAGACTATTCAGAAATTGAAAAAAAGAAAAAAAAATAGTTTCCTAAAAACTTGTGTTGGCAGCTTTTAAGATCAAGCAAATAAAGGAATAAAGTCACATAAACTGACTTTCTGTGTTTAAAGAGACCGTGGGTTACAGGCTTAATTTTTTTATGGTATATCTCTATACCTTGAATAATGAAGTAAGCCTTAACTTATGGAATCTTAATAGCCATCTATAGCTGAAGTCTAAAGGAAACCCAGAGGAAACTTAATAATATTAAAAGTTATTTTAAAGGGAGTTCACACTGGTTTGAAGGATATTTTGCTTCGCACACAATATCTACCATTGTAAATTCAGAGAACCTAGATTTAAATTCAGAGAACCTATACACATCTTTATACCCTCAGTATATAAATCTAACAGTATTCTTAAAATGTCCACTGGTAAGGTATTAATCTTTTACAGATAAAATTAAAATTCTGAAAGTCATAGGAACAAAAAATAAAGAAAAATAATAAAAATATTCCCTCTAGAAATGAGGGGAAAATTGGAACTCTGTGGTAAGAGGTTAGTTTGTCCACAGTGCAATGAATAGAGAATAGTCTGTACAGTTTTTCATATCTGACTTGCTACAGAAATTTGAACATAGAGAAATTAATATTATTGAATTATTTAATAGAAACTTAAATAAATACATGAAAAGGAGAATTAAAGAAACATAAGATTAAAAAGCCATTTAAAATGAAATCAGAAGCTTCAACAAATATATTTTTTCCTTGCAGTCAAAAAAGTAATTATCAAAATTGTTCAGAATATGTTGCCAATTACTTTGCTCCATAGCTGCTAACTTTCTCAGTTCTTCTCCTGCCTTTGCTGAGCTCTCTGTCACTGGAAACATCTTAAACCAATTTAAAGTGCTACACCTGAATAAACATGTTGTAAAAGTGTTTATGTATTGAAGTGGGTCAGTTCAAGGTATGGTATTTGGCTGGAACTTCTAATTTCTCTTTTTACTGCAAAAGGGCTGCCAGAAGGAGGAAGTCTGAGCTGAATTAATACATTTGTTACAGTGGAAGTAGAATGGAAACTACTTTAACCACAAATCAAACTGCCTCTTTCATTTATGCCAATGATAGAGTTTTTCTAAGAAATATAGACTCTGGCATTCAGCCACTGTAGGTTTGCGCTTGAAAAGGAAATCTATATGCTTGTTTCTCAAAGGTTTGCTCCTAGGATTATTTGCAAGTTCTTTTTTTTTGGATTCTTTTTGGGGGATTGAGCTAGGGGCACTGTACGTTCGTGAGGCAGATGCTTCTGGGTCATCCATCTAACAGGCTTTTCTGCGCTGGCTCCGGAGGCTCCCCGTGGTGTGTGGGGCTCTCGGCGCGCKCGGCGTCTCTGCCCATACCTCCTGCTTGAAGGACCCCTGTGTCCCCCACCCAGCACAGCTGCACAGCTTCACATGACACTGTCTCATTTTCTGACGCTTGAAGGGCTCTGCATAATACGCGCACGCACAAAAGTGTTCACGCTGCCAAAATAAATTCTGTTCAGAGCAAGGGTTTATTTGCTAAAATGTCACTGATGCCATTTYGGTCACTCGTTTTCCTTGCTTTCTTTTTAACGAGGTCTAGATTCTGTAATATGGTGAGGTTACCACAGAGGCCTGACTGAACAAATATTTTAAAGAAATATGCACATCCCTTGGGAAAAGAACCAGAGTCAATAACATATATTTTTCAAACCCTGTTAGGGATTTTTCTCAAACGACGGGATGCCTTCATACTTTTGCTAGTGAATGAACATGAGTTTGAGTAACACTGTACAATATTTATTTTTCAAAGCAAAAGTATATTTATTATCTACRCTTCCCTGCTACCGCTTTGCCTTTGGGGATATAAGGTTCCACATCTGACACCCTTACGATGCAAAGATTAGGTGACCACATTGCATTATCCTTTTGATAGCCTCTCAGCTTGAACGGGCCTCGTTTATTTTTCGCTTCTAAAGACTTGTACATGAGATTGAATTAAAATATCCATGTATCAAGTAAGATATGTAGCATACAGAGGCACAATTTTAGGCTATGGCAGACTGCCTGTAAGGTTGTTGAAACTTTTGTAAATTGTTGGATTTTCTGTCTTCTCTGGGCTCTGTTCAACAAAGTTAGGCTATGATTCCTAATAATGTAAACTCAGAATTATGGGCAAAGTCCTTGCCAGGCTTCAGTCAGTGGCAGAATTCCCACCAGGGCTTCAGGAGGACCAGAAGTTCACCTCGTGAATTTAACTTACAATTTCCATTACTTTACAGGTCGGAGTATCAATGTTAAATCTGCTGGCCTCRTTGGAAGACATGGGCCTCAGTCAAAGCAACCATTCATGGTTGCATTCTTCAAGGCAAGCGAAGTGCTTTTCCGTTCTGTTCGGGCAGCCAACAATAAAAGGAAAAATCAGAACCGCAACAAATCCAGTAGTCATCAGGAGTCTTCCAGGATGCCAAGTGTCGGGGGTAAGATGATGCCATGATTTACTAGCTTCTGTTTATGGGAGTTACAGGCAGCTGCTCAACTATAGCGCAGTCACAGCTGCTTAACAAGACTCTGCTCATGGATTGAAGAGTCAGAAACTCTGTAGTTCTAAGAAAACGAAATGTATATAAGTTTGAAGTGAGTCCTCTGGAGCAGGCAGTGGCACAAACTGCCATGTGTGACGAGGAGGTAGACAAGGAATTGCATGCCAGCTGCTTGCCTAGAAACCCTCAGTCAGGCAGAGAGTTTGGACTCTGTTTAACAGTTTTCCAGTTAAAGATGCTGAGATGTAAGACAGAAATGTGAATATTTAAAATGAGGAAACTTAGCCAGTTTGTGAAGGTGTAAACAGTTTATGAGTTCAGACCAGCTGTCTCTTGGTATGAATACATGCTGTATCCCTGAACAAGACTGACTTGATCCCTTATTGACCGGAAAGGTACTTGCAATAAAGCATGTGGAAATGGTAGTTCCATTAGGAACCTGGAATAAGTTTTGCTCAAATTCTTTCCTGAAATGCTCTTTTCAGTTACGAGTATACTGTCACTTTCTATGTTCTCACTTGCAAACAAAATTTTTACCATTTGAAGACAGGATGCAAGGATCTCAAAATATATCTTTCCAAAGCACGCCAGATTTAGTATCATAGTATCAAAAACTCAGGGTTGACACTGCTCTTAAACTCAGTGGATGTTTGTAAGCAAACAAATTAGTATGTTGTTATGGAAAGAATTCAGTCTCACAGCAGAACTCCTCTATTTGTGGAGAACCATTACGGGCATTATGCATTACTTAAATCTCATTCAAAACCTCAAAAATGGCATATTAGAGACCTCTCTAATGTAATACATAAGCCTTTCCCTGATCCTCTCCACATGGATGAATTTTAGCCACACATACAATCTCTTCTTGAGTTGCTTAAGAAATCATAGAAATAAGTTGATCACTTTTAAATCTACTTATGATTTACTTGGTGATCTGTGAGAATACAATATTGTTTTTAAGTTAAAAATAACTAGTAAAATATTAACAGAAAGAAAAAAACCTTTCAATCTACAGCAAGTATTTTTACCACATTAGTAGTGAATTCAGTTTTATGTGTGTACGACATATACGTAGAAAAAACACTGTGCCCTTTGCAGAGAACAGTTCATTTTTTTCCAGTTTCTACTGAGGACCTGGAGCATGGTTATTTGTGAGGCAGTTGAAGTGGAGAGGTGCACATGTTCCCTTTGAGGACCCTAGCTTTTTAAATTTGTTAAGATACTGGGATCCTTTATTTACTACTCTTTCACTGGTATTTTGGTGGTGAAGTTCCCTGATATTCTGTACCACAAGCACCTTGTCTGCACAATTAACTTATAAGCTCTCATAAATCAATATTGCAGGTGAGCAATTGTAAATTAATATGAAAAAAATGGCCCAAACTGCAAAAATTAAACTTTTATTAGGAAAATCAAAAAACCTGCATGCTCTCTAATACAAGAGTTTTAAAAATGATTTATTATATACAAAATTATATTGACTAAACTTTCTCCTTTCATTAACTGTTTTACTTATTCAGTAACCACAAGTGTATTTTTGGAAACAATATAGGTTAGAATTGGCTGAGCATTCTGAAATTCGTATCATAATATCTGTTAAGTTTTCTAGCTTAAGCTGACCTTAAATTCATTGATTGTGATAAATGAATTGAATATACTGTTTGTGTAATTCCAGTATGCTAACTTGGTTCTGCAAAAATTGTTTCTTCTATTTTACTGGTATTATACAATGTACTGATTTATTTATTTTTCTTAAAATGTAATCAGACATACTCTGTGCAACTGACTTAATTCCAAAAAACACAGTTCTCTGCTTCCAAAGTAATATTCTCTCTGCACAAAAATATCCTGCAAAACAGCAACAAAAACAAACAAAAAACCCCATAAAAACACTTTTTATACTTGCCAGAAAATGTCTACTAATTTGACAGTTAAGTAATGGAAATTTTTTAAAAAATCAAAGTATACCGTTGACTGTAGATTTTATTTTCTTTGTCTACTTTTAGGAAAGACATTTTAAAATTTAAACATGCTCTTAACATCCATAACAGAATTTGATCATKTGTTTTGGTCAATAAATCTTGGCCCACATCATCAAATTATTTCAGTATCCACTATTTGATTGTTGCTTCTGTTTCTTTTAAAARTTACCTTAAAAGCTGATAAAGTACCTTGCTTTCTGATGAATGAGAAGCAGCATTATGATTTTTAAATCTATTTATTAGTTCTTCACTTTATTGATGATTTTAATGGTCACAGTGATGGGGTAGTTTCTTTTTGAATCATACACAAATATGAAATTAACATTTTTGTTCATTTCGCCTTCAATGTGATTTTAAAATTTTAAGGCAAAAAAATCTTACCCAGTTGCATCTCAAAGACAACTATGTTTCATCTAGGTATCCTCTTCCTTTATCTATAAAATACATTGAAGGCATTTAGAAAAACCAACACATTAAAACCATGCCAAGATATAGCAATACCATAGGCTTTTAAGCAGTTTTTAGGCTGAGATGAAGACTCATATAAAATTAGGTATGTACAGATGTCCACCAGCTGCTGAAGATCTAAGGTTAATTAATTAAGATGTCACACAGATGTCTAGATTCATCTGAGATGTTCTATTATCATTTCAGACAGATCTGCCACAGTTCCTGTGTCATATGTGTCACTAACCACATATCATTCTCTAATATCCCAGGGTTTAGGAAGTGGTGATAGATGAACCCTCTGTTAACTGCATTCTGCATCTTGTCAAACATGTCAACAAAGTCTAGGTATCAGTTCAGCTGATTAGGTTGAGCTGAATTGCTACCCAGTCTCCTTTGACTGCATTGCCTTACTTTTCATGAAATATTTTGGGTTCTTAGACTTCTGTCATGTCTGTAGGCTTTTACATGCAGATACCTAATTTCAATTATCTTASTTTCAAAGTGAAACCCGTCTTTCTACCCTGTAAGGAAATGAGAGTTGAACAAATTATTTAGGCCTGTGTCATTACAGCAAGAATGCTGTACACAAGCTCCCTGCTGCTTTAATCTTGGAAAACAAACAACCTTAGTCTTAGTCCTGGGATGGTATGGATTGTCCATGCTAGAAAGTTGCATTAGCAGGGGAATTACCTATGGAAGAGTTGTCTCTATATTTTAAAATACTACTCAACCTCATTTATGTATCTAATCTTGTTACAGGGCTATTGTAAATACTGCAATAACCTTTCCCATGAAAAGTGCTTTATGAAACAAAATATCTTTATGACTTCTTCAGACAGAGAGCTGGTTGCTGAAGAATAAGTGTTTGATGATGTTCTGTGTTGAAAGTTAAAATGTGGAAAATTTACATTGCTATTACAAACTACCTTAATGTTAAAGTACTATTCTATATTTTTCACTTCCCTTTAACTTTTAAATGTTCTATGTCTGGAAGCCATAAAAGAACTCCTACTTGCTCCCATTTATTAATTGCTTTTATCTGACCTTAGCGTATTCAATGAAGAGCACTCAATTTTGATACCTAGGATTCRGTTTAAAATGTCAACTAGGTTTGGGAAAGAAAAAGACAGCAAGAGTTGTAGAGTACAAAGCACAATTTAAGATATAATCTGCTCTACTCTTTTCCACCACTGCCTCCAGGAGGTGATGATTTTCCCCAGTCTGTATAACTAGAGTTCATTTCTGGTGGCAAAGCAGAGATCTCACAGTAGCTGCAAGCTCTCACAGCAATGTCTACCATAACAAAACTGCCTGGAGGAGTAGCTCCTGCATCGTGACAATTTGCCTTTGCACCATTGCCCCACTCATCGCCACATCACAAATAGACAAAATACTTTTATTTGGGTTGATGATCAATGGTGGGACTTTTCAAGATGCAAATACTTCAAGATGCTTCACTTATGGATCACAAAGTGTGGTTATACTTCTCTTGCAGGCCAATCCTGTCTTTACTCCAATAATTCCTTCTTTTTCTCCYGTTACTTTGGGATTTTGTTTCTTTTTCTTTTGGATATCAAGGATAGGCTTTGCTGTATTCTCAGCAATTAAAAAAGGGTTGCTGGGCAGCTAGTTCTTTCCTTCCTCCTTTCCAGCATATTATCACTGAAAAACATGTTTCTGAATTATTCATGAGGAATTATAACACAAACAAACACAACACAGAGAAAATAAAATCTATATGTGTTAGTTATTATAACAGCTGAGCAAATGTTGACAGATCTGGGGTCAGCATCCCTGTGTTGCTAAGAACTTCAAGAAAACATGACCTCATTGCAGTGCAAAAACACAGAAAATTAAACTTAGCATTTAGACTCCACCTGCCTGCTATGCATGGAGGATTGAAGTGTTTATTACTTACCCAGTTCTATTTTGGTCAAGCTGCAGATAAAAAGAAAAATAACTAAAACAAAGCAAGACATCTTGTTCCCCAAAGTACACCACATAAAGTTTTATTCTTTTTCTCCCTTTTTTTTTTGAACGTTATCCTTTGGATAGAATTGCAAYATAATTGGGCACTAATGGATATCTACTTTTAAATATTTAATAGTGATTTCTACCAGGAAACGCAAAAACAAAGCTAGGTATTTTTTGGTCAGGTGAGATCGTATTTTGTGATAAGAACAGAAAACAAAACTGTATATTTCCTTCATTTTATTGGTTGATGTCACACTAATTAATTAAGAATACTACTTTGAGATAGTATATATAGAGATGTCTGTAATTCTTTCACTGCTTTCCCTCCCCCCAAATCCTGTKAAATTTTCTTATAAGTATAATTTCTTGCCCTCTTTCTGTAGCCTTTTCTAATATATAAATGTTTGGACCCTTATTACAGTTCCTGAATAGCTCAGGAACTAGCTTAGTCACAATATCCTATGGTTTTGATTCTTGACAGAATAAGGATATGGGCTTGATGAAGTTTGTGAAATTGGATCCTTGGCACCAGCTAATACTATAAATGTCACACTTGAAACTTATATGTAATACATGTATTGTAATTGTGTATTACACACAATATATGCCCTATACGACAGAATTTAAGGAATGAATATGAATCTGTGTAAATCTAACCTTCTTCGTAGGTGTGTGGGTTAAATGGTTTGCCGATAACATATCTTCACATAAAACACAGACCATCTTATCCAGTATTCTGGTGTGATGTTGCCCATCCAATCCAGGTTAATCTATAATAAAATAATTCAGGGTATAAGATAATGAATATATACAAAGTGATGACAATTATTTAGTATTCATTCTTTTTTTCTTTAGTTCTAGAGACTTCTGGTGCTAAAACTTCTGAAAATACCATGAATGAGGAAAAACTTGAAAAAGAACAATCTTTAGCTTTCAACTCTTTTTCTGCTTGGGTGCTATCTAAAATTGAGTTCTGACTTTCCTGACTTTCTCATATGCACATCTTTCCCACATTTTTCAGTCATATTTTGCAAGATATTTGCAAAATGAAGTGCATTCTCTGTGACTGTATTAAAATTCCTTTTAACAAYTGAAAGTCTTAATATTTACCTCCTACCAGCATTCATGTTTGTCAAAATCTGTAGACAGGTGCTTGTAGAAAGTGCCTGATGAAACAGCTGAATTATTTTTAGCTTCAGGACCTTTATTAGCCTTTACCTTCTTGCTTCTAATGTATTTGTGGAACTTATTAGATTCTTATGGACAATTCAGAACAGTGGATGACAGTTTTTGTTTATATTAAAGGAATATAGATACTTGAAAAATCTTGATAGAGGTATCACATAGGGTTGGATATATCTTTTGACCTTACATGTCCTGAGGTAATGGAAGGTATGGCAACCATGAGATGACAACCATGCCCYTACTGACTGCCATTGAGACCCAACTCATTAAAGACTAGGAATACACCGTAGAAAAAGAAAAGTAGCATCCGTCCTTAAAAAGGAATGAGATTTAGAAGCATTATAGCTTGGTAAGCCTAATTTCAGCATCGATCGTGATATTAGGACAAGTTATTTAGTAGTGCAAATGATTAGCTGAGCTCTAAAGGGAGGCATCTCTATGGTGTGTCTTGACTTGCGTACAGCTTTTGATGAAATATTGAGAGATATTTTGTGTTCTAGATGTATTTGTTAGAAAGTGTGTACATTGCTGGTTAAAAATGGTGATATTCAAATAATATTTTGCAAATAATTTAGGCAGCTATTATTTGAAAATAATTTAGGCAAGTTAGGCAGGTAAAATTTAGGCAGTTATTTTGAATGGTATCTTCAAAATACCACCGAGTCTCTGGAGCTGAGTCTCTTCTGGATCCGAACCAGTCTAATATTTTATTGGTAATTTGAATGATTGATCACTTCCCACAAATCTGGCATCCTTTATGAACTTATTGGGGGTGTACCCTGCTTCACCGTCCAGGTTAATAACAAAAACTTTAAATTACATTGGCTCCAGGACTGATTCCAAAGGGACATCCTGAGAAACCAGCTGCCAGTTGGAAGTAATACCATGGATCACAACCSTGTAAGACCAACAGTCCAGCCAGTTTTCCACCCATTAAATTGTTTTATTTATCTGAACTATATCTCACCAATTTGACTATAAGAATACTATGAGAAAGCATGTTAAAAAAGTAAAATGAAGAACATGGCTGCTCTCCCAAAGTCCATAGAGCTACTCATTTCAACACAGAAAACACTCAGCTTGGTTAGGTGCAGTTGTGCCCAATAAATCCATGCTGATTGTTCCCAAACACCTCCTTGTTCTTCCTGTGGCTTCCAGGAGGATTTGTTCCATAGTCTTCCCAGAAAATGAAGTGAGACTCACTGCCCTCTTTAAGATGTGTATGACATTTTCCATTTTTGAGTCCCCAGAAACATTMTTTGGGTGCCATATACATTTAAAAGTAGTAGGAAGTGACTTCACAATCATTTTGTACTAAATATTATGTACCCTTAGGTGCACTCTCCTGCTCTCAAGGGCTTCAGTTTCCTTATGTGGCTTCTAACTCAATTTTCTCTACAGGGGATAGTTCACTCTCTAGGTCCAGGTACTTGGGAGTCCTGAGGGCAAATATTGTCAGAAAAATCAAGGTAAAGAATGCACTCAACCGTTTCTGAGTCTTTTGTTGCAAGGTCCCATGCCTTGTTGAGCAATAGACTCACATTTTTTTTTTTAATTTCCTATTTTCTGACAAYGTGCCTATACAAGCCTGTCTTGTTGCCCTTCTCATGCCTATCCAGTTTCAGCTGCAGCTGAGCTTTGGCTTTTCTTATTTCAGCTTGGAATGCTCAGGCAATGCCTATATATTTCTACTGCATTTTTCATTGTATTTGATTTAACTGCATTTTTCATTGTAATTTGATTTAAGGAACCTTGTAGGATAAAGGCAAAAGTCCAGCAAGAACCTTATGTTCTAGAGTGGTTATGCTAAGTCATGGAGTTACTCCTCTCAACATAAATCTTCTGATATTGTTCTAAGATAYATTGGAAAATGCTTTTTTTTTTTCATTTTATTCCAAAAAGCCCCCTCTGTTAATGTTTAAAAAAAAATTAAATAAATATCTAACTCCTTGCCTCCAATCTTCTAGCGTTAAAACACTAAAAATGAAAATTAGATTTCTTTTTTGGTGTATTTCTTAAATATCTGTTGTTTTTATTGTGAATTTCCGGCAATAGTATTTTTTTCTTCTTATTTTTTTCTACAAGAAATTATAATTAAGTGGAAAAAGAGGAGACAGACAGTCCTCCAAGCTCCATCACATGCCTCACTGCCAGCACCATTAGAGCTATCATCCTGAACTAACTCAGGTGCTGCTAATGCAATGAAGATATTATYCCATTCCCTTCCATTTCCCTTTCTTTGGGACAGGTTGTGGTAAGGAATGAGCACTGCATTTCCTTGAGGATTAGGATTGTCCTGGACAGACATGTATAAAATGTTCCATGTGTTCTTCTATCCTGGCAAATCTCTGACTGCATAAATCTTTACGTTTTTAGAAAGCATTTGGTTTTTTTTACTTCTTTTATAGTAAACACTGAAATAATCAGCTGATGACTATTTCTGGGAAAAGTTGAAAAGAGCATAAGATAAAGGACAATGTGGTAAAAAAATGAAAATGTGCTAATGTGTAAATAACAAAGCTTGTACGTTTGTTGTATCAAGGCAATTTTACTTCTGTTAATTTATCTTTTGAACTGTACTGTTATCTTCTCTTTCCCCAAAAGTTAAATCTGAGCCAAGAAACAGAACGCTTCATGGGATGGGCTCTCAGTGGCCTCCTTTGATGGCCTTTGCCACTACTATCAAAGTTGTTACTTAGCTAGCCAGAAAATACAGGTCATGCAAACTTAATCCCTCTGATACTGGAGGCATCATTTCCRCTGTGTACACGGATGATATCATACTGACACCACTGATTCTGAATTTCCAAATTTACACAGAATTTAAGACCTGCCCTATGAATGTCAACCCTACAAGTGACAATAAACATGTTCTTTTCTATTGTACTGCTTGTTCAGCTACAACAGCTGGAAAAAAACAGCGAAGTATTGTCAGTTGTAGCAGTATTTCTAAATATATATTTTTAAATTATTTTCTTCCTGTAGATTACAATACAAGCGAGCAAAAGCAAGCATGCAAGAAACATGAACTTTATGTGAGTTTCCGAGACTTAGGATGGCAGGTATGGTTACAAATATTGTTTCCTATCAATTCTGATAATGACATTTTATTTTACTGTCTCTCATTTGTTGTATTTGGATATTTCCTCATGGTATTTAATACATGAGAGAAAAATTGTGTGTTTTGCAAAGGCATGTTAAACTCTCAATTCCATTAGAACACAACTCAGAGCTTTGGTAATTCAAGGTTACCACAGAGAAAAGCACATAGATTTTGTCATAAATATCACAGAATCACACAATRGTTAAGGTTGGAAGGGACCTCTAGAGATCATCTAGTCTTACTCACCTGCTCAAGCAGACACCTAGAGCACATACTAGGTGCTTTGAATATCTCCAGAGAAGGAGACTCCACAAACTCCCTGGGCAGCCTGTTCCAGGGCTCTGTCACCATCACAGTGCAGAAGTTCTTCCTCATATGGTGATAGAAATTCCTGTGTTTCAATTTACCTTTATCTTATCACTGGCCACCACTGAGAAGAGTTTTGCTCCTTCCGCCCTACATTGACCCTTCAGGTACTTATACGTATTGATCAGATCTCCTCTCCAGGCTAAACAGACCCAACTCACTTGGTCTTTCATCATAAGGTAGATGCTCCAGTCGCTTAATCATCTTTGCTGCTCTTTGATGGACCCTCTCTAGAACCTTCACATCCCTCTTATACTAGGAAGCCAAGAACTGCACCCAATACTCCAGGTGCGGCCTCACTAGAGCTGAGTAGAGGGGCAGAATCACCTCCCTCCACCTACTGGCAACACTCCTCCTGATGCAGGCCAAGATCCCATTGGCMTTCTTGGCCACGAGGGCACTGCTSMCTCATGGTTAACTTAGTGTCAACCAGGATTCCCAGGTCYCTCTCCGTGSAGGTGCTCTCCAGCAGGTSGACCCCTAATCTGTACTGGTGCCTGGTGTTATTTCTCCCCAGGTGCAGGACCCTGCACTTGTCCTTGTTGAACCTCATGAGGTTCCTCTCTGCCCAACTCTCCAGCCTGTCCAGGTCCCTCTGGATGGCAGCACAGCCCTCCGGAGTATCAACCACTCCACCCAGCTTGGTGTTGTCTGCAAACTTGCTCAGGGTGCCCTCAGTGCCCTCGTCCAAGTCATTGATGAACAAGTTGAACAGCACTGGGCCCAGCACTGGCCCCTGGGGGACACCACTGGCCACAGGCCTCCAACTGGACTCGGCCCCATTTATCACCACCCYAGGGCTCTGCCATCCAGCCAGTTCTCAGTGCACCTCACTGTGCACTGATCCAACCAACACTTCCAGGGCTTTCCTATGAGGATATTATGGGAGATGATGTCGAAAGCCTTGCTGAAGTCAAGGTAGACAACATCCACGGCTCTCCCATCATCCATCTGACCAGTCATCCCATCACAGAAGGCTATCAGGTTTGCCAGCCATGACTTCCCCTTGGTGAATCCATGCTGATACTCCTGATCACCTTCTTCTCCTTTGTATGCCTAGAGATGCTCTGTTGGATGAGCTGCTCCATCACCTTTCGAGGGACAGAGGTGAGGCTGACCAGCCTGTAGTTTCCCAGCTCCTCCCTCTTGCCCTTTTTGAAGAAGGGAGTGCTTTTGGCTTTCTTCCAGTCCTCCAACACCTTCCCTGCTCTCCATGACCTCCTGAAGATGATGGAGAATGAGCAATAACCTCCACCAGTTCCTTCAGCACTCTTGGGTGCATCCCATCGGGGCCTACAGATTTATGGGTGTCCAATTTGCCTAAAGAACACCTAACCAAATTCTCCTCGACCACTGGAAGGTCTTCCGCTAGCCCGTTTTTCTCTCTTTTACCTGAGCTCTGCAGTTCTTGGGAACTAGCCTTACCAATAAAGACAGAGGCAAAGAAGGCATTCAGTAACTCTGCCCTCTCTGCATCCTCTGTCACCAAGGCACCCTCCCCATTCAGCAGCGCACTAACATTTTCCCTAGTCTTCCTCTTGCTGTTGATGTATTTGCAGAAGCCCTTCCTGTCATCCCTGACCTCTTTTGCTAACTCTAATTGCAGATGGGCCTTGGCGTTCCTCTTTGCACATCTGCATTCTCTGACAATCTGCCTATATTCTTCCCACGTGGCCTGGCCACATGTTGTATGCTCTCTTTTTCTCATTAAGTTTGCCCAACAGCTCCTTGCCCATCCATACAGTCCTCCTGTCCTTCTTACTTGACTTCTTTCTTGTAGGAATGCACCAATCCTGATCTTGGAGAAAGTGGTGCTTGTTTAAATATATTAGAAGAATTAGAAGAAGTTCCAATTGGAGAACAAAATATATTTTGTACAAAATTTGATCAATGAAACTTAGGATAAAGTGAGATAAAAGGAAACTAATTCCATGGAATATGCACCTGGTTCTTACCCCCTCTTCCCACCATAGCTCATTACCTTTRCCTGGTGAAGAAGAAATTCAATGGCCTTTAAATATGTATAGACTTTATTAAAATTTTAAGATATTTTCCCGGATGTGATCTTTTTCCTATGCTGTCAATATTGCTAGAAGTAGTCAAAATGCACCTTGCAGTGACAATTCTAGTAGGTAATCACTTGTAATCTTTTATCTCATGCAGTAATAACTTTAATAATATTGAATATACTGAGAAAAGAGAATGCATTTTTATTACTTTAAAAAAGTGCCCTGGAATTTCAGTCAGGGAGAAGATTGCTTGGTAACTTTATCTTAATTTGCATTTGAGTTTTGCAGGAACAAATCAAATACTTCTTTTGGCCAAAAAAAGGATCTTTACATCCCACAATATGGAGTTCCTTTTGTCCTTGGACAAGTCTTAGTTAGCTTTATACGGTTTTAAATTCTCCCTACTAAAGAAGTATAAATGAGTATGTTGACTTGTTTTTCTGTTTTAGGACTGGATTATTGCACCGGAAGGCTACGCTGCATTTTATTGTGATGGAGAGTGTTCGTTCCCACTCAATGCCCACATGAATGCAACGAACCATGCCATAGTGCAGACACTGGTATGCCCCTGCCTAGATTATCCTTGTCTATCTTATAGTTGCAAGCATCTTGGCACAAGATCGGTCTCTCTCTCCCTCTCTGTTTGCTACTATTAAATTTTGATTATGTTTCTGTAAATGATAACCCATTTCAAAGCCATGCTTTGAGGATTACACTGAATAGTGTATGAGCAGTCCAGGGTGTATGACGGGCTTACTTTCCATCTCAAATACAATGGTACATGAAAAGACTATGACATTCCACTGAAGAATTTTGTTGTCATGAACCAAAGCAAGGGCAGCCTCATTTCAAAGAGTTTTTCGTAGCCCCATCATGTTAACATCTACATGCTATACCTTCCAGAAATGTCGACACGTAGCCACTCTGTGGACCTCTGCTGTTAACTGTTGGCAGAGAAGCTCAAAATGTAATGCAAGCAGATGCATTAGCACGTGAGACACTGTGTTGAGTCACACCTGGCTAACACAACTTCTAAACAAGTGTGTTTGGGTTTGTTGCTCTGCCTGGTATATGTAACAGGAGATCGGCAGCCAGCTTTCTGCTTCTGCCAGTTATTAGGCTAGTCTTTAGTATCAACTAGAGCAGCCAAAAGGGTAAGCTGAGCTGTATCAGCTGGCAAGGCTCCCTCAACTTCCAAAATGTCTAGTTATGGTTCGGGAAGCGCTGCCCTTCCAGAAGGCAAGACACTCAGGACATGCTGAAGTGTTACGCTTTGAGTCTGATATCTAGTCTTAATTTTCCACTTAGGCCAGCTAAATAATTGCCTCTTGATGGCGTTAATATTGACAGATTAAGAAACAGAAGGATGAAAGTACAAAATCGAGATAGGAGAGTACAAAATCAAGATAGGAAATGCTTGCCAATCCTAATTAGTTTCTAGAAAGGTCAAGGTACTCAACTGACTAGATTAACATAGGTTTAAGAATCTCCCTGATTTCAGTTGGTGAGCAAGAAAGTATCCTGACTACCAGACTGTGTTCATGAGTCTGTTTCTGGATGATGATCTTTTTCTTTGCTTTTTACTACAAAACCCAGAGAAATCTGTTCTACTTCAGAAGTTGGTGCAACCTAGAAGTTGGTTACACCTCCTGGGTAAAAATAAACACCTCCCACTTGCCCAAGCAAAGAAACTTGTTTTTTCTTGATCCTTTCTAAGAGAAGACAGATTTTGCCTGTGAAAATTGCCAAGTATTCCTATATGACAGGGGCATTAAAAAAAAAAACCATGGTCTGAGACCTTTTCCTTTCCTTTTCCTTTCAGTTTCTTGTTTATGCACCTTCCACAAGTAATTCTACTGCTGCCATATTTTATTCCTTTAGCCTCAAATTCAAGTCAGCAAGATTCACAAAAAGAAGGGAAAAAGTCAGAGGCTGGGAATAAACAGAAGGACTGTGGTAAGAGGTTCAGGTGCAGGGGAAAAGCAAATTCTAGTCAGGAAGGAATATAGTAATGTGTCTGTGAGATGATGAACAGCACATATCCAGCCATGAAGAGAAATAAGTCAGCAAAGCAATAGTTTAGCATTATGTAAACATTGCCCAGAAAAGTTACCAATAGCAATGAGATCCCTAGGCTAAAGTCTTTCCTACAGTTACGGACTTTAAAATGAAAAGCCACTCACTGCTATTTTCACTTGTGCATCTACCCTTTCCAAAAATCATGAATTTCCCATGGTTAACAAATTTCTGCATAATGTATTTTTTTAATTGGATACTTACATTTCCCCTCCTTTTTATGGCCTTTTTGGAATTGTGTGTCTCCCTCTGCATGTCCTGTTCATGCATTCAGTTATGCAGCCAAAAAATCATGAGGCTAATTAAATTTTAACTGCACATAAATTAGATGAGATAACAGTAGTTGAATGCTTTCTGGTTTAAATTATATAAAATTCAGATTTACACAAGGTGTGCACATGGGGATGGCTTGGGAAACAATTATTCATACACCCCTCCCTAATCCAAATGTAATCATGTCCCAGCCATACTGATTACACCATGCTGAAAAACCCACTCTTTGGGTTGGGAAGTGATTGTTCCTTGGTACCCCTCCAAACTTGCCTGACTCATTTTTTTTCCCTTGTAACAAACACAGAAGAAATGTTGGGCCAGTACCTCCCTCTCTTTTTTTTTTTGTTCTGCAAGAGGAATGATACTAAACTTAGACAGAACGCATAGATRCGTATAAATGCAAGATAGATCATGTTTAAATGAGTTAATATCCTTTTCTTCTCCTCTCTCTCTCCCATGAGCCTTGGAAAAAGTATTGAGGTGGCCTTGACCACTTGGTTATTGCAGTTAGCAGATTAGCAGGCAGCCTCAGGCTGAYTTGCAGGCTTTTGAAGTTCTCACCTTAATAAAGATACTATCTAAAAGCAYGTTCATGTAACTCGGTGGAGGAAAGGCAGCTCAGGGACAGAGAAAAACTCAGTGGCCCATTTCAAAAGCTTGTGGCTGGTGAGAGTTTTCCAGACTGTGTTTCTGGTGAAAAAAGACCAGCATGTCTAACACATTCAGAGAGCTGTGAAGCTCCTAGCTGGAGAGGAAGAGGCTGGTGGGACCAGAAGTTATGGCAGGGTAAACATCTGCTTAGGCAAGACACAATCATTCTTCAGCGCTTTGCTATTCATTTGTTAAACTGTTTTTAAATGTGTGTCTAAACCCTTACTAAACTGCTACTTCAGGATTTATTATTGCTCATTTCAAAAGACCTTCTCATGGTAACAGTTATGTAAAAATCGTTTCCTGATAGACTGTTCTCTGTTGTCTGGCAAAGACACTGGGTTTATATCACTGCAAGACAGATGGCTATAACAGATTTACAAAGACTTAGCATACAAAGGAAAGCTATTACTGCTGAAGTCTTCATCCATGCCTTAATAATCTCTTGCCCTCTCTATTACAACTCCCTCCTTTCTGGCCTCCCCACTTTCCAAGTCTTCAGCACGTGTAGAATATTACATCCAACTTTAAAGTACAAAGACCTTGCATTTCCCCCATTTTCAGATATTTCCACTAGATCTTGTTCAGTCTGGGATGCTGTTCAAAACTGTTTTCTTTCTCCTTAACCTTCCTTTGATATATTCCAGCCTGGTGTACAGAAAACCTTCTCTGTCTCAAACCCTTCCCCAAATCTTCTGTCCAGCTGGCACTCACCTTATGAATTGATTTTGACTTCAGTGGAAGTAGAATTGGATCCATAAATCCCTAGATAAGACCTTAAAAATACACTGATGTCTGCAAACCCAGATCTTACTGCTTGACAGGCTGAGACTAGTGTTTCAGAATGAGCCTTTGTTGTTCTGAAAAGCTGTGTCCCTCCATGCTGAGAAGACTCTTGCTCAGGGAAGTATTTTAGCGCATGCAAAAGTCCCATTGAGTCCAAGGTCCTGAGTGCTGGCTTCATGTTAAGTGCTGTTCTGAACAAAGATGGTACTAACCATATGTTTAAGCGTTTTCCTAAAGAGTAACATAACTCTGATGCTTTCCTAAATTTCATCTAAAAACCACTTTTCTATCTTGGCTGCTCCTCCTAATTCATCTCTCCATCTGCTATTGTGTAAGTCTGGCCATACGTTGAAATCAGTGGAAAGCTCACAAAGTAAGGTGGGATTTAAAGTTGCTAACCAAAGAAAATGTGTAACCACAGGACCCTTTGAATTCTGTAGCCATTCTTTGCACTGACCTGATCCTTGTACTGCTCTATTTGATATATGAGCAATGTATTTATCTGTCTTTCAGGTTCATTTGATGTTCCCTGATCATGTACCAAAGCCATGCTGTGCACCAACAAAACTGAATGCAATCTCCGTGCTCTACTTTGATGACAGTTCCAATGTTATTCTAAAAAAATACAGGAATATGGTAGTGCGTTCATGTGGTTGCCACTAGAACAAAAAAATAATAATCTAAAGCAGAGGGTATTACAATTCAGAATTGTAATAAAGTCAAGTTATGAGCCTTGCTGATGAAAAGGCAACCTTAAATTTATTCCATTTCATGTCATCTCTCATTTAAATGTACAGTATAATGTATATAGTAGCTTTTATTTATTTAAAAGTATATAGTTTCTTTTGTATGAACAAAATTTCAAAACCATTTATTTTATGGATCACCTTACTATGCAGTAGAACTTCAAAAAGTGATTTTTCATTTCGACATACTAGAACCCCCTTCATTCCATTTCAGTATTTTAAAGTAAAACCTATGTATAGATTTTAAGTGAGAAACTCCAGTACTTCTGTAACTGCTTTATATTGTTAAAGAAACTAAAAAAACGTTTGGTCATACGTTTGGTCATACTGTGCCAATGAAAACTGTGGTGGGATATTTATTTAGAAAAAGGAACAAAAAAARTCTAAACAAAACTGCTTGACTAAACATATTTTTTCTTTTAGAAGTTCTGCTCCATCAGAAAAAGTGAAACATTGAACAGTTTTTAAGTAAATAAATAGTAGATAGAAAATAGAAGTTAAAAGGTTGCACATAATTGTTTTAACTATTTTCTTTAACAAGATGAGTGTAACTGGAGGAGTATGTTATTTCTTGGCTTGTGGGTTGTAGATTTTGCAAAAGACTCAAAACTTCRGGAATTCTGTGGAGAGAGACTCCAGCCTCTATCTATAACTTTTCCATGTTGACACTAAAAATTGAACTACAACATTCTTACCTCAAATCAGGTCAGTTTATTATCTATGGCAATACTGTGGTAAATATTTTTTAATAACAGAACAAGGTAAAATCAAACAAACACAAAAACCTTCCTCCCCGCCACTCCCCCAGTATATCGACTGGGTGTCTATGGGTATCTATAATACCCAAATTATGCAAAATTCCAGAGTTTGGGAGGCATAGGTTCCACTTCCCAGTGTGTTTTCTGGCTGTCCTGTCTAACCCAGAGTCACGTCTCTGGTGTTGCCTCTCCTCCAAAACACCCTTCACAAGGAGCCATTGGGTAATCATTTGTAGCCTGTTTTAGGCCGTCTATTCTTTTYTATTTGTTAGAGACTGTGGGAATCATGAGACATGAGATTTAGTCTTATCTTCTATTAGCATGAACCTTTGCCACCTGAAAATTCTCAAATCCATAGTTAATCTATGATTATTTTTTAAAATACCCCTTAAAATTCTTGGCCTCCCATRAACTCCTGTGGTGTGAAATGTACAGTTTATTTCCAGATAGTAATCATTCTCACCACCACAGCCATATGCTTGTTTTGGGTTTACAAGATTTAATATATCTGAATACCCCTTTGTTTTAGTATTATGAAAACAGGAAAATATTTCCTGTTTTCTCTTTATTAKGTGGTTAATTTTAGTAAATGCTTTTATCATGAATTGCCTTGATTAAAAATACTACAGTTAAACAGTTCTCAGAGTATTGTTAAAAAGTGAATAGACCATTTGAAATTCTCCTCTCTTAGAGAATGTATTCATTTAAACTGTAACTTCAGTGGTTATTTGAAGTATATTTCCGAAAAACTCAGATTATGGCAGATCAATAAAATCAGTATGTGTGTGTGTGAGTGTGTGTGTGTGTGTGTGTGTGTGTGTGTGTGTGCCTGTGTGTCTGGTCTTTTTTCAAGAAACTAAGTTATTTTATCTTACTATTGGAATACTATGATTTTTTTTTCTTTTCTATGCATGCACTCTTTTTTTTTTTTAATATTAACACTTCTGTCAGTCTCTGCAACTCTTTCCTCTTACTTTCCTCTTAATATTACAGTTCCATTTTATACTTCCATTTCTAAGTTATACTTGCTTTCCCTACATAGCTATGTCTAGTTGCAGTTTGTGTCAATGATGTGTTTCTAAATACAAAGTCTCCTATCGAATTTCCACTTCAAAATACTTAAATAATGAAAGTTAAATTTTATAGGGCAGTCTTCAAAAACTGCACTGTTTTGTGTATAAATCAGGTAGAGGGATATGCTTTTCGAACTTGAGTTATTCTAAATAGAATTTGATGAAAACTAAATTTGGGGTACATTAAGTAATATATTTTTGAATAATGGTGTACCATTTTAAGAATAAGAAACTGAAGATTATTGCTATATTATTCTTTAAAATATGCTGTTGGAATATATTTCTATATTTTAAGACATAATAAACCTGTAATACTATTTTGTTGTGCTGTGATTTTGATCCTGAGTCACATAATAAAAGGAGGCCAGCTCTGTATATTCTTTGAAAGTCAAAAGCAAGAGTTTGTCAATAATTTTGGATAAATCTTGCTGGAGTTTATTAATACAGAATTTTGCAAATGACTTTTATCTTTTTACTTCTTAAGCTGCAGCTAGTTTTACCATCTACATACAGTGTTAAAATCATGCCACTGTCTCCAAATCACTAACACTCCAGTCTAAATACACTAAAAAAAAAAAAAGTTAAAAGAAAAGTTAAAAAAAAAAAAAGCCAACAACTTGATAAATCATTACCTGGTCATTCCTGTCTTTGAAATGAAGGAATCTGACATCACACCCTCTGCATGTTCCAGAAGCATATCTATTTTTCCCTATGCGTTCAATATAAACTTGTTTGGGTACTATTTTTGTTCCTTTGCTATGTCCTATCTATAAAATCTATAATTCTATATATGTGTATAAATTAAATATATGATAATATAATATTGAATTCTATTTTGTTGTACTGTATATTTTTATATATGATTACTAGCACCATTCTCCTACRTTATCATTTAGGACACAAGACAAAACTTTGTTCTTTTCAAAGTTGTTAAAAGCTTCAGGAGTTTCCAGTTCAGTCCAGTGATTACACTGTGCTACCAGTGACCATCTCCATGGCTTTGCTCTACTCGGCAAGTAGATGTCAGAGGTCAAAAGTGAATAGTAATACAGCAGCATTTATTTTGTTTTCCTTTAAAAGTAAACAGTTTTCAGAGCATAATTTTAATACTTAAGAGAGGTGAGGTCTGATAGAAACTTGGCACATTTGCAAGTTCTYTTCTGTGATAAACCACGATCCCACATAGTAGTCTTTCCTTCAATTTGGTTGCTTGATGTCCATTTCTACGGTGATCTCTTCAGGTTTTTCTGAATTTGGCCCAAGGTTTTAAAAATTATTAATTAGGGAATTAATAACTAATAATTAAGTGGGAGAAGCTCACTTAACAAGACAGCCTTGTTACAGTTGCATTAGGCTTGTTTTTGTTTGCTTGTTTTTGCTTTGTTTTGTTTTTGAATACAAGTTCAAGGTAAAATTTCTATAAAACAGGTTGATAGGACACCATAGGATCACTACAAAACTCAGTTAAAGATATCTCAGACAAACTAAMATAAATGGCAAATGATTGCTGTGTTCTGTTCATATATAATAAAAATGTTTATCCTAAACAATATATCCTTTTAGCCCTATCATTCTTCCTTCTGCAATAGTTTCTTTGGATTTTTAGATAAATTTGCATTTGTGTTGAGTAACTAAGTAGGTTATATAATAGAACCCTATGAGGAGCTAGAGTATCTTCAGAAATAAGAGTTGATATGCTTTATGGCTGCACAGGACTTTGCAGCTGTCTTTTTTTATGTACTGGTATCTACAGAATTATGATACAGTATCTAGTTTTCTTTTTATGATGAGATTCAAGTGTCAGACAATTTGGGACTTCATTTTACTAAGCACTACATACATGAGTGCTATGAATTACATCTATACTGTAGACACCTGAATTTAGACCTCCTGTAAGGTCAATAGAGAGAAACTGCACTTTTGGATTACAATTCACCTATTTCTCTCCAAAGGCTATGAAGATTGCTCCAGACAACATATGTGCTATAGGCCTCCGTGTCTGAGCATATGTAGGAAATGATGATCCTCAATAACTTTAAAATAATGCTATGCTGTTGTAAAAATTCTATTTGTTATCTTGATGTCAGACATTTCCATTTTGGTATACGACTTTCCATTTATTTTAAAGAATATCATTTATTTTAATGAAATTGCCTGGATGGCTTGCTGGGTATTTCTTCTGTTTTGTTTTTTCGTCACCTTCTTTTTGGAAACAGCTTGATGATAAATTGACTTTGAAACAGAATGCTATTGAGATGAGTAAGAAAAAAAAAAAGGAGGCATGTACTCATAAGAATCTGCATTGGTTATTCAAGAAACAAAGGAATCTAATAGCCAAGACTTTCAAATTATGTTCTTTACATTCTGTACTAACTTTTCTGCTCACATATTCAGCTGTGTGTAGGGAGAATTTGACATGTGGTGCTTGAATGATGAACAAGCCACATGTGAGTTATATAGCATTATCTTTTACTATCTCATCTGCAGTCACAGGACTTGCAAACTGTGATTTACAATGTGTTACTGAATTCTTACTCACATGGCTTAGGCAAGAACTTGATTAAAAACAAAAGAAACCTACACTAAAAATTCCAAGGGAAAAAAAACAAGCATGAGTTGTTTTTTGGGTTTCTTGCCATTTTAATTTCAATAAATCAATGCCAAAAGTGGTACATGAGGAATTGGGAATCTCTTGAGATTTAACTGAGTCTTTTGTATTCTGCTTTCCATATTTACAACACATGGCACAGATACTGCTTATGACTGCTGTATTTCCAATTAAATACTTTGTGCACTGTTCTTGCATTTCTTTGCTTCCAGATGGGTACCATCAATTATTATTGTTAATATGAATTAAGATATATTCATTAAAGGTTTTCAGTGAGGACTAATGGTTTATGAAAAGATAAGTGCTATTATTATCATTGCTGCTTTACAGCAATGGTAACAGGTAGAAAAAGCTGGAGAAACTTGCCTAAGATAASAGAAAATGTCAATGCAAGGGAGACAACCTCATCCCTTATATCCCAGGGCTCCAGCTACTACTTCACACCATTTTTGGACTGATATATACATTTTAAGTTCTTGTCTCTCTTGGCTTTTGATGACTATAGGCACTCTTAGAGGTTTAGCTGGACCTAGACCTTACATTTGCCAGGTAGTTTTGCCCATTCAAGAGTATTTGCTGAAATCTGAGCAGCGGCTGGTGATAGTGGGAGATGTTCAGTATGTAGAATGCAACTTTCCCATGTGGAAATGTTATGTTGCAATATTCCTATGGGGTTATATTTTAATGTTACTCCTGGGGAAACAACCAATATCTCCCTGAAGCAGATCTTGAAGCACCTTTTCAATGGCCTACATCAGTAGAATTGAGGTCAGTGATACACCCCTCACTTTTTCTCCTCACATTTTCTTCCTGCTCTGTGGAAAGTTTAGGAATGAGTTAAGACTGTTAATGTTTTTGTAGCTGGGGATCTCAGGGCAGATGTTGGCTGGAGATGTGACGACAAAGTATTTCCTAGGGAACAGCTCTGTTGGAGGATTAACTTGAAGGAGAGGTATGGGAGCAGGATGTCTGTATAATTTGCCCTGGTCTCCTCTGGGTCTACAACAGACTTGTAAGCAGAAGCAATTGTAAAAATGAGAAAGGTCTTCAGTGAAATTTTGAGGAGAAAGTTTGAAGGGGGTTTTTCTGTCTCTCAGAAATCCTCCCATGAAAGAGAAATCCAGGCTCAAACCTGGAGTTACTCAACTGCATAAAGACTAAAAGTCAGACAAGATGTGGTGAAGAAACACGGCACATACATCAAACTCCCTAAATTGATTTAATTGAAAAACAAAGCTTTCCATGCCTGATTATTTTCTTGGTTGCTGAGACATCATGTATTAACTTGCCACAAGAAAGTATGTTCCCCTTTATTTGGGCCAATTATATATCCACCACTGGGATTCATTTTCAAAATCAGTGTTTCTCCCTTAACCTCTGAAACAGCTCTTTTCAGCCTTCTCAGCATGTTATCTGTTTTATTATTCAAAACTAACAACTCCCACAGGGAATGTGCTTTCCTAGACTGTGCTGCAGGGATGGAACAAAGACAAGACCTGCCAAGTCAGTTACTTGTTTAATTGTGATGTGAAACTAAGAGAAATTCCTTTTTTTYCTCACTTTTTTATTTAATTTTTGCATGTATTTGGGAAGTTTCTTGGTTTATTATCATGCTATAAAATCTGTGGATACAGATATGTAAATAACTGCATTGTGTTGTGTGAAACTTTCCTCTGAATTTTGTTTGTTTCATTTAGCAAGAAAGAAAATAAATTGCATTTGGTCTCTTCTATAGTAGCTGGTAAAAATCTCTGATGCCTTTTTCGGAGACAATTTTTAGCAGAATATTGAGCTAGCTTACATTTGATGTTTTGAGATTAATTTAGTCAAAATTAATGGGTTGTTAATTAGCAGGATCTAAATAGTTTGTCTCAGGATTTATATGCCAGGATCAGAAATTTATTCTCTAATACACTGATTCCAATATAAAATCCATCGTAATTAACAATGGCCTTGAAATATTAATGAACATATTTCTGATTCTTTCTGTTTATCAGTATGGTGCAGTGAGGCAATCAGAACATTGTGACAGAAAATAATTAACTACTTACTTTTCTTATTTATTCAGATTTATTTTCCTCATAACAAAAATCCCATGCTTTATCCTTTCTTCTCACCTGTCCACCGTGAGAATCAGAAGAAAATCAGGATTTAAAGTTCTTCAGAGTCTGAAAAGAAAATAATGTTTCAGAATGGAATTGAAAGAATTAAATTCCAAAATTTCTTTCGAGAGGTTAAAAAAAAACCCTTATTACTGATCCGCAGAGCCCAAACAAGGTCTGGGAAGCAGGTTGCTTCCATACCTTATGGGAAGGCTTGGCAGCCTGGCTGGCAGGAGCTGTGCCTGTGGGGTGTCTCCGCATCCTGATGAGGAGCCAGGACTCCCAGGGACTGTGAGTTCCCAGATTCATGGAAAGGAGCCTGGAAGCTGCAGGGTTCCCTGCTCTGACACAATCCAGACAGCAGGGCTGTCCGGGAACTGTGCATCTTCATGCATCCAAGGCAGACACCCAGGAGGAGCTTCTAATAGAGCAGTGCATAGTAAAGTCTGCTGAAAATGCCTGTATTTCATTAGGAAAGTGCTTAAAAGTATGTCTCTGTTTCAATAAATTGACTTTTTTTTTGACAGTTGAAGTTCTCGTGGTATTACTGGCTAAAATTTCTACTGATACTTTTGAGTGAAGTTACATTTTCCTGCTCACTTTTAGCAGGAAAAGATTTGACCCCTATCTTCAATCACCTTACACCTCATTTCCACTGACCATCTTGCAAGCTTTTACAATTCTCCTAGTTTTTCCCATGATATAAATGCAAACTCCATTAGAAGCAATAGTGCGTGTCCTCATTTACTCTGGAATAGAGGAGTAGCATCAAAAATGCTTTCTACAGTGTTTTGCTGCCAGACCTTTACTCCTCTGAACCTTTGCCCTTAACTGACCTCTGCTATTGAAAAAGCTATAAGAAATGAGTCAAGTAATAATGGTCAAAGCAAGAATCAGACTAGATCCTTGTATTATATATAGATGTGTATTATAATACACATCTATTATCTTTCAGTCTTTCGCAGCAAGGCAGAAAGAGCAGCTTTGTATAAGCTTGCAGCTGTTGACAGATGAACACCTCACTGAAAGCCCTTGGTTTAAATGTGCCTTATACAGCAAGGGTATATCCTTTTCTGTATGTAGCAATAGCTGTGCAAAATGTTTTCTATTGTTAAGCAGAGCAGTTCATTTGAATGCTTCAAGCAATACCAGGTTAATTAAGTTGTTTATTCAAGCTAATCTTTGCATTTTTTTTAACTGAGTGTTTCACTACTGGTAATTACTAAATTTGGTAACATCCTTGGGGAGAGTGCTGAAGCACAGACAGGAGTAGCAACCTCCTCCATTACCCTATCTGGATCATGAAGATGACACCTCTCCTCAGTTGGATTTTCATTAAATATGTTCTTTATTTTCTAGATATTAAAAATGATACTATACTTTTCTACTAGCTGAGAGAACTCTGCCACATGTTAGAACTCACTTTTGTTGTTCTTTGCTCAATGGTTCAGCTTTCCCCTTTAGCTCCCATGATTACTCAAAGCTTGCAGAAGGCATCTCACTCATCATTTCAATTACTACAATTAACTTCCCTGTGGGCAATTCCAATTTCATGCATTCCTAATCATCCTTTTGATATCTAGATAATTAAGATGTTCATTTATGTGCACCCAGATGTTTTGGTAATTACATTCTTGTCTGCTCATTTTCCCACCAACTCTCTTTTTCAGTCATATTTTAATCTTTTTAGACCATATACACACACACAAAAAAAGATATTCTGTTTGTGGAAACTCAGTCAACTTGCATTTAGTCTCTTAGAAATAGACAAGAACGTGTTTCTAAGGCTATTCTATGTGACATTATCCAGTTCTGTGTACATATTTGAGCTAACCCTGCCCCAGAGGCAATGCCTCTGCAGGAACTCTATTACTGTGTATTTCCAAGTTATTTGCAGTAACAGCAACMTTTCATTCAGAACCTATATTTTGACAGGGCAGTACACAAAATGGCATAAAATATTTCTTAATCATCTATGAGTCTGTGAGGTAAACTGAGAAGATCTAAATGAATTTGCAAAGATCTATGAATGACCATGTTAAATTTTTGTTTTGTTTTTCTGTTCATCCTCTTTGATGTGAATACTGCAAGCAAGCCAAAGCATAAAATCTAAGGGTCTTTCATTTCAGTGATTCTGTTTCTGTAAGCTGTGTCCAACAACATCCTGAGCATCAATTCTCTTTGAAATCAAATTTTCATTAACAATTAGGTTTTCCTTTCTCTTGTATCTGTGTTGTATGCTTTGGTAAATGTATAGTTTCTACTGCCTTAGAAGTTCTATTATAATAGCACCATCTTCTGACTAACTTCCTTTTAAGAGTACTTTTGCCTGTTTTTATTTTTGGTTCATTGCATCTCTGAGAATCCTAGTTTTGTAGAAAGCTCACAGTTTCACTGCTTCTTGCATTGCTTCAAAGATGTGGTAAAGTGGTTAATCCAATTAGATAATAAATAGCAGAGTCATCTGTGCAGAGCCGAGAATTCCTTAACTTTGGGAGCCTAAGATTGAAATGCACACGCATTTTCAATGAAAACTCTGAGAGAAATAAATGAAAACAGAAAATATTCCACTGATAGTTTTGATGTTAGCTAAATTGTCTATGAATGGAAGCCACTGACGGCACTTGTCTTCTCAATCTCTCTCAAAGGCAAGATCTTCCATAGGTATTTTCTATTTTCAAGAATCTATCACAGTATAAATAGAGTCCTACAAAGCAGTCTTATTTCATCTTTGCTTAGCATGCACAAAGATATAAACCTTTAAATCAATAAAAGCAGTCTGGAGTGTTTTCCTAAAGCAGTCTCTATATTTGTATAATTTTCAGATCGTAGGTAATCTTGCCTAAATCTAGCACATATGGTTTCTTCCTTCCCATTTTTGTAAGTTTGTAAAGAAAACTTATTATTTTTTAATTAATTAATTTAAGGAAATCTGTGGACTGTTTATTCAAGTCCCGGTCATAAAAATCCAGGTCAATTTATAGTTTCAAGACGAAATAAATAGAATATTGTCCTTCCCTTCTATGAAAAAGAGAAGACCTTGGAAGTTCTGGGTTGTCTCTTTGCTTTTATCACTGATTCCATATGAAACTTTGGAAAACAAATTCCATGTCTATATGTATTTATGAAACAGAAGTGAAAATACAAAAGTAAACATTATGAAATAAATTAATACTAATTGACACATTTAAAGATTCAAATACGTAAGACAAAGTAGATTTTCCTAATTATGTTCCACTATGCACTTCTTTTTCAAAGTTATGTTTGGCTATATAGGATTTAGGTACCTTTTCAGGTCTTACATGTAATAGAGAAAAATTTTTCTTGCTGTCACAGGAGAATGGTGAGGATAATTACATTAATGATATTGAGAGACTCAGATATATCAGTAGTCCTTTAAGTGCATATATTCTACTAATATACATATACCATCTGATATATTTCATCATTAGATCATGATAAAACTTGTTACTTATCTGGGTTCTTATTTTCCAATTTTTCTCTTACAGTGCTTACTTTGATTAATCTAATAGCTTTTTCCTCCTTAAAAAGCACTTTGGCCATCCCAAGAAAGAGATTATTTGCTGGGGCTCTCCATTATTTTATTGTATTTATTCCTCATATGTGACTTTCTCTATATTCTGAGTTTTCTTACTTTCTCCATTATCCACATATTGTGGAAAAAAAATTGAGAAAGATGATATAGTGAACTATACAAAATACTTCACCTGATGGCCCATTGGAGCTGAGAGGAGTTTTCTCTATCAGGTTATTTCTTATCAGGTCTAGCAGCACCCCTCCCCTTGTTGACTCATCAACCACCTGCATCAAGAAGCTATCTTGATGCAGGTGGTTGATGAGTCAACAAGGGGAGGGGTGCTGCTAGACCTGATAGTAACAAACGGAGATGGTCTATGGGAAATGTGAGGGTTGTGGGCAATCCTGGCCCCAGTAACTATGAGATGCTGGAATTCATGGTCCTGCATGGAAAAAGATGGACAAGAAGTAGGATTGCAGCCCTGGACTTTAAGAGAGCCAACTGTGACCTCTTCAGGGAGCTCCTTGAGGCAGTCCCCTAGGTCAGGGTCCTTGAATGAAAGGAGGTCCAGGAGTGCTGGCATTTAGCTCTCCTGGTATTCAAACACCACTTTCTCCAAGATCAGGATTGGTGCATTCCTACAAGAAAGAAGTCAAGTAAGGGGGGCTGCAGACCTGTATGGATGGGCAAGGAGCTGTTGGGTAAATTACAGAGCCCAGGTAAAAGAGAGATAAAGGAGAGAGAGGAAGTCCATTGGTTGAGGAGTATTGGGTTACATGTTATTTAGGCAAACTAGTCACCTATAAATCTATGGGCCCCTATGGGATGCATCAAAGAGTGCTAAGGGAACTAGCAGGGGTTATTGCTCAGCCTCTCTCCATCATCTTTGAGAGGACATGGAGAGCAGGGGAGGTGCTAAAGGACTGGAAGAAAGGCAACGTCACCCCAGCCTTCAAGAAGGGCAAGAAGAAGGAGCCAGGAAACTACAGGCTGATCAGCATCACCTCTGTCCCTCGAAAGGTGATGGAGCAGTTCATCCTAGAGAGCATCTCTAGCCATGTGAAAGAGAAGAAGGTGATCAGGAGTAGTAAGCATGGATTCACCAAGGGGAAGTCATGGTTTACAAACCTGATAGCCTTCTGTGATGGGATGACTGGTCAGATGGATGATGGAAAAGAAGCGGATGTTTTCTGCCTTGACTTCAGCAAGGCTTTTGACATCATCTCCCATAACATCCTCATAGGAAAGCTCTGGAAGTGTTGGTTGGATGAGTGGACAGTGAGGTGCACTGAGGACTGGATGGCAGAGCTCAGAGAGTGGTGATAAATGGGGCCGAGTCCAGTTGGAGGCCTGTGGCCAGTGGTGTCCCCCAGGGGCCAGTGCTGGGCCCAGTGGTGTTCAGTCTGTTCATCTATGACTTGGACGAGGGCACAGAGTGCTCCCTAAGCAAGTTTGCAGATGACACCAAGCTGGGTGGACCGGCCAACACTCCGGAGGGCTGTGCTGCCATTCAGAGGGACCTGGACAGGCTGGAGAGTTGGGCAGAGGAACCTCCTGAGGTTCAACAAGGACAAGTGCAGGGTCCTGCATCTGGGGAGGAATAACCCCAGGCACCAGTACAGATTAGGGGTTGACCTGCTGGAAAGCAGCTCCACAGGGAAGAACCTGGGAGTCCTGGTTGACAACAAGTTAACCATGAGTCAGCAGTGTGCCCTTGTGACCAAGAAGGCCAATGGGATCCTGGCTGCATCAGGAGGAGTGTTGCCAGCAGGTGGAGGGAGGTGATCCTGCCCCTCTCCTCAGCTCTGGTGAGGCTGCACTTGGAGTATTGTATGCAGTTCTGTGCTCCCCTGTATAAGAGGGATGTGGAGCTCCTAGAGAGGATGCATTGAAGAGCAACCAAGATGATTAAGGAACTGGAGCATCTCTTGTACATGGAAAGATTGAGTTGGGCTTGTTTTCTCTAGAGGAGAGAGGAGTAAGAGGGGAGATAGATAACTGAAGGGAGAATGTAGGGAGGAAGGGGCCAAGCTGTTCTCAGTGGTGGCCAGTGATAGGACAAGGGACAATGGGTGTAAGTTGAAACACAGGAAGTTCCACCTGCATGTGAGGCAGAACTTGTTTTGTGTGAGGTGACAGAGGTGACAGTCCCTGCCCAAGGAGGTTGTGGAGTCTCCTTGTTTGGAGATCTTCAAAACCTGCATGGATGCCACCCTGTGCCACATGCTCTAGGTGTACSCGCCTGAGCAGGAAGGTTGGACTAGATGATTAGAGGTCCCTTCCAAACTTAACAATTCTGTGATTCTCTATTTAGTGACAAAAGGGGATGATTTATCATATCACATGAATCTTTGCGGAGCTATAAATGCTGGTGTAAGGTACCAGACATTAGATAAGTGAAATCATGCCTATGCAGAAATTGCAGCTGCACTGACCTCTGTTTCCCTGAGGTCATTGATTTATTTGGGAATATTGCTGAAAGAAGTAGAGGTGTTCATTGTAATGTTCTTTACAGCACGCCTCCACTAGGAAGTTTGTTTAGTGTGATTAGAAGCAAAATGATTGGTTTTTATGCTTCAGTTTTATTAYAGCCATTGCCATCTACAATTTTTCCTTTGGAAGCATATCTCTAAAATTCTGGTGAATTTCCTACAAAGAAGGATGCATTGTTCCCATCTCAATTTATTTTCAGATAAAAAATAAAAGGGAGAAAAAATAGATGGAATTGTAGATTGCAAAGGTCATGAGAAAGAGGAGAACTATCTTAAAATAGCTTAGAGAAAGAAGGCTGTGCATTCAATTAAAATACTGATGAAGTGATATCCCCAGGTGAGTTTAGTTCTTGTTTTGATTTCTGGCTATGTAWACTTGTATCACCTCCTGCACAGCTACTGGTATTCTCAGAATACCCTGAGAGACTGAGCTCCCTTAAGGGAGAACATAGATGTTTACAGAAATGTTGTCGTCATAACTTTCTCTGTAGCTTTTCATCCTCTTGCCCTGTTTACACTTCCGAACTGTAAGCATATTCATTGTATCTACAATAGTGATTCTGTCTTGCTTATCTTCTCGATGTCTCAGCACTTCCAAGGGCATAATCTTCATCAGCTGCTCCTKCCTTGCACTATCATACCTCAGATAATTTCCTTGTTGCCTTGATGATCAAAAATGGTCACCTTCCACACTAAGGTCTGTTTGAATGTTTCTTTTTTGAACAGCCTTTTCTTCTTCATTCCCACATCTCTTTTTGTGTAACCTGTTATGATRACAAACTGCAAGCAACATTGCCTGTCTCTTTTTTTTTTCATATTGTTTCTGTATTTTTTCTAATCACTATTCCCTATGAGTTGATATATAAACTTCCCTCCCATTTCCTTCAGATTGCTTTTCAAGCTCAGCCTTGTAAGAAAAATTTAAAGTGTTCTCTGGGCAGTACCCAGTTCAAGAAAGTATGAGACTGAGGTAATGAAACATCATAAATAATAATGCAAAAGATATGGCAATGCTAAATGCATTTTATCAGATATACCATCTGTTCCTTTAGGTCAAAGTGCCATAAAGTACTACAGATTCTTTATAAAAATTTACTTCTATATATATTACATTAAGTCATGATATTCTACAAATTTTATATCATGATAATTCTCCCTGTACTAGTTTTACCCTTTTCAACCTCACTAGTTGCTCTGCACCTTTCTTTCTCCTCTCTGTTTACTATTTTTGAGAAATGATTTAAGATATCCATTTGTTAGTGGGCCTAATTTTCTGATTATTTGCAAATTTGTGTCTTTGATTGTGATCTTTATTGTTCATATGCTTTATTTGCAGGTGTGTGTGTGTGTGTGTATATATTCTCTGTATATATATATGTATATATATATATACAGAACCTCCTGCTGGGGTATGGACCAACTTTCTCTGAAATGCTTTTTAGTCTTCATTTCACTCAATCTATTTCAAACAAGCAATGCACTGCTGAGTGCGGTGAATTGTTTTATGGACTTAGAATCCCACTAGAAAGGCCAAAACACAATATCATGGCCCAAAACTCTAGATTTTGCATTTACCTGTCTGAATTTCCTGGACGAGGGTTAAAAATCCTTTGTAAAAAGATAGGTCTCTCTGGATTATGAATCTGTACTTGTCTGATTTGTGGCTTCTTCCAGATCCTGTATGCAGCACAATATACTCCAGAGTACAGTAAACTTTCTCCCTAAAGGAAAACCTAGAAAGAGGCATGTGGTTTAAGGCTTTCACATCCTCCTTCAGTCAAACTTTGCTCTTATTTGAGGTTTGTTGAGCACAGATGTTCAGTCCACATATATCTGTCACAATGCATGTTGTCAAGAGGCTGCGGTGACTTCGCATGAAAATAATASTGCTTAGACAGTTTCTTTGTTATTATCATATGTCACTGTATTCTGAGATGTCATACATGCAACTTAAAATTTCAGTCTCTGGACTAGATCTGCAGCTGGCGCTTTTTAACGTAGCTTTATAATATTTGATTGACGTCACATGAAGGGGTTGACACTCATTTGCAGCAGTGAAAAATGAAGCTTTCTCATCTCACAGCACACAATGACAGTTCTATGCATACAGAAATGAAACCTGGATATGGACTTTATCCAACAGCCGGCATACATCTCAATGACAAATAATGGAAAGAAGGAAAAGCTCAGGCTTTAACCTCATGGGTTCTACTAGTAATTGAAACAATCTTGAATTTCTATAATTTATAAACTTACTCGTCTAGTTAGATAAAAAGCATTTACAACAATTTTATTACATGATGGAAATGCGATTAGCATCCCAGCATAAACTCTTGTTCCCTCTCTGGCTCCTACATTTATTTTCTGCTTTACTGCTGTTGAAATAGATTTAGAGTAAGAAAAATCACTTTTTTTCATATTTAGAATACTTCTCAATTCTCAGGCTTCAGATGCCTGTGCATAGATATGCTGGATAAAATATAAAGAGGAACTTCTCTCTTTTCAGCTATGATGCTTGTGCTTTAACTGCTGCTGTCTTACACTTTAACCTTTTCTATGAAGGTTCGAAAAAATAGGCAAAAGTGTGAGAATGAGTCCTCTGGTTGGACTGTTGAATAGTGATCAGACCCCCTGGAAGATCTGAGAAAGCACAAGAAATCTACCCAGGATTTGGATGAAACTCCTTGTTAGAAATAAAACATTAGAGATCCATTTTTTATAATGACTGACTTAAGACAATGTGAACAAAATTATGTGAAAGTAAGCTAATGCCTGCCCTTGGGAATTCAAGGACTGGCAACACTTGCTACATTCCTGAACTCTTCATGCTTAAAGCAAAGACCAGGCAATCCTACCGGTTTCACTGGCAGTTTTAATGAGTTGGTTTGCAAGCATAACCTGACTGGATGTCAGAGTCCCCAAAGTGTGTTTGGTCCTCTCTGTGATGAGTCATTTCAGTATGCAAATCCAACAAAAAATTAACACAAAAGAACAAAGCAGTTTTTTTCTTAGCACCCTGTTGGCCAAAAGTTGAGGTTGATGTAGAGGAAAGGGTGGAACAGCAAGCCTAGGAGCAAAGGATGGGCAGGACTGTCGCTAGTGGTGAGGCCAGCTCAGGCTGCTGAAACTCATCATCAGGACGCACTGGTTTAGGTCACACACTAAACAGAACAGAAAGGATGTTTTCCTTATTACTCAATAACCCAGTGGTTGTAAACGTTTAGTTTTAAATCATACTAACTCTGAATTTTTTCTACCCTTCCTACCTTTTTATTTTTCTTTGCTGTGTTCCTGGTTGTTCATGAGCAGTATAAGTTTGGCTCCTCTTTTCAGGCCATATCATCTGCCTGTGCTATGTGAGCTGTGGCCTATCCAAAATCATCACTGTGGCAGCAAGTGACCGAAGAGTTGAAGTGGCACTGCCAGAGCTTCCTGAGACCTAGCCTACTCCATTGCATGTGAAAGTGGGGACCCACCATCATCATCCATCTATGGACTGTTTCTACAGCTCCTCCTCATCTTGTCTGCTGTCTCAGGTACGTGACATGCAGCCTGTTATCAGCCATAGAAGAGTTAAGTGGRTATCTACAGACATGTCTCATGGTTTATGAATGGTGGCTTTCAATTCCAAAGATTATTTTGGGATAAAGCATTGCCTGACACAATTCTTCTTCTCCTGGAGGTTTATATGTATGGARTATATATGCTTATGATTATGAGGGTCAATACCTTAATGACTGGAGAACTCATATGGGAGACATGCGCTACAATCCTCTCAAGGTCTTCTGAATACCGAATCTCCACATATTTGCCTATAACATCCAACTTTCAAGTCAAAGGGAGTACTTTTTGCCATCAGCTTTTATCACTGGTACAGATTTTTGTGCCTAAGACTGCAAAAATATTAATTTGCAAAAGAATTAATGACATGAATTCCATCTATATGGAGCGTTCTTCATGCAGTACAGACTCTGGCAAATCTTTCATAATTGCTTTATCACCATGTGTTCACTAGCTTAGTCAATTCTCAATCAGCTTTCCAGGAGCCAGATGTGGTACCTAACTCTCCCTAAGTACCAGACAACTGCATCTGAACACTCTTGGGGACAGTAAGGTATGTAAGGCACTGAYGCTGAGGAGCTCTGCTTTTTAATGGGTATACCACATATAGAAGAGAGGTCCAGTTGAAAAGGGGACTTTAAATCACTTAGAAGCTTTCAAAAGTATCACCGCTTGCTATTAACTGAAAAATGCTTAATATAGAATGTGATACTCCCCAGCTGCTTCAGGATATATAATCTGGACTCTGAACCTCGTGGTCACTCTGAAGCCTTCCATTCACAGAAATGTTAAAAAGATGTAGACCAACACAGCTTACTGCATTTCTCTGGTGAATGTAATATGAGATCTTTACATAGCAGCTGATCTAATTTTCATCACAAATAGTGATTTTTGAGGGATCTCACTGAAAAAAATATGGGTGGGGAAAGGAATTGCACATACAATAGATATCTAAGTTCTCAAAAAGTGCTCTCAAAAAGTTTGTCTGTTTGCTTCATCTACATATTTGAAACATTTCTTATGAATCAGGATGACAATTCTTGTCATCCYATCTATGTCTATGCTAATAAATTAAACAAGTCTAGGGCATGCGCTTGTCCTGCTGTCCACTTCTGTCTTGTCCTGGTTTGCTTGTTGTCCACATACAAACTGCTGTTGCTGTTAGTATTATATTATAGTCTCTCTGAATGTACTTCCAGCTTTTCATGCTTAGGCTCATTTCTGGGGGTAATATTGGCWAGGGGGACTGTTTCCTACTGGCCAACTTACCTGGGGAAAATAGGTCTGCATGGGTGTGTGCCTTGCCAAACCATTTGTCCCTTGAGCAAGAGTGGAAGCCGGGTAAATCCTGGCTCACTTTGTTTGCTTGTAGGTAGACACGTGCCTACAGGACCAAAAAGAGCATTCAACAAGGATAAGGGAGCTTGGACAGGTTCTGTTATTAGGTGAAAAGGGTTGCTGTGGTAAGCAAAGGAGCAGCAACCCAAGACTGCCCACGCTGCTAGCAGAGACACAGGAGCCTGATGATGGTGTAAATAGCTCTAAAGGGGAGAAGTTTCTAACTAAAGTTCTTTTATTTTTTTCATCTCCATCTCATTTAGATATGATTGACACTTTCTGATTGAACCCTACTAGTTTCTGAATTAAAAGGAAAAAAAAAAGAAACTAATTATTGAGACTGTCTTAAACAATCTCATTTTGAGTGGCACTTGCCATATTGGATCAAATCAATATGATATTGAGACTCACAGGATTTTATAAATTCTCTTTAAGATTAGCTGAGTCATTACAGTGACTTTAAAGGTTTGTATAAAATACACAGTTTTCTTTATTAAACTTAACTCTAATAAACTCTTTATCAATATCTGTATGTCTGATTCTGATAAGCTTGCAATCTAGAGTTTAACGAGTTAATGGTAAAAAACACATTTCTTTATTCCAATTTTTCTATTTTTGTTCTCTTTTAAATTCTGTTTATTGTATCATAAAAAGATGATCGGAAATAACCTCATTTCCCTTACAGTGCTTATTTAATATTCATTTTTCTAATGTAGTGGAACCAGTTCTTTTCCTGTGATTAAGACATAAAAAAGAAACCCATGCTGGAAAATACTTGTGTCTTAAAGTATAAATAAAAGTAAAAATAAGGGAAAAATAGAATCAAATTTTGAGTCTTATGCTTGAAATGAAAAAGAAAAAGATCTTTTCCTGAAAAGAAGGAAACAGAAGTACTTTGTCTTCTGTAACATCTCAAAAAGTATCAGATTTCAAAAAAAAAAAAAAAAAAAACGTGATTCCTCTGAATAGAATACCACTATTGTGATTGCTTTGAATGTGCTGAAGCAAGATTTTGAACATTTTTTCACCAATATTGCTGTGGATTTGTAAGTTATGAATGCATCCCCTCAATCAACGTTTGCTGAAGATGGTAATAATGTAACTTTGGGAGTTCGTTTTCTGCTAGCACAGCCACTTAAGTTTGCACAGCTGGAAGACTTCTATTTTTTAGAGCCTCTTCTTTCCCCTCCCCCATTCTGATTTGTTATTGTTTGAAATTCTGAGAATGTTTTACACACATTTCCAGTGTACAACACTGGGACACTGATAAAYGAATGACAAGTATGATATAAAGCCTAGTGGAAGACCCTCGAGGGTCTATCTAGGGAGAAGTACACATCTGTCTCCAGCTGTGCAGCTATTTAGGAGTGAAATGACTTCTCCTGGGTTGGGCAGAGATGGTAATTATTTTTGTTGTTGATGTGAAGATCAAAGGTTATTCTCAGGAAGTAAGGACAGGACTGTGGTATTTAGCAGGAAAGATTTATACAGGACATAATTTAGTACATGGTTTGCACATTAACCTGGTGCTAATGCATGTAGACGACAGAGAAAATGTAAACAGTTCTGTTGTAAGATAAATTATAATTGGTGAAAAGCAAATTAATCTACCGGTCATGAATCTCCCGCAAGTTAGCAAAATCTCGAGCAGCTGTTACATTCCAGAATCACACTTTGAAAAGAGCTGCTTGATCTGAGCATTTTTCGCTACAGTGCAAATAACTTGTTCCTCCTGTCACGGCAAGGCTTTGTTTTTAATAAGAAAACCTCTGCATTTAGTGACAGCATTCAGTGCTGAACTAACATAACTCCCAGATTTTTTCCTGTAAGGGTGAATCCTTAGGGTTTATAGTATTCATAGGTACAAAATAAGAGCACCCTGCTCAACAACTCAACAACTTTAGTAGTTTCTAAATGACTTTTCATAACTGTGTGTACTATGACCTCATGGTCAGTAGATGAGATKTAATGTTTACTTCTCCACAGTTCCCTGATACCAGGCCAGAAATCCATGAAATAGCTTTCTCGTGTTTCTGGATCTAAATTTGACTTGCAAATTGTTTTCTCTATTAAAAGTTCTTCAGTATGAACATTGTGTGAGCAGAGAGAAAGAAACTGAAGAAATTACATGGGAAGAAATACTGAGATTCCTAACAGCAAACCAAGGTTTAATTAAGATTTATGTACTAAGCATCATGATATGGAGCATTTTTCAGTAATACTGACATATGCATAAAAGCTCTTCTGTTTAAGCAGTGTATTCTAGTATCAATAGGACCTCAGTTCTCTGCACTAAGTCTGACTCTTCTCTTTCAATAACAAAAAAAAAACATGAGCTAAAATGAGCTATACTGATACTTTTCACAATGGTATAAATGAGCTTTGAATACACAGAGAATGTTCATTACAGATTTCAATGACAAACAGCTGTCTCAGCCTGAAGAAGGCTTCTCAAAAGAGACAGAGGTAGARTGAGTCATTTAATAGTAGTAACTCATTCATAAATATTCAGGCTTATTCCTAGAATATTTATTTGTAGAAGAGAATATTCTTAAATAGAAACATAAACTGTCTTCTTGTGTATTAAAATTAAGGCACCTCTCTCTTGAATAATTTTATGTTACGGACAAACAATGAAAAGACAGAAGTTGCAGACCTTTTCCCTTCTTTGTCTGACAGTTCAACATTCATATTATCAGAAAAGTGCATTCAAGGATCAAAAGACCTCTTCTCATCTGGCTATGTTTCTATGATCCAAGCATAAGGTGTTTAACGGAGGCAAGTAGTGGTGGATTGCCCAGAGAATACCTATGCGGGCTTTTACAGGGTAGAGAAGTTTCCACCATAAGCAGATTTGTTTTTCTAATTTTGTGCAAGCTCCAGTAAATCTTTCATCAYAGGCTAATCTGATAAAAGCAAGCGCAGCCAAAAATCAGAATTTCTTCAGGTAATTCCAGTCATCAGCCAAATCCCATTGTTTCCCCACATCAGCATCCTCTCACAGAACAGATTCTTATTGGAATCTCTTAAAATAGCAAGTGAACTTTGTATTCACTGAGGGAAAATTGACTTCAGCCAATGAAATACAGATTACCAAGTCTTTGTACGGTTTACATTTAATTTAATAAACATTACTGACTGAACTRCTGGACTTGGTGGCATGAAATTTGGTAATCTGTATTTCAGTCACTAGTGGTGTCCCTTAGCATCAACAGTGGGTCCAATAATGTCTAATATGATCTCGATGGGACCAAATGCGCCTTCAGAGTGTTTATTGATGCTACAAAACTSTGAGGGGTGGCTAATAGACCAGATGGTTGTGTTGTCATTCAGAGGGAATAACCCCAGGCACCAGGAGAGGCTAAGAGGTGACCTGCTKGAGAACAGCTCTGCAGAGAAGAGCATAGATGTCTGATGAACAATAAGCTGACAATGAGCCAGCAATGTGTTCCTGTGGCACAGAATGCCAAAGGCATCTTGGACTTCACTAGGCCTAGCACAGCCAGCAGTTTGAGGGAGGTGCTCCTTCCATATCAGCCCTGATGTGGCCACACATGCAGTACTAGGTCTAGTGCTGTGCTTCCCAACACTATGCCCTTGGAGATATTCAAAACCTGGCGGAACAGGGTTCTAGACAACCTGCTTCAGCTGATTTTGCTTGAGCAGGAAGGTCAGTTTAGATGATCTCCAGCCATCCCTTCCAATATCAACTATTCTGTGATTCKGTATTAAATACTAATGTATTTATGTTTATTTATACAGGCATCTTTTCAGAACTTGGATACATGTAGCATTTATGTATAGTTAAAACCATTGGGCACAATGTAAAGATAGTAGTGAGAAAGGCTTGGAAGAGGAGGATCTACCTCAGGCTCTATTTCAGGGGGGAAAGGGCAAGAGGTATAATGAAGCTCTAAGTTTACAAGTCGTTATAGAACTGAGATAATTAAAAGCTGACCGGATAGGAACTTCAGCTGCTGAAACTGTAGTTTGCTTATTTTATCCTAGTGTAAAGAGTTTCTACGTTAAAAGACTTGGGTGTCAACAGTCCTTAGTATCAAATGGCTGAGGAAGCAGCATTGTTAAATCTAAAGTTATTTGTGGGCATGCAGAGGTAATTTCTGTCCAGCAATGCTAGGTTATATTAGGTAGAATAAATACTGTAGCATCACTAGGAAAGAAGTGAGAGAGAGAAAACATTCTATGTGCCTCTGCTGAGAATTGTGACACTTTGGCAAAACTTCTATAAATGTAACGAATAGTGGGAAAGGCTTGTCTGTACTCTCACTGATTAACAAATTAAAAAAAAAAAAAAAAAGTTTGTGTAACTTTCATGATTCATTAAATTCCTTCTAATATGTCTAATATGTATAGTCTGTAAATGTACACTTTAYCTTCATGCTTCTTTTTCAGTGGAAAGTTTAAAAATGAGTTCAAATCTTYCCCAGTCTCTGTTTCATTTCCATTTTCATAATGTTATAATGCATTTATTTTTCCTTGCCCCATTTCACATTTATTACTCGCTTAACACTACTTTGAAATTTTCSCCTGAATAGGACTGAAGAACAATTGCTTTCTATCGATTTCTACTCTGTAGAGATTTATTTCTAAGGAAAACACAAGGGACATTCCATTTATTTCTTTYAATATTCCAAAATGACAAAAGAACAAAATATCCAAGATGTATTTTTGGAAAAAAAAAAAAAATCTAACCTCTAGCTTTCAAAAAGGTCACACAGTGGACACTGTATATGCAAAARCACATGGAAGAAATCCATGGATGATTCACATCTGAGGTATAAGATGGACACTTCTAATGAATATCATGTTTTCTAAACTGAATCCCAACTACATGATTTTACCTATGTTATATTTCTTGTGGCAGAAGCTTGTAAAAATACATACACTTTAAGTGACTTAATAACATTATTTGGCTAGAGCAGAGGAAAGCACATGAAATGGCCCAGACTACCAACAAAGCCAGATTTCACAATAGCTTTCAGAAAATCTGTAGAATGTGAACAAATTCCTTAGAGAATAATTTAATAGGAAAAAAAAAGGACAGTGATAACATTAGAATCCAACAGACTTTGAAAAAAAATTAAATATGTTCCTAATTTTTCAAGCCTCATAACTTTTTAGTGTCATATAAACTCAGTTGTACTTAATTGTTTCATAACATTACTGGGGAAACTATATTAATCATGCAGTGTTTTTAAACAGAAAATCTCAGCAGCCAATGCATCATCACATTCATTTCGCTCAAAAAAAAAAAAAAAAAAAAAAGGAAAGAAAGAATGAAAGAAAAAAAAAGGAAATACTTTATTTCCTCCAAGTCATTCAAACACAGGTAGATCTCATATATATATATTTTTTTTTCTTCTTAAATACAACTGTCAAAGGTCTGTTAATGAAGACTACTATTATGTAGGAATGTGTATAGTCATTAGCCTTCAGGCAAAGTTCATCAAAGAAATAAGGGCAATTACTTTTTAAATACATGTGGCACTGAAAAAATGCCTCAGTAGCACTTAACTCATCCACTTGAAAACTTTAAACTAGTTCTACAGGTTGTTGCAGAATTGAACTGTAAAGAAAGGCATGATGTGTGCTGTGCATCAGCCTTCTGGAAGGATGGGTGTGCATCTGCCTCTGTATAAAATTCCATGCAATACCACATTCCTCACCATGTGAATCACAGAAAGTCACAGCTGCTAGATTTGGGTGGATCACCTTGTTCATTAGAAAGATCAACTGGCTGAAGGAAAGCAGGAAAAACAGAGTGATTTCCTGGCAATAAAAGTGACATATGGAAATGTTTCTTCATGCCATTCATGGTTAGCTGGTGGAACTCGTTGCAGCAAGAGCTCATTGAAACAGGATCCAAGAAAGGCTGGACATTTAGCAGTATATTTCTAACCCCCAGAGTTAGACTAGTAAAGCCTACATATACAGATGAGAATGCTGGGAGACATAAAGCATCACACATTTCAGGAAATAAGCCAGCTTTTAATACATGGCTTACAGGAGAATAATCCTCTGATACATGGCATATTTGTTTCATCAGTATGTGTAAGCGGCTGGCAAATAGCTACGTGACAGAGCATGTTAGATCACTGACAGTGTGACGGTTTGATAACCCTGTATAATTTGACGCATGTTTAGGACTTCATCAAAAGCTTTTTCCTCATCATTCAAGTCCTAACACTAGTTTCAATGTTATGCTATTTAATTAGCGTATCACAGTCGCTTCCAACTTCAGTGAACAGTCAATGTTTTACTCCGTAGTGCCACAGTTTTGATCTTGATGATATTCTGATTTTGCGTGTTTTGTGTGCCTGGAAAAAGACTACAGAATATTAGAGATGGTGGAATTCAGYTGGAGCAATTTATATGTTGCTTATGTTGCTTACACACTACTTGAGTCCCTTCACCACAGCTACCAACAGGAATGGAAGAAGGGGTTGAGAGCTGGAACTGTGAGGTTGACCACTAAGCTGGGGCTTCTTCTTTAGAAGTATAATTAAAGAGGATCTGTGTTTCATTTGTTTACTGTTTCCTTCATCTATATAAAAAGGCCATTTTGCCTTTGATTTTTAAGGGATTCTGTTTCCAGATGATCCAGACTGGATCACAGATGTTTAYATTAATTTTCCAAATACAGAAATAAAAATATATTTTCAGTCCTTCTCCAGGACAGCACTTAAATCTTTCTTAGAAAATCTGGACATTCATTAAGCAGGAGAATTTACACATAATTGAAAATACAGGATTTTCAATTCTGTATTGAATTGAATTCTGTATTGAATTCTGTATTGAATTCTGTATTGAATTGAATTCTATATTGAATTGAAAATACAAGATTTTCAAAATACACTAGCAAGAATTTTAGGCAGTCTTATGTAATTAAGCCTCTACACAAGTTTATTGGCTGTAAGCTCAGCGCCGAAGCAGAGTGATGTCTGGTGGTGAAGGCTTCCCTACTACATGATATTGTGGTCCTAGCATTGAATATTATGGTCTCCCTTTCCTCTGCAGTCTAGCTAACACCACTCCTAGGTTCTGACTATCATCTATGCTGACAGCTATCACCTTTGATTAAATTTCTACATCTATATTCACCTTAATTATTTACTTTTTATGCTATGCCTTTACTTTTTGCTCTTTCACTTGAGAAAAAAAAACACGGATAGCTGCTCATGTTCTTACCTAGCAAATACTAAACTTTTGCTAGAGGAGATTCGGGAATAGCTAGATGATTGCTTTTTACCACAAGATTTTATTCCAACCTTGGAAAATCAATGAATTTGGACCAATTTTCATCTGGTGCTACAGAACACAAAGGCATTATCTAGCCCAGCAAGAATGCTTTAAAACAGTGCTTCAATTTAGAGGTAGAAATTCTGCATTTCTACCATGGGAGACTAACTGTTGAATTCCAGTCCAAGAGCTGGAATGGTTCAGGTACCAACATCCTGACCTGGGTAGCACAGTTTGGGCTAAAACCATAAAAGTATGGTAAGAATAACTGATATATTAAAGAGGGAAATTAAGGGCAAAAAAAAATGTATCTGGAGATATTGAAAGGATAAAAGCAACACTATAAAAACCTTAAAAAGTGTCTGTTCTGTGGTTAAGTGTTTATTTGATTGCTTTTGTTTTGTACTTCATATATTTCTACTACTGCATTACAAAATCTGCTAGATACACAGTGCATAAAAATATTACTATAGGCTTACTGATCAATTTAGAAAGAAATTATTTGAAAAAGGCCATAAATAATTCAGATTATACATATAATATATAAAAATAAATATATACATAATTCAGTCAAATACATATATAATTGTTATTTCTTTTACTTTGCTGTAACAGAAGAAACCAAACTTCTCAACAATAAAATATGGTTTMTTAAGTTACAATTTTTAAGTGGTTTTCAATATATTATATGTACTGAGATTAATCTTAATTTTAAACTGGTTAGAGAGCCCTTCAGCATCAATCAACTGCTTTTCCCAGGTAGCATGTATTTTTTCTACCTTCTTTTTTTTTGAGCCTATGAATTTAATRATGTTGGGATTTCCTCTTTCCAAAGATGGATCTGTGAAATAAATTTGAATGAACTCAAACACTGAAAGAAGAATGAAACCCTAGAAAAATATATTCAGATAACATCAAGAGTCTGAATCAATAATCTCCCAAACATGACAATTTGTAACTCAGTCTGAACTTGCACATTMTCCAGTTGTTATTCAGAAATGTTAGCTTCAACCTATATTTTTTTGAAACTCTTTTTCCCCAAGCCCATAACCTGAACATGAAGTTCATATAGGAAAATATTCCATAATAGGGCTATTATTATACAACTCCAGAACTTCCATGGAATTTCCCCTACAAAAGGGAACTCCAAACTGGCCAGTTGGCTTTCCTGTGCTCTTTGCTGGTAGAGACATTCGGTGGGGTTATTATAGTCGGTAGTGCCCCATATGCTTCCTGCATTAAGAAGGTGAGGGGAGAYGAACATCTGCCATGACATAAGTCATAATGAAGTTCACTCCACAAGGTAGAAAAGCCCTAAAAAATGAGCGGAAAATCTGTATTTCAAGAGTGGAGTTGTAGAGGACACTTTTAGCCAAGAATTGTTGAAGTTTTGAAGCACATTGCAGAAGACTTGAAGACTGCAAGATACAGTCTGTATCTTGCATTTTTTCTCTTAGAATACCAAAGACTAGAAGATCATGGAAAAGGTTAGAAAAGACACTGAAAATAACAGTCAGATTGGCCAGTTCCAAGAGTGTTTCTGGAGGGCAGCACTGACAGGTCACATCATTTCCTTGCTAACAATCATCATACAAACATGGAAGAATAAAAATTCACTCCTATGTAATCAGCAGTGCTCCACCACAGATGGTTTGTAGAAATAGCAGAATGAACTGTCATTTAATAATGCCTCTGCAGTAAGGAGCAGGTTTTATGATGCCAAGTACAGTATACGTTCGCTAAAATGTGACTGTAAAAAAATCAGGCAGAAATTACAGATCTCAGCTCCTCTGTGGGGGATGATCTGGTGCCAGCAGCTGGGAGGTATGGTGGGGGTGGGGAAAGGTAGCACTTTTCTCCAAAGCATCTGCTACTGACTTATGCTGCAGGCRGGTACTGACCTAGATGGACCTTTGGTCTGACCCAAAAATGGCTTTTCATATTTTCAAAAATCAAATAAATATCAAGAACATCTGAAATTTGGTACTCCTCCATTTTCACTTTAGTTGACTCATCCTGTATTTCAAAAACAGTCCCAAGAATGACTCTTTGAAGAGCAAGTTATGCTCTTACCTACAAACATTTTCCAGTTTCACCAGGCTAGAATTTGTTTTTAGAAGCTGCTAATAGGCCAATGTGAAAGTGCACAAGATGTGTAAAAGGGAAACGCTGACAGATGGGCCTCTGTCCATGTGCCAGCAAACCAACTCAGATGTATCACCATTAATTAAGCAGCTGAAACAGAACACAGAGGGAAAAATTAGTTCGAGTTCAGTGGTTACTTGTTGCAAATTTGTAAATGGGCTCTCTACCATGGAGATATGTAAAATAATGCTCTTGTTAAAAGTTATGTGGAAAATAAAGGTTCTCAGCAAGCTAATTTTACTCTGTTAACAAAGCATGGTTTCAAGCTATTCTTGTTAACCATCCACCCACTTTCTTTTCCTTCACCACCTCAGATTTGCAGATAGGAGGTACAATTACAGTCCTTTGTTTCATCCCGAGATCTCTTTACAAAATAAAGTCTGCTTTTATCCTGTTGAAACCTATGTGCTTTCCTTCATTGTGTAAAGCTAAAGGGGCTGAGGTCTAACTTTAAAGAAATCCTTTGTGTTGCTTTTTTTTCCTCCTCCCCTCTTTGTTTTATGTCTAGTCTAACTGCGTGCCTTCAGTTGAACTTTTCCCCTGCCAAATCACACACTTAATGCAGGAAAAAAGGGACTGGGGTGAAATCCTGACCCTACTGTAGTTAATGGACTTTAACAGGGGTTAGGTTTCCACTCCAATGACTGCTGCTCTTGGAGTTGCTCTTTCTAGTCCTGCCTCAGACACATTTTCCTCCTGCTTTCATGGAGGAGCTCCAGTGCACATTTCTGGTGTAGATGGTCTGCTACAGCAAACAGTGTGCCATGAACTTGTGTGATTGACACAGGAGTGATCGACTCACTTGTGGGGTCATGGTCTAAGAATAAGTACCTCATTCTTAATATATAAGCAATCACTACTATGTCTCCAAAAGAGTGAAACTATAAAAATCATATATTTTTATTTCCTCTTCTCTAGAGGCCTTCTTTTTTTTCCTTTTTTTTTTTTTTTTTTACTTGCCAGGGCACCCCAATTCAACAAAAGCAAGCTTTTTAAAATGTATTTCATGACATTTTCTGGCATTTTGTAGAAGAAGAGAGCAGTGGAAAAGATAAGCAGAAAGGTGCTTAGAAATATTTTTAAAAGTAGTTGGCCAGAAACAATCAAGCAAAACAAAGAACCWCCAAGACAAGGTGGACAACAATGGTGGCAAACTTGGCCACTGATCTGGCCAGGACAAGCAGCGAGGAAGCTTGTCTGCAAGATCAATACGACGATGTGACAGTGGTAGTGAAGTTGAGAAGCTGATACTCAAAAAGTTGTGCTTCATCTTCCTTGGCAGAGTCTTCTGGTTTTGCTTTCATGCTTRTGAGGCAACTATTACTCCTTGAAGGAGCCACAGGAGTTGGCATTGATGCAGGCTTGTTGATGGAGTTTATGCTCAAAGGATAAGCCCCCTTCCTATTCCAGCAGCCTCATCCTGCTGTGACTTCCCAGCCATCTCCTGATTTCCATTAAGTAGTCCCATTTGAGGCACATCGAACCCCAAGGCCTCATCCACTTTGTGTTTAATCCAGTCCACAGAAAGAAAGAGATCTGAGATCTGCTTGATCAGACAAACAGAACTGCACATTTCTCTATCTTTACTTTCCTCTGCCAGTTAGAGCACTGCCATCCAGATTAGYTTGAGCCCATGAGAAACTCTGCTCGCTCCTACTCAGTATAAACTCTTCTCTGTGACTGAGGTATGGTCACATCCTCTGAAATCAATGCTCTAAAAATGGCTTCTAATAGGGTTAAACTTCTATAAGGCTTCATAGCACTTGCATGGGACCTGTAAGATTCTCTAAGCTTATTTAAAGAAATGCTGCTTTCTGAGCTTTAAAAATTGATATAGCCAATGTCTTCCTATCATCTATGCTTATCTTCACTCAAAAGAAAGAATAGTTCTATATCCTCTGCTTCCCCTCTTTCCTCCATATTTCTTGTCAAATATTTTTCTTATTCTTTTCTTCTAACATTTTAGGGAGCTGATTTTCCTTCTGATTTGTTTTTTTCAAATATTAGGCAATTACTAAAGACTGCAGAAGAATCTTGGTGCTTGCATTTTGCATTGGAGAGGTTGCAACATGRTTTGAGAGCAGAAGATAATGCTTAAAGCCTTAAATCTGCTCAGATTATTAAATAAAAGATTGAGAGCTAACTTACCTGCAATGTATAAAAGTATCTTGTAAATTATTCTGACTTTGCAAATGTGCCCAGAACAGGAGATTCATTGCTGATTGATATCACTAGAAAATGCGGATAGTTTCAGCAAAAGCTGAAAAGCTTTTCATTTTGGGGCTTTTAAAGCTAAAGTTTATTACATAGTTTGAAAGCAAGATTTTAATTTAAAAATTGACCTAAGTGAAAAGAAGCCAAATAAAAGAGCTAAACTAAACATTTCAAATTGATCCAAGTCTTCTGTTTGCTAGTTTCATGCCAAAGCTTAAAATAAATTTGATTGGTTTTCAACTGAATAAAATATATTTTCTGTGTTTCAGTTTGGCCATTGAGATGAAAATCCATTACTTTTCCAGGTACAAATACAGACTCTTAAAATCAGGTAGAGGCAGACATGGCAAGAATTAACAACTGAACTTTGCAAGAAAGCAGAGTCAGATTAGAAATTAAATGGCATGCCTTATTCAGGAAGGCGTTATACCTGCAAAAAAAGGGAAGCTTTGGATTTTATCTCTCTTCTACTGAGAGTGGATGTCTTCCTGAAAGACTTAGCTTAGTGAAACACGTTAGTGGGCTCAGCAGAAAATGTAACTAAATTCAATGCCTTGTGCTCAATAGATACTGAATGAGCCTGTGATCCTTTCTGGTTGGTGAGTCTATTAATCTGCCTTGTGAAGCCCCTGCCACTAGCATGCTGTGCAGTGGTAAACACGGCAGTGCTCTGGGGCTGTTTGCCCTGTGGGTAGATTCATATTCATGGAATCCATAAAGTCACCACAGCATGGATAGCTCTTAAGGACCCTGAAGGCAAATACTTGGGATGACTCATTATGCTGATCCTAACTGTTCTAGCAGCCCAGCTGTCACCSTGTTAATTATTCCAGTGCTAAGGGGACAACCCCTGCAGTGGGCTTTGCACTCTGAAAATAATGTAATGAAAAAAAAGCCATGAGACCCTGGCATCACCAGAGTGTTCCTGGGTATACAAATAACCATGTGTTTCTGCCAATAAGAAAGTKAAAGAATTTGATCTACCCACATTTTGACTTGAGAGTTTGACTCATGATGAGAAAGAGAGGGAAAATAATATTAACATCATTCTTTTTCAATTTTATTCTATTTTAAAAGATTTAAAATCTATTTAAGGCTTTCCCATCACAACCGTCTAATATAGCCCTATTCTCCAGATGCTTCATTCTTAAACTCTCTAATTCTGAAGGTCTGTTCAAAGTAAGTAAAATATTTTAGTTCATTTAAACTCTCATGATAGGAGTTAAAGGAAATTAAGAAAAAATGACTCTCGAATTAATCAGAGCAATGGACCACTCAGGAAGAAAACACAAACTTTTATCTGAATGAAGACTCAGACTTAATGACTACCAGAAAGAAAAATTATGAAACAGAAGGAGTTTTTAAAAATTCTTATGAAGTAAAACCATTTTGTTCTTGTGCAGTTTTTGTACCTGCATCCTGCTTTTTGGAATGAATATTTATCTCTAAAGGATGTCAGATTTAAGACAAAATAAAGGTTAACCATCTACAGCAATGGTATTATGTCTCCTTTATAGACCAGCCAGCAGCTCTGGGCTCCTCCAAGCTGCTTTGAGAAAGAAAGCATTTGGCTAATTGGACAAAGGTGTTTGGTGGAGTTATAAAATAATTACTACCATCCCTCGTCTTTCCCAGAATTACTACTATATCTTTTAATCCCGTTTTTTTGGCAGAACAGATTTAATCTCCAGCCCTTGATACTATGAAATATTCATTTGCATGTGAGTTTAAATAAAAGTCACTATTTATAGTAAAGTGATTTATATTGTCTAAATTTTTGTTACATTGTCATGATAAATCTACAGGATTTGTTTTGCTTAGAAAAGAGACTGTATTCTTTACTTATATTGTCTAATTACTGAAGTTAGATAGCTTTTTCCTTTCCAGTAAGCAACTGGAAACTCTTTACCCCTTCCTATCCTTTCCTAAAACACAGTTTGAAGTCACCAAGAAGCAGTTGCAAATTTGACTTGTACTTTGTTTAATTTACTACTGAGTGAAAAATGAATACCAGTTTTGGAAATGAGACAATTTCATTTGAAATTTCCAAATGCTTTTAATCCCAGGGCTTTGTTCACAGCAAGTCTTAGGTACTGTTCATAGCCCTGTTTCGCCACTGCCATCACTCCTATAATTAGGAAATAACTCAGTAGCTTGGATATTTGCTTATTAGATGTTCTATTCAAGATCTCTGTTTGTTTTTACCTTGCAGCATTTTCAACCTTTTGTTACAGAATATTGTATAGTGATCCTCTCTTATCACTCTTTCTTTCTCCATGAACAGTTGAAAACGCTGATTTATTAGCATCTTTTTCATTAGTGAGAGAGTAAATAAAAAATATGTCATATATTTTGGTTCTGTAGTCATATAGGGAAGTTAGTTATTTGCACAATTCACTACCCACATATTAAATTTGGGGATGATGATTTCTTGGATACATAATGTTGCATTAATAAAGAAATTTGATGCTGTGATTTAGGTAAAGGGAAGTTGACTGAATTAGTCACTGACCTAAGGACTGCTTGTCTTGAAATTATCATGCCATAGTATAATCTGGTTTCTTAATGATTGTTTTATTTTTTTTTTTAATTCCATCATTGTTGTGACAAAATGAATCATCCAACATAGGAAATAGTCAAAGCATTCAATTAATCATTAGTTCTCTTGTGGTTTGCAGCAAATTGGGGTAGGAGTGAGGAGAAGGCTTTAAGGCCTATTTAAGCCAAATTCACTGTAGAACAAGTAGGTTTCATAAGTTTCTGAAATGTCAAGAAGAAAACTTCTATAATGTGAGAGCATAGACTGCAAGGCATGTGAAATAATCTTTCTATTCTGATCAAGTCCGACTTTGTTCAGCTTTGGGCATCACATTCAGGAAAAATGTAGTTCAAATGAAAAAAAAGGTCCAAAGGACAGCAGAGGGAGTAATCTGAGATCTTGAAGGTATGGTCTACCAGGAAAGAATGAAAGAATTGTAAGCATTTGGCTTAAAGAAGTGTATCTCATGGGAAAACTTGAAATAAAGAAAGGAGAGGAAAAAAATCTAATCTTTCTGTCAATGGAGAGGAGATCAAGTAGTAATAGGCTGAAACTACAGTGCAGAAGGTGCAAGCTAATGACAGGAAAACTTTTCAGTCATTAGACAGTGAAATAAAGCTATGGTCCTGCATTCGTATTAGTGACAGATTTCATACTGAGGCCCTCCATCTCTTATTCCTCTTTTTACCAACTGAAAGAGTGGCTCCACAGCACACCTARAAGTCAGTCTTCAGAAGGTCATTGCTAGTGGTTTATTTATTTCAATTAGCTGAAGAAAAGAAAAAGAGTATTATGAACAAAACCACATTTTTTTTTTAGTTTTGTTGGCCAAAACATGATGTTTCATATCAAAATATCTCATATGATGTGCTTTTAAGTAAGACTTAAGTCAGCCTAACTATTAAGAAAATTTGGAACATGTCTAATATCCAATAGTCCAGAGCTAGTCTGTATAAAATTAGAACTGCCTTGTTTACCAAATATGTCTCTTATAAGTGTTCCATCCACAAGGCAAGCAGATAAGCTATGTTAGAGGACTTAACTCAAAAAATTGTTAACATAGCTCTACTTTACATGAGTATAAATATCCTGTGAGTAGAAGCATATCTAGATTTGCTAACTCTCAACTGAGTGTTACTGAGAATCAAGATGGAGAAAATCTTTCTCCAGTTTGGCAAATAATTAAATACATCCCTCACAAAATGGGTATTTAGAAAGATAAAAGGAGGRATAAAGAGCAAATACCTAAAAATAAAAATAAAAAGTACAAGCAGGGTTAACAACACCTTTCAGGATGTGCATTTTGAATTGGACACATTCAGATTTGGTCATCTTCCTGTAGATGAGTGCTCTACAGCTTAGATCAGTGGTTTCCAAATGGGAACATAAGCAAGGAGCACAATGAAAATGAGTTACTCAGGCCAAACTCTGGCTCTGCAGGAAAATAGCAGCAGCAGCCCTAGTCTTGGGGCTGGGCTAGGGAAGACAAGAAGGTGAGGAGCTGTATCCCATAGAGCACAGGATGGGAGCATTTTTCAACTGATGCTCAGCATTGTAAATTCTGGAAAGATTATTCTGAAATAAGTGTTTTCCAGGCCTATCCTTAACTTCGTATTGAGACAACCATAGGCATAATCTCTCGTCTAATTACTGACAATGTGATGGAAGTCTCTGTTTCAGTRCCTATTCTATTGGGAATATGTTTACACAAAATTGAATCACTTTCACAGAAGACTGAGTCTACTCATCTCCTCTCAGAAGGCTTTCTAGCTTTTACGTTTGTCTTAAAATCTTTTTGCCTGGAAAATTCATTAGCTACTGTTCTATGTTGGTATTTTAACCGCTAAGATGCCAGATGTAAAGAGCAGAAGAAGGATCTTCACATTGTGATCAGATTTTTTTTTCTTTTTAAATTAATACATTAAAAAAACCATGACTGAAATTATTGTACAAATTTGATTGAAATGATTTACAGTTTTGGGGTGACTGAAGCCGAGTTTTTCAAGGAGGAAAAGAAAGGTCCTTCCTGCAGCTGGAAAAATGTTGTCGAGATGTTCTTCTAGCACTTCTGATTATGTTACAGAGTTAATGCTTAAGACACTTTAGCTTAAGGTTAAATTTAATATCTGGACATGCTCACTGTGAATGTAATATCTTCATTCTTTTCTAGAAAGATAAGAGCTGAGAGCAGCTGTTAGCCTCATGAGAACAATGTCTCAAGTATCATTTAGATCATTTAGATGTTTGTTTCTGTTTTAAATGGTTTCAGGACCCTTGCAGAAGATTCTTTGTAGTTTCTTTTACAGAGACCAAAAAATTAACTTAGTCACGATCCTAGAAGATAAAGACTCAAAGCACAAAAAAAKAAWAAAAAAAAAGACATCCTGTTTTGTAATTAGGGCACAATATGTGAAAATACTTACTCTTTCCAGCTCAGCAGCTGATGATAAAAAATGTAATACCATTTGCTTCCAATTCTTTAGAATATGATGGTCCGTTTCCTGCTTCATCCAAGAAGAATAAAGATGCAAGCCTGCTAGAATTGTCTTCTGCTCCATTTATGGCTTATAAGGAAAAATTTTAAAGAAGTTTTAAATACCCTACTTATTGCTTAAATTATTAACTTTTGGAGAGCAACTGTTGTCTAGTCAAATGTGAAAACTGGTAAATAGTGTTTATTCATCCTAATTTCAGGTATATAAAACATTTCTCAGACAGCCTAAGCAAGTATTCATACCTTAAGTCCCCAGAGTAGGCCAGCATTTTTTTTTTTTCCAGCTGTGGGTCCTTACTCCGGTCCCGGGCTTTTTTTTTTTTTTTCCCCCCCTATCTTTTTTTTTTAACAGTAAACCTCCATTATATGGCTACCAATGATGATACCAAAAATCAATGCGGTAAGAAACATAAGACAACCAGAAAGCTTGAAAATATAAAAAGAAAGAAGACTAGCAACAGCTAATATTAATGGAAGTCTGAGAAAAAGACAGCTATATAATAGAAATAAAGGTGTACATCTGGTATTTTTCTGTGTCAGTGTTCATTGCTCTCATTCTTCATTAATTTCAAGAAAGAAGCTGGCCCGGTTTAGTGTACATTTTTTTTTTAATAAAAGCAAATAGAACAGACACTACTAAATAGCTCTAAATGTAGTTATTAATGGGAGAAAAAAGCTGTAAGAACTTCAAGAGCAGATGAACGACTGTTGAAGCTTATAGCTGTGACAGTGCTTGTGGGAAAGTCTGGAACMGCAGGGTGGAAAGTGGCAGCCAAGAAACCTGAAAAATATTTGMGACACTATCATAAAGTTCCTTTTCTAGTATGCTTTTAATTTTAATAATATGTCATTATTTGGCTTATTTCTTTGGTTTATTGTAAAGCATTCCTTGAAGCTGCTGGTCTATGGGAGATACCCTAAATGCCCTAACATGCAACTTTAGTGGTTTGCCTCTGGTTAGGGAGGGTTCTCCTACAGGCATTAAACAGGCCACCCACAATATCCATCCTTCTAAAAAGCAGATGCTACGTTTTGATCCACTCTTTACAACAGCTAGCAGAACGGGAATGATGTCAGGAGGTRTCATGAAATGCTATGTGCATCTTGACTCCTATCTCTGGGAGGATCTTTTCCTCCTAGACAGCTATTCATAAAGGCAGGGAGTGCAGAAGTGGAGATGACTTAGTGCTGAGTGGAAAGGAAGAGTGCCACCGGCCAATTCGTCATTAGCAGGGCTGGCTGCCAGCCGGTGCCATCGCCCTTCGGTCATGTCTGTATCCATAAGACCTACAAGTTACTCTAATTACTCCGAGCTCTTGAGTTTATTACCCACGCATGCAGTATGCTGCATGTGACCCATGAGCCACTGTCTGCAGCAAAGATCTGTGACCAGAGCTCTGCTGTCTCATTCTCTGGCTCACGTCAGAGTCCAGGCTCACTCTGGTAATGCTGGGCTCTTCCCATTTGGTCTTGCCAGTTCTGCTGTCTCTGTGCAAAAGTTGCCATGAGGGCACATCCGAGGTTTTTGAGGATGTGCATGTGCATATGTGGAAGTGCAGAAAATTTATTACAAGCAGGGTTGGCAGCTCCATTTATTTCAAACTGCCTGACACTTTCCACTCTAAATTTCGGTTGCTGAAATTTAACCATTTTGGTTGAAATGTTAAAAGTCAATAGTTCACCTCACATTCAAATGATTGTATGAGGCATGTATTTATTTACTTGAAGATTTCAGTTAACCCTCTTTAGTGGTAGCCTGAAAGTTAGGGACACCAATACATTCTTTACAAGTAGTGCATTTTTTTTCTCCCACATTAAGATAAAACAAAACAGTAAAAAAAAAAAAAAAACACTTCTTAGGCAAATTTTTCTTTGAAAATCCCTCATGCCTTCCCACTAGCAGAGATGACTTACTGCCAATTCAGCTAGCAGTAAGAGGCCACTAATAAGTGGTCTCTAGTCTATGAGGATATGCTTTCAGCGATAACGTGCCCAAATCTGGCTGAGAGTTAAGGCAGCTTTAAAAGTGTACACATCGGAAATTGCAACCTTCCTTGTAATTGCAACTTAATTTGCTGTTGCTTGAAGCCACATCAAAGCACAAGAACTGCTTGTAGGCTGCTCATTAGTGTCCTTCAGTGCTGTTGAAACTCACTGCGTCCATGTCACACCTCAGATGTGACATCTGCTTCAGTAGTCAGCCAGTCATCAAGGGAATGCCTTACCAAGCATCATGCATTCATCAGACATGCAGTAACTGCAGAKAAGAGATAACTCCTGTGGTCACTTTTCAGAGATTAAACTGATGTTACTGTAGCAGAGCCAGGTTCCCACTGTTTGTGGGTCTTGTGAAGTACTCTGTTAGCCCTGAAGGGTAGTTATGTATGTGTGATGGTCAGTTTAGTGTCTGAAGTAGAGGGCTATGCTGCAATCCATTGAAGAATTTTGGAGTACGGCCCTTAACTAGGTTGGCAGCATAAAAGCAAGTGGGAATGCCTTTGGGTACAACCACTATCGAGGCAGTGAAGGACTGCATAGGGTGGAGGAAGAAAGCTTGCTAGACTGACTATATAATTCTAGACTAAACATTATTTTGCTTCAATTTATGAACTATATTGCTGATTAAGAACGGTTCCTGGCATGTGCTTTGTGCCTAACAATATCACAGCATTGATGGAAAAGTACTAACTATTGCAAGAAAATCATATTTAGAAACATGACACTGTGGYTGTAATTAGGACTAGGAACAATGTGACCAGACCATTGGCAGGAGAGTAACAGTAAGAGCTGGATGCTCTAGGGAACTTGACCCAGAAGGTTAATCTACTACCCCAGTGAATAGTCTTGGGTTCGATGCCTAATGCCACTGCTATATATATATATGTGCACATGCATAATTTAAATTTAAAAGGTCATGCTTATGACAGACCAAAATATGTCTCTCTGTTGTAATATGGATTCACTACACTTGCTGTGTTGATCTGGACATGTGTGGTGGTAGCCACTCATTTGGTATTTCTGGACATTTAACAGACCAATCATAGCTACTACTCTGATGAGTATGCCAGATAGCCAGAAGTCTGGATAGCCATGAAGATGACAGTGTACTCAGATTTTTCCAAGACAGAGATTCTGTGCAGAAGAAAAATGAAAAAAAAAAAAAAAAAAAAAAAAGGCAGGGAGAGCGATATATGGTAATCACATTAGATTTAGGTAACCACATGGCTTCAGTCAGATAGGTAAAGAGGCCAAAACTAAGGCATTTTAGAGCTGATGGACTGGAAGGGGTCACAGCAAGCAAAACAGTCCTTTCTTACTAACAGCTATTCCTCTTCAGTCCAGAACCCAACATTCCTTACCTGCTATCAACTCAGATGTCAGCAAACACTAACAAAATGTCTTACCCTCTTCCAGTGATAATGAACAAAGAGGAAGACCACTCTACGTGTGTTATCAAGTTACTTCATTTGTTCAAGTGGAAGGATTTTTGTCTAGTGTTTTGGGAGATCAAAGGACAGTTATATAGAGTTTCTGTTCTCTTTTTCTTTATTCAATTTCCTCTTTTAAAAAAGACCAATGCTCTCTTCATGCATTACAAAATTATAGTCAAATTGCATGTTCAGATAGTCCCATATTAGGGGATTCCAGAATGAAAGGCATTGCTAACTTCTGCATGCAGATAATATTAACTGAATTTTATAAAATGTAAACAAATGCAGGAAATACTATATAGTTTGCATCAGTTTTAAACAACCTGGGTATTTTTTAAAAGTCTTAATCGCAAAATGCATTATTCTCTGTTTCCTGGTATGTAATCTTTTAATTCTATGTCTAYTTTGCAGAGTTTTCTTGAACTTCTCTAATATTTACTTAATAGATTTCCTAGGCAACTGTTAAAAAAAAACCTGTTTGATCCTTTCTTCTTTCTAGAATTGTCATTCATTCAATAATGAACCTAATCACTGAGGTATTTTCCTGCTTTGACATTTTCCTTATGCAAGAATCCTGAATTCTAACCCAGTCAATCAAGAATTCTTTCAATCATAATTATAAAGAAATGTATTGAATACAAGAAAATTCAATAATAGTATGAAATTAAATAATAGAAAGTAATAAGAGACCGAAAAACCCGTCTATTGTTTCTAATAATTTTTAGTGTTATGAAAGAGAAAACTACAGCACATGATATCTTCAAGCAGAGCAGTTTTTAGAGAGTTTTTATCATGAGCAGCTGTCACAGATGGGATATGTTAGTTACGAAGATTCCAAAATAGGGGGAGAAAAAGACAAAAAGCATGCTTATATAAATGTTCCCATTTAATAATATCAGCTTGGTTATATTCTCTTTTGCTAAGAGAATGTATATATACTATTGGGACTGTCTGCATTTGCTTACACATGAATAAAGGAAATAGAGACCATAAAAATAGAGTTCTAAACACTTTTCCCATCTAAAAAACTCGCATTTATTCACATGCTTAGTAATTAAACTGAMCGCAATATATCATACCACATTTTTTGAGGCCTTCGTAGGAGCCTGGATGAGAGAAGTGTTGAGAAGGTCATGAAGCCAAATGCTAAATTTGTTACTCGAAGGATAATATTTTATTGCAATATTTGTTTCTGAACTGTATAGATATTTTTATCTGAATGCATTACAAATTGATGCATTTATTCATTTTCATTTGGATCTTTACAGAATTTTAAACAAAAGTTTTTCCCACAGAGTTAGCATAGACAGTCACAAACCAAAAGACATTAACACACTGAACATGACATGAACTTTCTCTGATATTGATCTCACATTTTCTGTGTGGTCACATCAATAGAATTAACTGGAATATATTCAGCAATTCATGTTACTGCATTATTCTTCATAATTTTAGATCAAAATGCTGGTTATATTTGTCAAATTCATGCATAACCACACAGAAGACYTAACTAACATCAGAACATTGGTTTAAGGACTATTTCCTTAGCTTAATCTATCAGCATAGTCTTGTAAAAAGCTATCCCTTTCAGTCCTTGTTATCAAGATTGTCCCCTTTACTTAATGCAAAAGATATCACTGAATACTGCAAACCTTTTTGCTTTTATGTATACAGATTTTTAACTATTTGACCTCCTGATTGCAATTTTTTTCCTGACTGTCCAGTGAGGCATATTCAATAGAACAACCAATCCATAGTCTCACCTACTTGAGAAGAAAGAAAAGCATTTGAATTCCTTTGATTAAGATGAAAATTAATCTTGGTCTTTCATTTCTTGGGTGCATGTCCAGGTACTAGGATATTATACAAATGGCAGTGSTGCAACCACTTCTTTTTATCCAAATAACAGGATGAGTCTTTGTACCAAATGAGTAAAGCATGAACCTTTAGGTACTTAGATGATGCTATAGGTAGTTTTAGCAGTGAATCTCTCTTGCAAAGTAATTAAAGGAGGTTAGAGGTTCAGAAGTAATTCATTTAGCTGCATCTTTCCTGCTCAGGTAGGATGATGTTATTTATATCCCCCTAAGGCGGTTAATTTTCACAATGTATTATATAGAAATGCAGATCCCTGATTGAATGATATGAAATCCATCTCCAGAACTAGCACTTATAAGTCAGGTGTGTTAGGCTCATCAAAATGCTCTTTTCAGAATTTGCCCAAACAAGAGAGTATTCCTCATGCCAGCTAAGCACACACACATTAAGCCATATTGAWATACAGTACAAGATAGTAAGTTCAGAGAAAAAGCTAGAAAACAATCTATCTTGGCCTGTGCTGTGTCTTTACTGCTTTCAAAATTATCTTTTACTTATGCCTGATATTTTGGTATCCTGAATAGATTTGAAAGGATTCTCTGACATAATCATTGGCTTGGTTTGGGCTTTCAAAASAGATTGCTTCTAGTAGGATTGCTAGGAACAAAAAAGTGTTAGATAAAGATAAATCTAACAAGATCAGTGGTTGAACCTAATAGGCAAAACCCAGGGCATCTTTGTTTTGATAATTATCTTGCTAATTGGCATTCCTAGTATAAACATGAAAGTTCAAATGAGAAAAAAAAAAAAAAGGTTGTAGATTTGTCCCTGAAAAACAATCTTCAGGGGAACATATTTCTCTCAAAATGTTTCTCTGTCTTAAAAGGCTAAGAACTTCCCCACCTTCCCTGTTGCTGACATCTTCCTTTATTCAAATTGTCTGAGTCATATAACTAATTCAGAAGAATTATAATCAATCTGTACTTAGCTTGCTGCAGATGATCAGAAAGTCTTGTGCTCCTGAAAAAAAAATATTGACCATTTCTAACACTACTTATCTAATAAACATACACTAAAATCCTGTCTCTGTTACTGAAAGTCACAGTCTGAAGGAATCTGTTAGAAATCTATTTTTCTTTCCATGGCTATAGATTCTTTTAGGATATCTGCTATGCGTGGAGAGTTTCCTAAACTCTTTTTTAAGATAAGGCATAGACAATTTTATACGGGAATTGTCATATAACACATTGTAAAACTTTTTAAAGTTTAAAAAGTTTCAGTGTATCAAGAGGCCAGAAAGATAGGAGATTTGGGGAAAATAATGTGTTGGTTTGTTTTCAATAAAGATAAAAGGAAGGGTCAGTAAGTAAGCAATGTGTAYTAAAACTATTAAAGAATTAAAAGAAGTAAAATACATTCTCTGCCCTAGTGATTTTGTATATTTTTGGTCCTTCATGTGCATAGCAGCAATATATTTAATATTGAAATATATATATGTATTTTGGTAAAACCAATTCACAAGATCACACCCTAACCACATTCAATGTTTAAGAGACAGTTAAAACACTAAATATCAATAGATTCTCTCAAACAGATCATACTTCAAACATTTAAACAAAATAACAATCTTAAAATAACTGTAAAACTTAATTTGTTTGAAGCAGTTTGAAGTAAGCCAATGAACTAGTAAAACTGAAATCAGCTATAGAAAACACCTCAAGACAGCCCCAAAGAATTCACTAGAATTAAGTGTCAACGATTTCTGCAAAGGAGTGAATGGTGTAAATAGTCAGATATCCAAACCCCAAGTTTTACTTATTTTTCTTAATGAGTTAAACACAATTAAGTCTTCTGTTCCCCAAATATAGTCATAATAAGATGTTTAGCTAACCTATTTTTCTCCCTAACAGCATTTTCTCTTGTTTTTATTGTATTATTTGTGCTGCATCCTGGAGTAGCTTTGGAATAGCTCTTGCACACAAGAGTCCAAGAGTACACAAGCCCAAGCCACAGTGATTTTTTTTTTTTGTTTGGTTTTGTTTCTTTTTACTGTAAGCTGTAATTTAAAAGGCCTAACATTTCTGAGCTTGTAGACATAGTGGGAAAGAAAGAGTGCATGCAAAAGGGAGCAAAGAGAGCAGTCTTCTTGTTCTCACTTCTCTGAAGTAAATACCACWATTTGGTAGACCAGAAGAGAAAATTCAGACTGTACATAATATTTTCACCCAAATTCTTGTTCAAAAGCGCTAACATAGTTAGGAGAGGTGGCGTTATTGTGTCAAAATACTATTATGTATCCCAGATAATCAGGCACGGAATATWTTCCTGTAGGTGTAATTGAATTTTGAACTAAGTACTTACTGTAGTATAGTATACACTTGGGCCGCATTTTCATTACAACACTTAATCCAGGTGAAATCTGCATGAGTGATTCAGAATTCCCACAAAGAGTATCATATTTGTGAAGGAAAAATTGGACAGATGTATGATAGGCCATGAAATATTTAATAGGGATCATACCCTGAAACGATAATTATTTCCACAATGAAATGAATAAAAGAAAGATGTAGATCCAGTGAAATGATTCTGAGTTTAATCTCCATATGAGGAAGAACTTCCTCACTGTGAGGGTGGCAGAGCCCTGGCACAGGCTGCCGAGGGAGGCTGTGGAGTCTCCATCGCTGAGAGATCTTCCAAACCCGCCYGGATGCCACCCTGTGCCCTGTGCTCTGGGTGTCCCTGCTGGAGCAGGGAGGTTGGACTAAATGATCTGTACAGGTCCCTTCCAACCTTAACCATTCTGTGATGCTGTCATTCTGTGAAAATGTCTTTCTCTTCAAGCCTAGTTCTGCCTCAGTTAGAATCAGTGGAAGTTTTGCCAAGGATCACAATAGAAGTAACACTCACTTCCTTTCTTCTTTCAGGCCAATAAACTTATCTGCACAATGCCTGCCATATATTTGTGTCTACAGTTAGACTAGCTTAAGACTGGGAAAAGTTACATATCCATCAATTTTGAAAGGGTTTAATGGGGCTTTTAGTCGCTCAATCCCCAGTGAAGCAGTAGAATTTATGTGGCTGAAATCTGAGGTTCATTCTGGAAGAGTTACTGAGGTTCTTCTACATTGCATGACCATTAGTAGATAAATGGACTTTTATATCAGAACAATGAATGTAAAATAGACATTGCCTGTTTGTAATATATACTATTGAGTATCTGAATGAAACCAAACTGGTGGATGGAGAGTTTGTTCAGGGAAGAAGAGAAAGATTACTGCTTATAACTCAAACTTTATCTTTAACATCTGAGAGTGGTCTAGCTGGAAGGCTGACTTTTTTTGGGCTTTATGGTGTATGGTGATAATTTCAAATTTAGAAAATATCCACCATATATGTATAATTTWCAATATATCACAATTTCAAGCTCTCCAGACTCTGGCCTACCAGCGCACCTAGTGCTGACTTGAAAGGATGCATAGATGAGATTTTCACTGGATGCTGTCTTTTCTGTCTGAAAGAAGAAAAAAGGGCAAGTGTGACACAGTTATGGGATGATCACATTTGTCCAGTAGGGACTGGACATCTCTCTCTCTTTAAATAGAGCAGCCATCATTTACAACTCTTAGCCCATTACCAAGAGGTGACCTTGTGATCTTAGGTGATCTTAGTTTAGAAGGTGATCTTAGTTTAAATGCTTCATATCCCATTACTTTCCTCCTGAGCCATTTACTTTCTTAATATCTCACACTAATGCACTTTAGCATTGTCATATGTTTCTAGCTCCTCTTCTGGAAAACATTTCTTTCTAAGACAACAATCAACTGTGTGCTTTATTCCAAGCACGCACTTATCTCATGAAATTAAAGTGAAGTATACCATTACTGTTTGCTTTCTATAGAAAGAGACTGAACATATACTTATGCGCTTTTCAGTCTGAGAMTCTAAAGGATAGGAATTATTTTTTCCAGTCTATTTCAAACAGAAAAACTAATGTAATCATAAATGCATTGAAATTAAATACTAATAAAGGGTCTACAGAAGAATGCATACATTCACATTCCCATTCAAAAAAAAAAAGAAAGGTTTATTATACTTGAAAAAGACATTTGAAGCATTCCAGCTTTCTAAAGCACTGCAGTATGCTTTTGCAATGTCTTGTTASCCATTACTGAATAGATTTAATTATACTTTCTCTATAGTAGAATTACAGTTACAGATGTTTTTTTGCTACTGATTGGAAAGTCAGTAATAATTTAATTAGCTATTATGACAGTTTCCATGGCTTATATGTTAACACAGTTAAATTCTCTCTGTAAACTAATTTTGAGAACAAATGTTTCTGTTCAAAACCTTTTACAGTGGAAATGTTTCAAAGGTAAAAAAAAAAAAAAAAGTTAATTATAAGGCTTTCTCCCTACCAAATCCTCTGAAGGAGGAAGAACATTTTCCATGGAAATATGGTCAGTCACTGAAATGTCAAAGCGCGTTTAACTGTAGAATGTTGAATAGTATATGGAAAGTATATGAAACTTAAACTACCTCACAATCTAAGTTAAAAGGTACTATTTATTTATATAACTATAGTGACCCTCAGTGTGCAGAAGATATGCTTTTTACTGTGTGGTTTTCTTGTATGCGAGAACATTGAATGGCTGCATTATATTTAATTAAAAGCAATAGTGGGCCTACCCAGATGTTAAAAGGGCTTGATCTGAACAGTGTGTTGACATCAGATGAATAGGAGAGGCCACCTGCTAGCTCTACTTTTGGCTTTGTGGATGATTTGCATTCCTGTGGCCTGTTGCTCTGCATGATTGCTCTCAGCACTTCACAGCCCCATGAACTGTTTAATATCATGGATACCTTCCAGCCGTGCAGGCTATCTCCTTTTGTAACATCAGTGCAAAAGAAAGAATGACCACTTGCATGATTTTGATGGGTAGAGTATGATGTTTTCACTTAATATGCACCACATCAAAGAGGAGGAAATGCTTTAATACAAACTGGATTAAGATAAAAAATATTCCATTCTTGCCTAAGAGTGCTAACAGACTTTATTTTTATTTTTAACTTGCTAGAGGACAASGCTCACCATTTGAATCTGMGTACAGTTTGGATTGTAAGAGGTATTCTTGTCTTTCCACTCAAGCACAGAATGTTTCTAGGGTAAATACATAAAATTAAAACAAGTCACTTAAAGTGTCTACTTACTGTCTGAACACTGAGAATCCCTTTAGCTGCTTAAGTGTTTTCCTGAAGCCAAATACACATATTAGACTGTATATATTGCATAAAGCTAGTAAAGTCCTGATTCCTATCAGTCTTTTAAAATTATAAATATTTTTAAACGAGAGAGAAATAAAATGGAATCAAAAATAAAGAAAAAATATTATATCTTCTGGTAAGCCATATCAAAAGACAAAAGAAAAACTTCAGAGGCATATTCTTAWACATTCCTCTCCTGAGGAGGAATTCTTTGAATATTGCTGTGCAAGACTCAATGAAAGCTTTAATATGCTTCCTACTTGAAGGTTACATTATAATCACTCAAGGAGTGGAAAGATACTATCATCTAAAAGCAGTCAGTGATTTTCCAGGTTCTTTCATATTTATTCTATATTTATTTTTTCAGTGATAAGTTCAATTCATATAGGAAGTTCTCACTGATAGTGAGAGCAAATGAGCATGTTCTCACTTCAAGCTTCTATGCATTTTTAACATTTTAATATTAATAACGTATTTAACAGTAATAAGTGTTATATAAGTGTATGTCTAGTGCCTAGTACCCTCTGAGGTGATGTGGGGATACTACAAATCCAAGACATCTGCAGAAAGATGACAGATATCACAGGACTAAGGCAACTGAATCTCAAACAGGGCTGATGACTRTCTAGTTGATGTAGCCTTGAGATCCACACTTTCACTTCTGCTGACTGTATTGGCTCTGTCCTCACTGGCCTCACTAGAACTTATCTGCCTAGCATACATGTAGACACATACATTTAGGTGTCTTAATCATGCACTGAATCTTATAATTAATTATGATATATATATTATATGTTAACAATTATGATATATATATCCATTGCATCAGTGAGCTATATGGATGTAGAGATTTGTATAAAAACAGATAAGGTAAACCACCTATTTGCAAGGTGACCAAGGAAGCCAGGTATTGCACACTCAAAGCTTCTACAAAAACTACATCTTCTCTATACCATCAYAGAAGTTTACAGAGAAGAGAAGAGCATGCTATCGTTTCCCCAGTGAGCAAGCTTGCAGCACCAGGTTTAACTAAGAGCTCAAGTCCGCTCTGCTTCTTCTGGAGGGGYCTGCAGTCCTAGGAAGGCCATGAGACAAAGTTTAATATGTACGGCAATTTGTATCTGTTAGTATCCTACATCACTTCCTTATCATAACTCTGTGTTAACTGCCATTGCATCCAAGTGTATGAAGGAATAAATAGGTCTCAAGTGCCAAGTAAATGCTAAAAAAAAAAAATGGAAGCATTTTCTTCTCCATGTGGGAACCATCTCTAAAGAACTATACTTTTGTAAAAGGAAAGTTATTTCACTTGTTCTACAAGTGTTTTTCTTTACTAGAAAACTGCTATAGAAGATGACAAAGAGTTTATTCTTCTGCTGGATGTTATGTAAAGGCTGTACACCTTCTCCAGATACAGACTTGTAGATGGAAATATTTGCAGAGAGGAAGAATGCCCTACTGAATTGTGACCTGTTATAACATGAGCTTTCTTCTCAGCTTAATTACCCCTGCTTTGCACTCCTCAGGTGCTGCAGAAGTGCTGCAGGGTTAGCTGACCTACGCAGATTTCAGTTGTTCTGAGTGCTTGAATCTCCATGCACTGTTGATGGAAAAGGACGGCAAAGCTGAGTAACACTCAATTTTAGTCATGAAAAAGAGAGGGTTTACCTGAGGACAATCCAGAGCATTCCTGCACTCCACTGATTCCTGTGTTATTGTTTCTATACATGGATTTATCTTCTAAATGGCTTCTGCTGAACCCCAAGAACACTGTAAATGACATAAAGGCATCTTTGCCATCCGTACATGACAGAGGATTATGTTTAATCAGTCCCAAGGAATTTAAGCAAAAGAAAAGAAGATTATATAAATTTCACTTTTAAAACAAATACTAGATTATCATCCTTTTGGCCATATGGGGCAGCTTTGTGATAAGGAATTGGCAGTGGTTTTGTTTTCTTGTTACAGCCAATGGAGTGCTAAGGCATTAGGATAACTCCTGCTATACATTGCTGTTGTATATATAAGGACAGGGTTGTGAGGCACCATGCTCTTTAYTGCTTATCTTGGTCTATTTTTAAGCAAAGTGTTAATTGAGTGCAAATGTGTCTGATTCTGTGATGTAAAGAACTGTCCTTTGTTGACAGTCCTTAGTCTCTTGATTGTTTTTTTGGTATTGACCAGCTGTGGCCTTGAGTGATGAAACATCTTAAAATATGAACTGTGCTTTCTTCAAAGTACGTATTTTGCCTTCAATACGGTTAAGCAACCAAACACTTAAGCCTAGCTTACAGGAAGAGAACATTGCTATAATAAGTACTGGGGGGCCTCAGTTCAAGGGAAGAGAAGATGCTGAGGAATGTTAAAAGCAGACGCCGTTATCACTCCCTTTGAGTACTTAGCTTACCTTCACATGTAGCTGCTTCAGAACCCCCTTTTTAACCTTGAAAAAAAAGCCTTTCACAACTCTGGTAACATACTTCAAGGAAGGTGTAGAAMTGGGAGAGAATAGAGGGGGATTCCTATCTTCTCCTATCTTCTATTACTACACACTCTGGGTTGCATTACTTTCCTAAAAATATGGCTGCATGATAACAAATTGGAATTCTAAAAATCTCTAGTTATCTCCTATTCTTAAAATAGTGTCAAGACAGTTTCATGTAAGTGCCCAACTATGGAAAATCAGAAGACACTGCAATTGGGTATTGACCTGYGCTAGTACTGAAGGGAATGAAATATAGTTTCATTGAAATTAAGTTGCTGGATCAGGCCAACGGGATATTCACTCCACCTGAGCTACTCAAAAGAAATAAGAATTTATTGGATGGGCTCTGCTTAGGCACTTACCCACATTCCCTCTCTCCCTCAGAATACAACTTATTAGTATTTTCTCTAATGTGTGTTTGTGGGGAATAATTCACAAAACTGCTTCTTCTTCCTTAAGAAATATATATATAACAATATCTTATTTATGGTTCATGTAAGTGAGATTCTTGCCTCATAACTCTTCCAGAATAGTTGGTGCCTATTCCCATATCTCAAACCAGCTCATTTAGTTTCATTTTGCTCCACTGAGAGAGACTGAAGACTTTTGTGACTCTCTCTTCCTGAGAAGGTTTTGGTTTCCCCATTCTATGAACTGAATTTCTTAGCTGGTGAGAAATAGAAGGTCTTCTCTCCTACCATAATCATTTTGTCTGCTACCCTATATTGTGCTTGCTCCACAAAAAAAGTTGTCCCCTGCTATCATGTCTCTGCCACCAGTGCTTTGCTAAGCCTCCCTGGTGTGGGAACAACGTACACATCAACAGCTGGAAACTGATTGCTATGGGAAGAAGTTTGAGTCCAGCTGTTAACTCCCTGAGACACACACATACATACATACATACATACATACACACAAACACACAACTATGTTTTTTATTAAAAAGAATCACTCTACTCTTGCCTTTTTGCAGTGATTACATGAGTTAGATATATTCAGTTTCCACTCTCTCATTCACATAAACATACCATATTTAAATGAATTTATAAGGCTCCAACTTGAATGAACCTCATTTTGTATGAATAATAAAGCTAGAAAAAAAAATAAGATTTGATTCTTTTTTCTGCAAATCTTCAGTTAGGAAAAAGACACTTGAAGACACTGCTCAGGTAGTTAACCTTGTATCATCGTAACAGCTTTGCTTCTGCTACTGCTGGTGAACGCCAGGAAATGAAATAATTCAGTAATAAAATAATGAGAATGAAGGTTGGCTATTACCAAGTTTCTTGCAATTGATGATTAACAAAGAATTAGAAAAAGGACAGAGAAGGAAGAAGAAGGTAAAAATGTAGAATATTTATATATATATATATATACTTGGTTAGTTTGTTTCTGCCTGATTTATTAATGTATTATCATCTCCTTGGACTGTGCTGGATGAAAGAAAACTATTTGTGAGTGAAACTAACAGTACTGTGGTATGTGAGAAGGGAATTCTTAGCTATGGTAGGGAGATGTGAGACAAGCTCTGTAATTCCCTCCTGCTTCCCCCCAGAGAGATCAGCAGCAGTAAGGTCAGCAGCACTGTAAATCTGCTTATGCAAATGCCTGCAATGAGGCCAGCTTGCCCCAAAACAGGGCGATTCCTTTTTAGATGTCTGACAGGCCTCTGTAGTCATAAAGAGATAGTTCATTAGGATAACATGATGAACAATATAAYGAATTCCAAAAATATTCAATAAACTTGAAGAATAGTTACATAGCAATTAGAGCTAGGCCAAATCCACCAAGATATTGTCCAAAGCATCAGAGATGTTACACTGCGGCTGGACACAGCTCTCATGAGATGTCTAAAAATCTGTGGCACTAGCAAAAGCGTTTTGATGATGTTGGTTTTAGAGGGGAAGGAGGTTTATTTTTGTCATTTCCTTCGCAATGAGTTTGAAAAAAAAAGTTTAAAATTCTGTTATCAAAAAGAAATGTTATTGCTAACCCACTTTATTGTGGTTAATTACCCAGTGGAAATACATTACTTTAGAGGTTTATTTTTTTTTTTTCCTCTGCTACTTAAGTGTTCATTAGCAGGTATCCTGAATCTGGACTATATCTTTTTGAAGCATGATTATGGTTATCTACAGTTGTGAAGCGCTGAGCTCTTCAGAGTTAAGAAGGCAGAGCAAAGGTCAATGGAAGCTCAGCTCAGGACTTTTTACTATCCAGCTTTTTCTCCGGCACGCAGCATGAGGAAGTCCAAGCTGTGGCGTTTCAGTCTCTTGAAGGTCTTTTGGCTTTCGTTTTGACTTGTATTTAAAATTGGATAACTGTTTAAAAGGGCATTTCAATTCAGTGTCCTTTGTAGCATACTGTTCTGCGTCTGTTTAAGAGGTGTTCCATGTGCTTTTGCCAGATGATATTTCCAACCATTYTGAAATGTTTAAAAAGGCCATTTCTCCTAACCGGCTGCTCCTGTTCAGGCTGTAATTAAAATGCAGGTTTTTGAAGTTATGGCTTAAGTTAAGCAGTTTAGTTTTACTTTGTTGTGAAAATAACTACCAAAATAAAACATTCTGCCAAAAAACAAACAGCGATGGAGGKGGGGGAGGGAGAGGGAAATATAAATTTAGTATTTTTACAGTATCTTTATATATTTGGAAGACTTCAATTTGTTTCTCTTTGCACGGCTGGAAGCCAGCAAAATTTGTTCTCACTGTGCCAATATAGGATATTTGGGGCCCAGGATGTACTATAGCAAAAGAACAACATCGTTAATTGTTGAGAAGAAAAACCACCAAAGCTGGTCTGTAGAATCAGAAAAATTAAGATCAGAAAATTTATCATCTTATATGTTTTGACAATCCCCACTGCTGCATGTGAGGTATAAGACAATAGAGAGAAAAGCATTTTGCCTGGCTGCATTATGTAAAACATATGATGCCCTTTCCTTCTTTTCTGTTTTGATATAAATAGAAATTGTAATGGCAGTGCATGGGGCAGAGCTAAATCTGGAGGATCCTGAGCTGCTTATCTTTAACTTTAAGCTACTGCTGCTTATTAGGCAATTATAAGAGATACTCAGACACAGTTCCACAGATCTGCCAGTCCTATACATATCACATATCATCTTATCTCATTTCATCATTTTTTCTGTTGGCCTCCTACAAATGTCCCACTGCCTTCAAGATCCAAAGACATTGGGTATCTATGCTTATGAATCTCAATCACCTCTCAAATGAACTAACAGTGAAGATGCCGGCAGAGGAAAACATGTTCTTTGTAAATATTCATAAAAGATGGATTGGTTATATCTGGTGCTCCTTTTGTTAGTGGGCAAGTATCCCCCATGTAATTTAACTACAGTAGACACTGATACATCAATATTTTTATACTGATAGATATTCACATGTATATGCATGACTTCTATGCGAATTCCTGCATGAGTATGAATAATAAAAGGTGTACTTGAACGTGTGTGTGCATATATATTTCTTTTCAGAAAATATATTATTTGAAATCCTAATCTAGTACATTTTCACACTACTTCTTTTGACTTAATATATGTTCTTACACATTTTAAGCATCATCCTCCAAGTCATAGGGTTGTAAAGTCCAACTGGAAAAAAATAGATATTCTTTCTATATAAAAGCTGTTGCATTTATATATTTATTTAAATTCACATTAAACCATTAGCTAATACTCATTTATTAGTGTAATATATCATTGTTTTACATAAAAAAAATTATAACATTAACTCAAATACTGAAGGTATCTGATGAATTGATGGACTCAGTGCTTTTAAATTCAAAGCTTTCCTTTAAAAGGTGGGATACTGAAGTGTTCACTAAACGCTCCTTTTTTGGTTAATTAGACCTGATAACATAATGAAATTGCTTTCTTTCTACCTAGCACAGTTCCTTACATAGTGTSGTAAGTGTCCTAAGGTAACAGTGCTCAGCACCTCACAAAACAACGTCCTTAAGCTGCACAGTCCCACAGTTGCATTTTATTAAGCTAAAACTAAACATGCCTTGGAATTGCCTTGGAATCAATATTATATTGCTCACATGGCTTGTTCTTTGGGGGTTTGTCACTTTTGCCTCGCAGTAAGACASCAGTTTACAAGGCTGCACACCTGGTGTTACCTTGGTAGAACTAAAGGCATTGCAGATGTGTGCTGTGCATCCATCCAAATGGACTGAACTCTGTCAAGCCTGCACAGTGAGCCTGTGAAATACTCGTCTGGTGTGAGGGAGCTTTTACACTTGAAGAGGCTTTTGCCTAAACAAAATATATCCAATTGAAAGTGGACATAATTTGGAGCATAAATCATCCATGAAATGATGTAAGTGTAGTTTGCTTTTTTTTTTTTTTTTCACATGGAAAAGATATATAAGTGGATTTTGCTGAAAAATACCCAAGTGGAATTAAAATACAAAATAAAATGCTTACTTTAAAGGAAGACTGGAGCTTTATCTGAGAGTATATACTTTATCATTAAGATTAATATAGGTAGCCAAAAMAGTATGTGTCTGCAAAATTCCAGAAGGTTTTAAAATAGATTCTTGCAGGAGAGAAAGGTCTGTCTCAGCCCAAATGCAACATTATGGGTCTAAAAAGTTTACATCTCAGTGGGAAATGTCCTTTATCTCCTTTCACAGCAGGTGAATCTGTCAGATGTGATGAATGATATCAAGAAGACTCATTCCGGCCCTCTTTATCTTTCAGTCTTGTTTTGCTTCATTAAATTTTTTGAGCAGTTCATCAGGTTAGTCACCAAGCTTTCTTCTCTATTATTGCACTAATTTTTAAATGATACTATTTTGTCTGCAGGAATAATGAGAAAAAGKCATTGGAGATCAGCTGTGTATGTATGGCCCCTCCTTTGCTCATGATCTCATGGGGCAAATTAGTCATGTGTTGGTTTAACACATCCCTACAGGCAACATCTTATTGCTTAARGTTCAGAAATATGAATAATAAAACTAGACCATAAGCTATTTAGCTCACTAGAAATTAAATTTAACAGCTTCATCTCATGAATCCAGCTGTAAAAGTACATATAAGGCATTAAATTAATAGGAACACATGGAAATCTACAGGATCATATTCCAGAGGAACCAAGCTTTCTGTTTGCTTTACAAGATAATCTGGTAAAACTAGACAAAACTTTTTTTTTTTTTACCAATAATCTTTTAGTTCTCCCAGCAGAATACCTCTTCAAAAAATAAACAAACAAAAAACCCCACAGCAAGAGCAATAACAACAAAAAAACTTCCTGCTGCAGAACCATCTTTGTAGCCCTTATTGTCATCTCATAAAAACCCGTTACCCAAACTAGTCAATTGGTTGCTGTAGCAGAAGAAAAATTAGCATCTTGAAATAACGAATGTGTCCAAGAGCTAATCTATTTTTTCCAAATAAACCAATTTATTTCACTGAGGATACTGCCTCTGCCTACCAACTAATCATGCATATTTTTAGACAATCACAGCCACAGCAATAATAGTATTAATACTTGAGAATACAGCCATATAAACAAAAAGAAATGAATACAATCTTGCATTTTAAAATAAATATAGAATAAAATAAATATAGAATAAAATAAATATAAATAAATATAAAATAAATTGATATAAAATAATATAAAATAAATATAAAATAAAAATAAAATAAGGTCGAAAATTAGTTTTTGTTTTTTTAAGCTGGGACATTGTCGTAGAGCAAGCTCAGATGCTGCAGCACTAGACAGTATGAAATTTCAGAGTAGATATGAATGRCTCACAGCTATCATTCTAAGGTATATTTGAGCCTTTTGTGCCAGAAGTTTCATGTAAGAAGATCCTGTGCTTAATGCTGTAACTGGTCTTAAGTCAATGATGAGTGAGGAAGCAAGGCTGGGCTTTGCAGAGAGGTGAGCTTTGCATGTATTGTATCAGTCAGGATATATTGGGGTAGGCCAGGTTAAGAGCACAAATGAACATCTGGCAACTTGTCTTCCTCCAGAACTTACATGCAACACCTGCACAAAGGCCAAATACTGTGTCATTATGCAGGATTTCAGGATTTCTCATTGCATGAGGAAAATAAAGTGCTTTTTCTCCCTTGGGGCAAATTCTGTTTCTGCTTCTGAGGCCAAGAAGACTCCTTCTGCCTTGTAATTGTGTTTTGGCAGCACAAGTCAGGACAAGAGACTTTGATGGTAAATCTCTGCACAGACTAGTGCACCAGTAATGGCTAGGACTGGGAGCAAGGCCAGGCATCATGCTCGCCCCAGTTCCTCACCCTGCAGAATAGTGAGTGWCACAAGGAATAGGATGTTCTGATTGCCTACATGATGCCTCAGAAAAAAAATAAACTACTATGAAAGTCTTGGGTTATAATTTGTATAAAGTCAGTTTTCCCATGTTGCTCAGACACCTCTCATAAAGTGGTTGCTGGGCAGCCTCTTTTAGGAGAAGGCTGATTTCATCACAGCGACATATCCATCAACTTTATTGTCTTCTGACATCATTCCCTCATGCCTGTATATTGCTGTTGCTAGGGGATACCTTATCTATTGTGAAATCACAGATGMAAAACTGTTCAAGTTATTCAGTTGTCAACCGTGCAAGTTGTTTAAGCTGTCTTGCTTACTGCCTTCTCAGCTGTTATATACAGCCTTATCTTTTGAAGTCGTAGAGAGGGAAGGACTTAGTCATAGCTCTATAAAAGGGAGTAATCAAGCCTTAGTTCAAAAGCTTGACATAATTAGTGTTTTTATATGAAGGTTGTATGTCAATATTTATATAAATTATAGATTAAGATACAAATTGCATGAGATATAAGGTCTAGCTTCTCAGTAACTTGTCTCCAAGCCATCAATCATTTTAAGAAATTTGATAATGTTTAATAATGAGACCTGCTTGTAGAGGAAACTGTCTAATTCTTCCTTCTTCTGGATAAATCCTTGTTATATTTCTTAATCTTTGTTTTATAGTGGTTTATATTTTTATGAATACAGACACTAGTCATTAGAACTGTGCTTAGCTCTTAGCTTCCATGAGATCTTCCATGTGATCTTATGAAAAGATAAGCTAGTCCTTACTGTCGAGTACATGTTGAAATAAATATATTTTTATCAGTTTGAAATGTTTGGCCTGCCRTGAAATTCATCCTTATTTCTATGCTTTAAGGGAAAAAAATGTGACATATTCAATTTTAACCTTGGTTAGAAAATCATACTTTTCTGATTTGTCATGATGGCATGTGTTAGGAATCAAAGGAATCATTTGCTTTCCRAATGGTATGGGAATATAATTTGGAGTTTGTTTTTAAAAGCTGAATCACTGTTTTCAGATATCATTCCTTAGGAAATATGTTTTCAATTAACCCTCCCTCTCCTCCCCTTTTCTTTCTCTCAGATTAGCTACACTACCATACTTAAGCAAGATACATTAGTTTTTGTCATAAAGAGGCTTCTCAAACACCTTCTTTTCTAATCKCCCGTTTTTTATGGAATCTCTCACACAGTATGTAAACTGAAATGTCACTTATTTTGATTACGTCCAGCTCATGTTTGCTGATGATGCGGATGTGCATCTCATTGATTCTTGACTCCGTTTTCTCTCACTTCGACACATCCAAAGCAGAAATCACGAATACTATATATCAAGACAGATAAGATTCATTGGCAGTTAAGATTCATATTACTTTAATGGTTAGAATTAATTCCTGTATCCCATGTGTGTATACAATACCAGCTGCATAATAATTTATGACAGCGTACTTCAAATGCACTGCATTTTGAAAATAACAYAATAATGACTTTGTTTAACAGACCATTTATGTTTCTACGGAAAGATCCCAAATGTGTCTGAACAAACCAGAGGTTTAATAAGAGTGGTGAATTATTCATCACACAGTGAATGTACTCCTTAATTTAGCAGATTGCTTCACATCTTCCAGCAGAAAAGCCACTTGACCTGTTTTTACCTTTTCCATACAACTCTCTTACGGGTGGAGAGTTCATCAGTGGGTAGAGATTTCATCAGTGTTAAGACTGAGAAGACTGTTCCTTCTGGTTAGAATTCCCCACCTTCTTCTTTGGGTGCTCCATCTAGTCCTCTGCTCYGAGAGCGTGACTCTCTGATCTTCCCTCCATTTAAGCAGGGCTCATCCTATTCTTTTTGTAGCACAGTACTGTTTAAACACCAGACCAATGCTTGGCTAAGATACAAAACAAAGAAAAACAGAAATTATGTATTTTTTTTTAAAAGGCTTTCTGCAGGGCATCCAAGCCTACATGGCTAATAAGCTCATTCATAAAGTCTAGTCATTGCGCATCCATGAAGAACAGCACTTTTTGCCTACAGATTCCTAGCTGTTTCTCTCTAAAAGAAACAGTATCATTTCTATTCTGTATCATTTTTGTGAACGGAAGGCTTTTAAGCACTCATTATTTTATGAATTAGCTTACTTTTCCTGTATTTCTGCTCTCTTTTGGCATTTTGATAATTTGGCAAAGGGACCACGTTTTATTCTATGTCTGCATACAGCCAAAAGCAAAATAAACATGCAAGTACTGTGCTACTTTCATGTGTTCATAATTAGCATCTCAAAATTACTAGCAGAATGATCTCTTGCTGGAAATTGTTGTTTGAGTAAAACTAAAATGCTACACAGGTAGAACAGCATTCCTTCCGAACTAGTATTCTATGTACTAGCATTCTGTGAACTTCCCATCCTTAGCATAAAAAGCATGCGAGTGGGATAGGATATGTAATCCATGCAGTGCAGCATCCTGCCTGTGATGCTAGCCAGCACCAGATGTTTTTGAGAAAGGTGCAAAAAATCCTGACAGTAGGCAGATGTTGGATTACCTCTCTATTAAGAAGGTCTCATCCTAAGCCCYGATACTTAGTTTGTCTGAAACCCTAAGGAATGACGTTTTAGGTTCATCCCAGAACTCTTCTTTTGTGTCTTACTAAGTTTCACTCTTTGAGAGCATGTTTGTTGTGGAGCAGTTGCAGGATTTGTATTGTGTTTGGGTTCCAGATGTAGGTTCAACATTGTTTCTCATGCTGGAGAGACATGCCAAAGTTAAATGTGCTTGAAGAAAATGGAATATTAAACTGCTTAGCTGTTAGCCCTTAGCAGACATAAAAGAGCACAACACAGCCAGAAAATTTTATTTCTCAACAGTCTAGAAATTAAATAGATATTCACTGAGACAACAGCGGGCATGTTCCTTGACTCCAGGCTATTGTACTGCTAAATTCCAAATTCTTGTTGCAAGAAGACGTGGAGATGTCCGTGTTCTTAAAATTAGTTGGATATACTCTGGTAATAGAAAAAGTTTAGCAACTTAAATATAGTGGTCACTACTTCAGATTTACCATGGGAGAAGTAATAGGAACACAAGTCCATTGTCCTGAGAACATGCGGTGACAACACTACGGCCAGGAGCAGGAAATGGAGGCTAATGAGGCTGGAAGAGCAAAATGTCTCTCTGGGACCAATTGTGAAAGAAAGTTAAAGCCTCTCTTCCTGGCTGTGGTGTGCTGGAGCAGTCCCACTGCCTCTCTGGCTACACACGATACTGTCTCAACTGSCTGTGTAGGGTTTTCTGATGCCCCATGGTTACCTGCCCCTTGTCCTTCCTCTTCCTTGAAGTATACATGGAAAGAGAACTATAAGAATTCAACCTGCCTACATGTCACTCTGACTACAGTCGTGCACATCTTTGATTGCTCTCTCTTTGAACTCTTTTATATACATATATATATATGGTTTATAATAAATGAAACATTGGGTCAAATTATCTTAACATGATATGAAACACCTCAGAAACATTAACAGAAGAAATTCAGGAGAGGAAAATAATGCTTTCCAAAAATAATAAAGAATAATTTTAATCCAGAAAGTCCATTTACTTGTTTCTCTCAAGGGAATCACAGAAAGCTTGGGGTTGRAAGAGACCTCTAGAGAYCATCTGGCCCAAGCTCCTTGCTATAGCTTTTTAAGCACCTTTCTGCACTAAGACCAGCAATACTCAAAGGTCAATGAAAAGTCAGAGCTGTTACAGTAATGTATCACTATAGAACGTAAAGAAATACTCTATGCATTGTTTTTAATTCCTGATTCCTTATTACTCAAATTCCTGGCTGTACAATGATCCAGTGTCAACATTTGGCTTGGCATTTAGGATTCTCTCCTAGGAAATGGGAAGCGTGGGTTCAATACCCTTAAGGATTCTCAGACTCTGAGCCAGGAACTTCATGGCTRTTCCTCTGTGCTTGATGTTTCCTATCGGCCAAATTTCAGTGGCTACCCATTGAACATACGGACATACAGCGCTGCCTAGAAGAGATTCCTTAGCTTCCTCTGTTGCAGTGGAGAAGAGAAGGTCTGTAGCTAAGCTGCTCTGAGTAACCCCTTGGAAGACTGACTTGGGCACATAGTTAATCTTACTTTGTAGAAAATATCTGTTTAGGAAGTCTAAAACTATCAAAAGGCTTCCAGATTCTGCAATGCTTAAGCTAAGTGTCCAGGCTAAACGTCTAAGGAAGTTCAGTCGAGCACTGAAGTTCTCAATACTGCCCAAACCTGTTTGCACTCCTTGCAGTCGCATGAAGAGAGATGCMACCATAAAGATCAGAAAACTGTTAGTTTTCTTAAGCAAGTTAATTCTTATGTTGCCATATAATTCTGTGAGTTGACACATAACTATAATAATCCCAGGTGCCTTGTGAAACAATTCCCTTCTTGCCATCGTGTACAAARGCCTGCTATCGATGTTAATTGTATTTTAATTTGGACAAAGAAATAATTAGGGGTGGAGCAGAAGAGTTGATACTTCAAATGTTACAAAATTCATTCATGTTAAAAAAAAAGAATATGTTCTTTTTTCTTTTATTTTTTTAAAGAATATTGCTTATTCAACATTGTGGGCTCCTGAAAAACAATACACTCCCCCCATATAGCATCATTATTTTCCTTTAGAGGTATTATTTCCTTTTTATTTGCATCTCCATATGACACTGGCACATACACTTCTGTTTCACATGCTGTAGACTCAAGGAAATATTTTTCTTTGTAACTTGAAGTAGTCTACATTAATTCCTATGTGATTACATCTTGATGGAGTGCTGAAGATAGAAGTTGATATAAAAAACATTTCTTTCAAGTGTTTTATTTTAAAGTGCTGCTGTTACCATTAGGCTAAAAAGTGAATGTCAATACCACTATATTTCCTATGTGAGTCTTTCCTCTAGAGTTACAGTATTCATTGACTTGGTACAGTCTTTGCTTCTGAAGCCAAAAAATACAATCCTTTGTCCTAACTTATGCATGCTACCAAAGAGGATTTCAGATCACAAGACACAGCTGAAGCCTGCAATCTGACTCTGAAGTTAAGTACAAACAGAAATAAAAGAAAGAAATGATGCACACATTTACTTGATGATCACAGACTACTTCCTATTGTGGTGCATGTGATATTTGTTTTTATTCTGTATTACACATTATTTCAATTTATTTTTCATTAGTCGGTAGTATTTTGTCCAAAAGTTCTTGCTATGTTGATAATTTAACAACTGTTTTCAGTTACGGGGGGTATGCATTTTTAATTAGGCATTGTTTTGACAAATGATACAGAGTAAATTGAAAAACATCAGACAGGCACATTCATCATGGGGAGGTTACCTCGGCAAATTCAGCATTTCTACACTGGATGAGCTACTTCTGTTTCACTGATTCTATTTTAACTGGGTAAAAAGCACTTAAAGTGGAGCTAAAAAAATGAGCATGCATGAGTAACTTATGGGTTTAATAAAAATCTTCCAAGTCTGCTTGGAAAATTTATTGCAAATACAAAGATCCTGCAACCCTAGCAAATTCAGAATTAAACAGAACATAAAGATGAACATAAAAATGAAAACATAAAAATGAAAAGAATTCAAATATTAAATAACATCAAAACTTATCCTTTTATACACAAGTACTAATGTGTTTAGTAGATGACAGATGCTGTATTTTCTAACGGGAATTCATGTCTTTTGTGCACTCTGTATTAAAAAAAGTCCCTGTAGGTTAAGTAAAATCTTTTTTTTTTTACTATTTGCAGCAAAGACAGTCTCCAACTTTTACTGTATGGAGCTTCAGTTTTGATAAATTCTTATAGATCCTAGCAAAACTAGAAAAAAAAAAGATTTATAGAAAAACTCTTCTTGCTCTAATATTATGGAATTATATTATGGAATTGACTATGGAATATCTATTTTAAATATGTGAAAGCACCATAAATTGTGCTTTGGATACTAACATTTTGGGTTGTTTTTTCTTTTTTTTTGACTGAGGTGGGGTTAGGCTTATTGTGTAGTTTTCGTCATTTAGAACTCAGGCTTTTGGGAGGATACTACATTACTCATCTTGCACACCCTTGGTTTTGCATCGCTAMTAGGAGCACTATCCAGCTTGATGGAAGATGGATTGTGAAATTTATACAACACAATAGATTTTTTTCYCTGATTATTTTTGGTGCTAAATAGAGTAATGCGGGTCTTAGAGAAGAAATAAAGAGTACTAGTTATAGATGGAACTCTGCTAAGACAGAATTTAAAGTGTTACTTTTTTTTTTAAAGAAGTATTTTTTAAAAATTTAATTTAGCAATTCAATGCTAGAGATGCAGCYGTTGAGTGCACCAAATCCTCTTTGTGTGCACAGCATAAAGTACTGTTTATACAGCAAATGCCTAAAAGTAAAACAAAGTACATTTTTCTCTGGTACTCCCACAAAAAAAAATTATTAAATGGTGCCTATCGAAATAGCTTGAAATGACAAAGTTAGATCATTATCTAACTTTGATCCTCCGTATCAGATCCTGCTAGATTTTGCTATAAAGACACCAATGAACAGGTTAGCAACTAATCAATCCATTTCTCTTGCGATTTAATACACAGGTCCTTATACTAGAGAGTGATCTCAGAAACACTTGAGTTCTTTCACTCCACCTCTTCTCCTTTTCCCTTCAGGCTGAAACTACATCCATCCCTGATGGTCTGTCTGCAAGATGGACTGATAGTGCAGTCATCTCTTTAATTTCCATGCTCCAAAGCTCCGACCCTTAACAGATCGAGTTTAGCACCAAATCTCATGCAGAGTCAGTGGAGACGAATGCATACCTTAGCAYATGGTTCATTTGATCCTTAAGTAAGCGGCTAAAAATAAGTGCTCCCTAAAATAACACAGCAATGATGCAGGTCTTTCCTTTCTGCCTGGAAAGCACTGTGCCCACAACGCAGCACAGGAAAACTTGCCAGGTGGTTGTCTTCTATTATCTGATGCATCCTCTATGCTTGGGAAGAAAAGGAAATGGCAGGAGAGCTCTCCCAGTATCTCCTTACTCTGTAAAATTTCCTCAGGATAATATATAGCTTCTGTATCACTTTGTACTAAGTGATGTATCACTGGAAGACTGGGAAAATTGGCTCCACTGACAGTTAATGCTGCCTGGTCGGTTGACTGTCAATAGCATAAAAGGAGAAGGGAAATCAGAGGTTACTGCATATTTCACCTTATAATCCATATAAGAAACATCAGTATTTATTGGCAGAAAACACAGGGTGGAGAGGGAGATATTAGCTGCATTTATGTGAAAAACAGAAATGGAAATGCAGTCTCTGTAGTGGTAGGCAAAGCACTTGCTCTGCAAAGGAAATATTTTCTTAAATATTATAATAGTGCCTTGAAAATCTGTTCTGGAACTGGCTCACTGTTTCAGCAGTGCCTGCTGGTAGATCAGGTCACTGAGATGAAGACCTTACAGTCTAACGRATGGTGTCAGAGAAAGGACACCCTGGGTTCATCAGCATTTCTGTCAGTTACAGAAATACCTCAAAGGGAAAATGTTGTGCATAAATAAACGCTTTCTGCCACAATTCTCTGCTTTCTTTGAAAGGTCTCATAACAGTAATTTTTAGCTATACAATTTTGGCACTTTCGGGGTCACCCAAAGAATGCAGAATACCATTCTCACAAATGCACAAGGCAGTTTCTTCATGAACATAAAATTACACATCTTATTGTAAATTCTTTTATTTCTGTGTAACAAAAAGGAGTTGTATAATTCCTATGATCATGAAAGCACGTCTAAACATAATTTCCTTTCTATTTATTGTCTACTAATACTACAACAAAATCAGAATGTTTGTATTCTTTTTCTTTGCATGTTTTGCAAACAAAACAAAACAAAATAAAAGGCTATCTGATCAAATTGATGAAAGAATGGAAAAGAATCCAACATCTGGCAAGATGTAACCAGGACTTTCTTCGTGAATGTCTCTGTTTTAAATGCCAGGTGTCTATCACCTGGGGTGAAGTCTTACTTTGGCAAAGTAAATCTATTACTACCTCCTTGAAGAATGCTGTTTCTGAATGATGCCGCTGTTAATGGAACACTGATTTACTGCCACAACTTTAAAGAATCTTTTTTAACATTGTGTTACACTTCCCATCAATTTAGATCAACCAGACCCACCATATGTGAGAAGTTATCTGCATTTTTCTCCAATAAAACTGAAATGATGAAAGCTTTGCTTTCCCCGAGGTATCATCCACTSTTGGTAGCCCAGTTGTTTTTTCTTTAGGCCTCATCTTCATTGTCAGGGCTGGAGCATATTATTCCTGTAAAGCTTGCCAAAATGCTATGGCTTATTTGTTGTTTGAGTCTCACCATATGTGTCTTTGATCCTTGCCTAGTAGGCACCTTGGCAGCTTGCCAGTTTGGCACTTAGATTATCAGCAGTACGAATAGCTCCCTTGCTTCTGATTCTGTCTTTCTTGCTGTCATCAAATCACTCTTTAAACAACTTTCTTGTTTTCTTTTAGATGCTTGTAACTGATCAACCTATTTTTACCATGCCTTTCCTGGCCAACGTTTCGTGTCGTGCTGTGGGAAATCCAACAGTTTTGATGTTTCCATTTGTCATGATCGGGCTGCCAACTACCTGTGTAGTTGCATGGGGACAATAAGCAGGCCAGAAACACCTCTCAGAGTGATTTTTCAAGTTTCTCTGTTTATTATACAAGCTTGTGTGTTCTTCCCATTTAGTTGACTTGGTGGCATGATTTCTACAAGGGATTATTTACTTTAGTGGAAAGCATTCCTTTTAATAAACGTTTTTAAACCTTTGACCAGAAAAGAGTGTGAGCCAGCGAGAATGATAGATTCAGAGGAGTATCACAATGATATATAGTTTTAAGAGACAGATGGAAAGCCAAAAGCCAGTCATGTGTAATTTCTATTCACTATCCTCATGCAGCATTAAACACATCTGAGTCCTTCCATGTGTTCTAGTAAACTGAAGTGGTTCCAAAATGCCATTGCTGAACAAAAAATATGCAGAATCAAAATAAAGAACAGCACAGGGCATATAAAGGTCCAGACCATGAGAGGCCCATATGGTGTTACAGAAAGATCTGCCAGAAAGTCTCTATTATTCCTCACATTATTTTGTAAAACCTTCAAATAATAAATATACTGGTACTATCACTCAAGATAGACAAGGTTTAACAGGATATTGTACCATATCTATCTTCGTGTTAATGCAGTGGRGGGTAGAATAAGTTAACCCTTGTAATTACAGAACAATATCAATAAGTAAAGAACAGTAGCAGTACGATCATTGCTGCCTGCGATGCATCTTTCTTTAAGCTACTTTTGACATTGTGTTGTCCCTAAGGACACTTGCTTTGGAATAATGATTTGTTTAGCTCTAAAGCTTTTAATATAGTGCTTCTCTTAGACAACTAAGCGATGTCTCTATCTGAAGAAACATGGAAATTCAGAACTAATTGAGCCAAGTGAGTATATTTTATTCACAAAAGTATATCTTTCGATTTTGAAATAATTTTTTTTCAAAGAATTACGAGAAATAGTTGAAAATTGATTCTATTGGTAAGGATGCCAGCAAAATTTGGAGTTCAGGGAGAATAAGATGTACAATAGGAATAACAATGAGAAATGGTTGAATTGTGAAGTATGGGTATGTGTCAAAAAATGTTCAAAGTGGTCTTAGCCTGGAAGAGCACATTGAAGCTTTAAGCCCTGTAAAAATAGACATTCAATTTTGGCAGCGTGCTTTTCTGGTTTAGTGATGTTTATAGGAATAGTGACAGAGAAGTACTGCTATTAGAAGGGATTTAATAAGGAAAAGCAGTAGTTTGATGGATAAGCTTCTGCAGAAGGTTACAGTGAAGCTGATGTCAGAAGTAGTAAGAGAGATGATGGAAATGTACAAATAATTTGACTTCAGTATGCAGCAACTTAGAAAAGACAGAGCAAAGTAGGCAGGAGAGAGACATATGCGTTATCCACAGAAACACTCCACCTCATCGAGCAGGATTTTTCACTCTAATACCAATTAGATACRAAGTGTATAGAAAGTATATCTATGAAGCGTTTTTCTCTTCATAACAAAAGGAAAGGCTTGATTTTATCTCCTTTGCCTTTGTATTAGCTTTGGAAATTTTATCCCTAGCTTTCCAGGCAATAAGACCCAAGAAAGTAGCTTCAGCTTCAGCTTCAGCTTCACTGGATACTTTGTGCAATCTCAGAATGAAAAGGTAGGAATTTTGAATAGACAAATATTTTATTGGAAGCAGAGAAAAAGAAGTCACTGCTTTAGAACTTAGTGGGCGAATACCATGGCACTTGTCTCTGCCCTCTGTCTCTGCTTTGAAATTGTAGAAATGTCTGATAGAAAGCTCTGAAAAAATATTTTAAATAATTCTGATGGGATTCAATATCTTCAGTACCCCCCTCCCTCAGAAAAAGGACCAAACCATGCCAACAGTATCCAGTTTTTCTTCACTGTGGCACTCAGGAGGGAGGGAAGGGTTTGAATTTGTTGCAGAGAACAGCAAGCTTGCAAGCCAAAGGTGCAGAAAAGACAGTGCTTGCAGAGCATCACGCCTATCAGCACAGGCTTGGGACAGAGACTGGGCTGTAAACCTGCTAATCTTTTGCAGAAAACGCTTAGGGAAAGGTTAGTGAATTTAACAAGAATTCAGTGATACCCTGGAAAGATCCAGGATCAATTTCAGATGCATCCGCTCTTTCACTGGGGAGCACCTTGGAAAGCCGGCTAACAYAGTGAATGCTGAAGGAGATGACAAAATATAACCTGCTGCTTTTGAAAGGGCTGCCAAAACGTGAAGGGGGCTCCTTTACTGTGGTCTAAATTTCTGCTACCCAAGAGCTGAACAGCCTCAAAGCAAAGGSGCGTATAAGCCTGCTCGTGAGAGATGCATGCCAGGGGCACATGTGTGATGCGGCTTCGCCGCCGCAGCCCTGTGATGCCGAACCKGGCCAGCCGCCTCCTCCTGCGGCAGCCCTGGCCCTTCTCCTCGCCCTGCTCCTTCCCGCCGCCATCAGGGTTAACTCCAAGCGCCGCTCGGGATATCTCCCGGTGGCTGCGCACAGTTTCCACACGGAGCTGGACGTGGAGGGCGGCTCTGCGGCTTCCCCTCGGGGCTGGCTACCCCCCACTTGGGCAGGCTGCCGTGGCCATGGCCACCTGAGCCGCTCCCGCGAGGGCTGCCCCCGCGCGCGGCCGTTGGCGGCGGTTGACGGCGGTTGGCGGCCGTTGTGGCGGGCGAGGCGGGGATGGCGGCGCGGCGGCTCCCGCGCTCGCTCGCGGCCAATGAGAGGCGGCAGCGGCGGCAGCGGCGGCGTGGCCCCCGCGGCCGGCGGGATGCGCTGACCTTGCGGCTGCCGCGGCCGCCATGGGCACGGTGCCGTCGGCGCTGAAGCACTGCCTCAGCTACCAGCACCTCCTCAAGGAGCAGCCGTGGATCGGCGAGCCGGCCGCGGCGCCGCAGCCCGCGCAGGTACCGCCGCGCAGCCCGCGCCCTGCCCGGGCGGGACGGCGCCGCGGCCGCCGCCAGGGGGAAGCCGGGGCGCGGCGGCCGCCATGTGGCGCGGCCGGGCGCGGAGGGGCGGCCGGTCGCCGCGCTCCGGCGCCGCGGGAAACGGCTGCCGTTGTTAACGCGCCAGTGCCCATCTCGCCACAGAGGCGGCCTGAGCCCTGGCGGAGCTGCCGCTCGCGGTGTCACATCCGCTGTCCTGCCTGTTGGCTCAGGGATGGTGCCTCCCTCCCGGCTCGCTCTGGCCCGAGCCAGCGGGATTGCCACGGAGGGCATCAGGCAGGTGGCAGCTGCCCTCGCTGCTGTCCGCCCTGAGCAACCACGGGAGGCAACTGGAGAGGCTGGAGAGGGGGAGAAGAGGTCGGGTGGGGAGACACCTGGGCAGGCAGACAAGGACCAGGGCTTGTGGAAGCAGCTGATGGAAGGAGGAAGTTGGCAGAGGCGTTGAGGGAGAGCCTGGGTGAATCTGGAAGAATATCTCAGGAATATGTCCATAAAGAGCGTGAACTACTTCAAAAAAAGGAAGTTGTTTGGAGCATGGGGTTGGCTTCCCTATAATAGCCCATATATTGTTAAGGCCTATTGTGCTTGACTTGTCATGCTACTGGAGCGAGACTCCAGGGATAAGTAGGCACTTGAACTAACAAAAGTCATGAACTAGGCCTGCAACAGAATTGGTTTAAAGTCGTGGCTTAAAAAAGTGCATTTGCTGTCCATTATATCTGCCTTCTGGTTAAGTACCTTTTGGTTATACCAAGGCTAGATACAGTTTTTTTTTCTCTGCCATAAGCAACTGAAATGCTGATCCTGTTGGGTAGCAGTGTAACATCAAAGGTGGAGAACACTTCTAAAAAATGTCTTTAAAATACCTCAGTTTGCCACTTCAGCTGCATCAGTCTCTGCCGTCTATCAAACAGAGAATCCGAATGGTTTAAGGTCTATTGCAGCAAAGAGAGGGTTTGAAGTAAAAGACAAACCCCGATATCTTCCCAGAAATTCACAAGTCAACAAAAAATGATGGACTTCTTTATTTTAATGGATGCTTGTAACTTTTGCTGCATTTTTGTAGTGCTTTTCAGTGACTATACTTTCTTTCATTCTCACTGCCCTTTTTTTCTTCCCGCAAGGTTCCAGAAAAGTGGCTCCCTCAGTAACAGCAGCGACCATGAGAATTTGCTGCTCAACCTCCCAGTGCAGGTTGATGTGACTACAAGCTGCATGGCCTGCCCAGGCACTGATGCTAATCACATTAAATCCAGAGCTGGGCACTGTTTATATTCTAACATCAGCTCCTGCATTATCTCTCTGTGATTTTTTGGTTAGATACTTTAAATAATTTTACAGAAATCTGTACAGAAATCTTTTTTTTTCCTTTCTCTCTTTTTTTTTTTTTTAAATCTCACAGACACTAAAACAGCCTTTAAAGCAATTAAATTGTTCCATTTCCCTGATGCTTGAATTAGTTCTGTAGTAAGCCTCTTTAGGAAAAAAAGTGTTCCTCTTTATGTGATACTACATCCATAGTAGCTCATTTGGTGGTAGTAAAAAATGATTTTTGTTGTTATTTTGATCAGTGCATGCAAGACAGTTGCAGGCACATTGTAACCACAATTCTTCAGGTGCGCAAAGAAATAAAAAAGGGGAAAGGGTGGGTATGAAAACAGTTTCCCAAAAGTAATTTAGTGCTTTCACATCTAATGAAAACAGGGAGTTGGTTTGGTTTCTTTTTTTTTCAGTTTTCTTTAAGCACAAAGTAAAATGTAGGTGTTATTAGAGTGTTATTACCAGTGCTCTTGTAAAAGTAAAAACATTGAATTTTCTTTGAAAAAACAAGTGTGTATAGATTTGTTCATATACTATATTGAGAAATTTGTAATAGTCCATGTTAAAACACCTGGAGCTGTGTCTGAGGCAAAACAATAGGGCCTAAAGTGAATAGCTGGAGGTCTTGGATCTTTGTTTTGCCTTCATTTTCATGCTTCCTGTAGACAGTAATTTTTAGGATTATTAAAGCTATATTTAACTTTAAAACACAAAGATTCATGAGCAGTGAAATTATTGAAAAAGAGACGTGAAAAGCAGAAGGTATTTGGTCCAACAGCTAGATAGAAAATAARTAAAATTTACTAGTTTCTCCATTTCATTCATTAATATTATTAATTATGTACTACTCAGATAAACAATTGCGCACTTGACCCGTCAGTAGCGCACCCTGTTCTTGTTGCAGCACCTTGTCTTCTGCTTCCATTTTCCTCAGTTGTTGTTCTTGTCTTTTATATAAGGGGATTCTTTGCTCCGTGATCAAGATCGCTACTGATAGTGACACAGGGCACTTGCAATTTCTTGGGTGCACAGGGTTCTGTTTTGAAGAAAGGTTGAGCTGAGCATAAAGGATAGGGCTGCATATCAGCCGCTTGGCKCTTTTGCTCTGGTCTAGGGACAACCTGTTGGTAGAAGGTTTCGTGCTCAGAAAAGACTGACGTTGGTCCCGTCCTACACATTTGATGTTACATTTTCCCATAGGTTAAAATGGAATTTTAGTGGCTTAGGAATATGGTGAGGACACAGCAAGGAAGAGCAGGATTGTTAAAGGAGTGGTGTAAAACACTGGGATGAAATTCAAGAATACAAGATGATTAGGTGCTTGGAGACTAATAACCGAAACTTCTGCTATAAACTATAAACTGTGAGATTATCAACCGATAGAAGTGATTGAGGAAAAGAGGAATTCACTTGGAATACTAACAATTCATAAGAGAAGTGTGAGTTGCCAATACACTACAGCTGTTAAAAAATAAAATGAAATCCTAGGCTACATCAGATAAGGTATTTTCATTCAGACRATGAAATGTTAGTAACATTGCGAAAGACCTTGTATGGGGCATACAGTTTTGGTTGGTCCTGTTCAAGAAAATTGAATTCCAGCTGGAACAGTTCAGGTCATGCACCACTAAAATGAGGAAAATGAAGATAAAATGTAAGATGACTTTTGTTTGTTTAATATCTAGTGATAAGGCCTGGGGGAAGGCATAGTGGGAGGAGAAGAGAAGCTGCAGAGTAGAAATTAAAAAATATCTAAATATCAAGTGATGAGAGTCTCAATTAGCTTTTTAATAAAAAGGATGAGGCTAAATAATTTGAGTAGTTCAGATTTAGAAATAGGATTACAATGTGGTGTCCGTAGTATCAAGAATGGTTGGTTTAAGAGAAATTAAAGATTATGTAGTAAGAAATTTAGGAATAGGCATGTAAATGATATAGAGGCAATTCCAAATCCAGTTTTTGATTTCATTGCATGGCTTACAGAACCTTGGGAATTTTTTTTTTTTTTTTTTTTTTTAAGGACAGTGTCAACTTCAATGCCACTTGAAATCAGTGTATCCCACTCTTTTCTGCAAGAGGAGAGTGGTTAAACATAACCAAGTAATGACCATCTTTCTCTTGGCAGCTGTGTTCAAATGGCAACCTGCAATAAAATGGGTGCATTACAGTTTGTGCAGTGTGATGAGGACTGCCTACACTTAGTACAAGCAAAGCAATATGAATCAAAGACAGAACTCGTCTCTTGCTCTGTTGGAGGTGGCTCTCCCTCTTGGAGGAGTAAATCTAAAATGCTGATGGTGTTGTCACAGATTTAGGCTGGATCCTGTGAAATACTGAGAATGATTAACAGTTGTTCAGTATATTGTTCAGACTGTGGGAAAGCACACTGTACATCATTGTTCTGTAACTACAGAACTACATAATCTTCACGCTAAATATATTAGCTTTTATATTAATTGACTCAAATCCTCTAATTTAGACAGCAAACTTCTCCTTCAGTGACTAAGTCTCACTGATTTCTATGCTGCATGCCTACATGTTTTTATAAATTTGCACCTAACGTGCATGGTATGATAAAGCCTCTTGCCCATAGCCTAAGATTCCCTCGTCTCACTAACTGCCACACTTGGCATAAGAGATAGATAAAATTGTCTCACTTCTGTRATCAAAAGTTGATCTTTTAGATTTTGTATCATACCATGATGTTTGTAACTATATGTTAGCAATCTCTAAAATTTATTTTTAAATGAAACAAAACAGAATAAAAAAAAAAAAGTCCTTTTGACAAGCTTATGTACATTTGTGTTAGCCACTTGGTGGGTGCAAAAGTTGGTGCCCGATTCAAGTTACAACATAAAAATGAGGCATATGGCATTGTGCTACCTAGAAAGAGAAGGCATGGGGTTTTTCCTTTTTTTTCTTTTTTTTTCTTTTTTTTTTTTTTCAGTTACATCTCAGAGTGACTAGTGTCATTGATGTACTACCTTTCATATTCTGTTATCTCCATGTAATTTTATATTCCAGGAACAATTTCACCTTTGCTTTATCATAGACAAGTGGTTTGTGTGCTTATTTCTTTTTTTACTATYATTTACAAAAATCATACCATGTCTTCTTAAAAAAAATCTCTTTTTTTATTGCAAATTCCCAAGCATTTCCCAAGAAACATTTATTTTCTTAATACAAGATATAGAGTGGTATTCAAACAGTAAAAATAGATATGTGAACAAAGGATCTTTACCTGAAAATGACAATTAGAAAGCTAAGAGCAATTTAGAAAAAAAAATCTAAGGTATTTAAGTTCTTATCAGCATGCTGTGTTGTTTCATGATGACTCTGGAGATGGTAAAAGGTAAAATTGTGATGAATTGAATAGTTCATTGATCAGCTCTTTTAAATTTCTTTTTTGAAATCAAGAAGAGCTTTCCCTGTAGCAGATGAAGTCAGCAGGCTCAGTTTGTTTTTTTAACCAGATAGTCTTCAGGCTGTGGAATAAGRAGTCAGGAATATTGGAGGGCAGAGTGTTGAAGATGGAAGAAACAAAAGGTTAAGCAGTGTGTGTGCTAAAGTTGTCAGGCAGTATGCTGGAAGTTAAAAGGCTGATAATAAAGTGAAAGTTTGACCTGAGTGGAGTCATTGACTTTTAATTCTTTTATGCCATTGGATTGTAAATAATGGAAAGATAAATGAAAATTCTTAGCAGATGCAGAATTATGTTATAGTTGGATTATTATGTGGGTTTAATATTACAGCTGGAAATGCTGTAAAGGATTTAACAGATCTTGCTCTGCAAATTTGGGAATTAAAAAAAATACACAGGAAATTTCTACTTAGACCCAACATCTGTTTTTTGGTGAGATCCTGTTTTTGACTTGTCCCACCTCTGCCTCCTTCAAAGACTACACATGGGCATAGTGCTGCTCATTTCCTCACTTGCTAACTCTTAAAAAAGATTAATTTCAGACACTCCGTGTTTCAGATCATCATACTGAAAGTCAAACGTCTTGAAATCATTCTTCCTACTACATTTTGTCATTGCCTTGGCTGAGGATGAAGATAAGTGACTTGCCTAAGGTCAACTAGATCTAAACTTAGTTCCTACGAAAATAAATGGGAATATGTTCATTAACTCAGGTTTCATTCTTAATCAAAATTTCATGAATTCTGGACTTTCTGGCCTCTTATTTGCCCTGGTGTGGTTAAGGTAATCTTACCAGCTATTTTACCCACTGTGAGACTTACCAAATGGACAGACACAGAAGCCTTCTTAAAGCAGAAAACTTATTTTACTTGTTTATTTTGTGTTAACTGCATGCTGTTTCATCAGATTTTGTATTTTTGAGAAGTTGATGATACTAACAAAATAGAAATAATCCTCTATAGTGTCTTGGATCTGCATTTCATGGTATCTCAGGCAGATTTTTCTGAAAGCAGATAAAATCCTGGGTACCTCGCAGGAAGTTGCATTTGTTTCCTCTAAGTTTTAATGCTGTGAGTTTTTTCATCTCCAAAGGAAAATGATGGCTCCAGTTCTTGCAGCATGTGGGTTGAAAGATTCACTTAGTTGTGAAAATATTATTCAATTTCTCTGTGACTACCATGCAATGAGAAATTCCTGCAGTCTGGAGATGAAGTTGATAGGAGTTTGTCACAGCCTTTTTCACAGCATAAATATTTGAGGCATTTAAATARGGTGCCAATTTTCAGAAATTTTAGAAATTTAAAAGTACTGAGAGCCTTTGATGTATYAAAAGTGGAAGGAATTACGATTAAAGAAATGGAGGAGAATTTCAAAAAGGTAGTTAGTCATTTAGTTAATTCATTCTTTTAACAAAGATCCACTCTTTTTTATTTTTCTCATTTCCCCGCAATTTTCCCCAAATAATTATTTAGAAAGATACATGAAGTACAAAAGAGTAAAATATAATAAAGATGCTGTGTTCAATTGTGGACTTGATCACCTTGCATGTGTCCCACCCTACCGTGTGTGCCAGTGCACGCCGTAATGCCTGTGTGGACCTTGACATGCTTGCAGTGTAATGAAAAAACAAGCACTCAGCTCTTTGTGAAAAGTAAGGCTCATTAATTAACTGATCTTGAAAAAACAACGGCACAGAAAAATACTGATTTTAAGACTATTGGGGGCAAATTTATATGGAAAGGTTCTCTTTGTTTATATCTTCTTCTATCACATAGAAAAACTCAACAGAATGTTGAAGCTCAGAAAAGTTTTATTGGATTATTTGTGAGGWTAGAGTATGGAGTATAAGGCCTATAGCCCCGTGATCAAAGTCAGGTTTTTAGATTGTGCTATTTTAAATATCAGTAAAAATAATTTAGCATTTTGGCTCTTCAACAAAAAGGAAGTATTACTACTTCATTAATGATTCGCATTTTTGGGCAGAAATGTTAAACTGTGTATGAATCTTGAAAATAAGCAATGCAGTAGAGATAAAAGTCTTTTCTATCTTGTAATATGTTGTGAGTAACACAGATTGTAATGGAGAGTCAGGAATTTATGAAATATAAGATTATGAATTATATGCAGACTTTTGTTTCCAAACCTTCTCGGGGTTTTTATCAATTTCTCAGCCTGCTGGAGTATAAACCTTATGTCAGAAAGCTGATAAATGCATGATATACATTTTAGTAAAAACTTTCAGAGATGGGTTTAGGGGTTGCTTTCTAAACATAAGGTATTACAGTTGGAAATGATCAGCTCAAGATTTTTCAGACTTCTGCAGTGCTGGATGTAGTACCTGACAGTGAAGATTTTGATCTTTAGTTTGGGACACAGTTCTGATGTTGCAAAATTAGAGAAAAAATGGTAGTGGTGTGAAGAAAATTTTGCTTTCTGATGGAACTTTTTTTATTTGATACATTTAAAGATAATTCCAGTATTAAATAGATTTATTTGATGGTTTAGTGTAAATGAATGTAATTTTCTCTAATTGTTGTATTGAATTTATTATTTGGATTAAATATCCGCATTATGAATGCTTCTCAACACTTCTTACTATGAAAAGATTGATTTATTACATGCAAAAACTGCTAAAAGGTGTATTGGTATGAAAACTGAGCTGGGGAGACATTTCTTCTTTGTTTGGCTGTTTTTTTCTTTTTGTCCACAGATGTTAGCTGTTTTGTATGGGAATAAAGGTGCTAGTTTATGAGTTTCTTGGAAAAAAAAAATAAAGCTTTGAATCCAGGAGATGTGGACTGAAGCRCCAGAGGACATTCGTGGAATGTTAGGTGAAATCCATAGGGAAATAATTCAACAGCAGCATCTGGAAAGGAACTGTATGTGGCTTTAGGGTTTACTTTTAATGTATGTAGTTAAGATGAGATTAAATATAGGTGTTAGTATGTGAGAAACGGGGGAGCGAGCTAAGTGATGAAGGTATGTCGTGTGGAACGCCGGGATTAGGAAAAAGCTTTAACAGAATCCATGGCTAATCACAGCTGAATTTTTAAAAGCCTGGAAACATATTATGAATTGAACTGTATGTTGGTGACATGCAAAGCAAGACAGCTTCCATCAAGAATTTAYAGGAAAAAGGAGGAGTGAGAATGGGCAGGTTCCTTGGCCCTGCAATGTCTCGTTTCTGCATGAGTGGTATGAAGAAGATGGAAAGTTTATCTGCTAAGCCAGCTAGCTCTTGCTTGAACAGAGAAGAATCTACTGGGAGTTGGGAATTACCTGCTGTCTCTCAGACATTTTCTGATCTTTGGTACTTGATTCATTTGCCTAATAGTTGTCTAGTGCCATTTGAGATGCCTTAGGGTAACTGAGATGATAGCTCACAGGGGTGCGGATACCACACATGATCTGTGAGAGATCTGTATCCTCTGGACGGGTAGCTGGAGATCGAGTAGGAGGCATCTCCAAGGCTCTAGCTGCCTGTAATTAGCCAAATGAGTGAAACACCCTTCCTACTTAACCTAGTTGTTTCTGAGGCTCTTGGTCCAACGCTGACAGTGCTGAGCAATGGTTTGTTTTACCTGCCCAGCCTTAAAGGGAAATTCTGTTCAAGACGCCCTGGGAGATTCACAGATTCACAGAATATTTAAGGTTGGAAGGGACCTCTACAGATCATCTAGTCCAACCTTCCTGCTCAAGCAGGCRCACCTACAGCATGTGGCACAGGGTGGCATCCAGGCGGGTTTTGAAGACCTCCAGAGATCTTGGCCTCCAGCTGCCAAAAAGGCATGATCCTATGTGCTGTGCTCGGGAAATCCTCAGAATATGCCAATGTATTAAGTGACTGTACAGGGACACCTAACACACCTGTAGACACACGTATGTTTATACCTAAGGTCGGGTATTTTAAGCTCCCGTTGAATCTTGATGCTATGGACATTTTGAACTTAGTGGGTAGCGTGGCTGCATTGACTTTTAGTTCCTAATCATTATTATCTATCAGCAGGGTTTAGAACAATCCTTTGGCCAAGATTCTTTTAATTATTTGTTATAGTAAGGTGCCAGTATAACTAATGATAATACTGTTAGATATGTTTGACAAATTTCCCACTTGGCTAACACTGAGCAGTGCAAAACTGTGTGTTTTTTTCTCATGTGTGGCACAACTTATTATCCAGAATATAGTTCTGAAAATGAAATAGGTAGATAAAAACTATCTTGCGAAGTCAAGAAATGATAGCAGTAAAAAATTAGGACGTCTCATGATTCATTTTGCTCTGACCTCTACTCCTGTCRTTCTTAAATAAGAAGATCCCATTCTATTTTTCCCATTGTCAGGGCTTCTCCAGTACCTATTTTGTTCTACTTAAATGTTATTATATTACTATCTAATAAATTCAGAAGCCTCAAATGCAATATGAATATCTCTACTATAATCTGTATACTTTTTACTAAGCCCATCAAAGCTATTAAACATAATAAAAGAGTCTTTATTTCTAGATTTTAAATAAGGAGAAGTTTCAATAGCTTTAAATGTTTATCCGGTCTATGGCAGAAAATGTAACTTTCTAAATATACGCGTATCTGACTGATTCCATTGTTGAAGTGGACCGTGTTTTATAACGTTAACCATGATGTAGCATTTGAGATACCATAATAGCCTCTCTACTACTAGGAAATTGTTATGGTAACACTTTGCAGATGTTATTTTTCTAAAGAGGAGCTTTATAAGTTTCAAATTCTCCTGAAGGACAAGTTGCCAACTATGGCTAAATAAATAGCTATTTAACTACTGTCTTTTTTTTTTATCAGTGTCTGCTGGAGAGCGAGCTATGGAAAATGTAGTAGTGGGCCAGTTGTACTTAAGTTAGAGATTTCTTTGGTCTTTTAGGCTCTGGTTTCTGACACAGAAGGTGATTTTGATTTACTTGATTTACTTTCATGTTTAAACTTGAGTTTTTAAAAGATCTTTTTCATACTACTCACTTCTATTGACAATGAAGCATTTACCAAGGCATATCTAATAGGATGGATGGGCTGGTTCTTGAGTGTATTCATTTTTTCCCCACTGATATCCCAAAGCATCATAAAGGGCAAATTACTTTCACATGTAGGTCTTGTAAGGATCGTGCCTCTGTTTTTTCAATGTGTATGAAGAAAACCACTATTCTTTCTGCCTTCTAGAATTCTGTCTTTAGTTTTGCCTGTAAAACACCATAGACCATACACACCATAATACTATTACCATAAATAATAGTGCAGGAAAGTGTGGGAGGTTTTGGCTCCGGTGTCATCAGTATGCTGTTGATCTGAGTTCTCTGTATCCTTTTCATCCAAGCCAGATGGCAGAGTATAATTGCTTTTCCAGACTTTGACCAAGATAGGGATATGGATGAAAGTGAATTGGCTGCAAATCAACTTGGTTAATGGAGAAATGTTGCTTGTTAGCCAAGAGAAGCATTTAGGGAAATAGAAAAAGATAATGTATACACCATGTCTTGGAAATACATTTTTAATTTTTGCTAGAGTGTCTGGCCGTGTTGGGATCTTACGAACAACAGAGGCTTCTAATATATTTTATTTTCAATGCTTCCATTGTTAAGCAGGTTTAACTGTGCTTGTCCATGTCTCTGCTACCACGTGGCTCTGGTAATACCTTATCTTAATCATTATTTTTCAAGTTTCCCAAAATCATCTGTGACTACAGCACACACATATTTGCTTTTAGGTTGTATGGGCTGTTAGCTATGGCTGACACATATTCAAATTTCTGCAATTGCACATGCTCTCCATTTGTAGAAAATAGGAACTATCTTTTTGTGGAAAATGCAAGCCAAGTTATCAGTGGTAATTCAGACAGATCAGAATCATCCTGGAGCTTGTTATTTGATWGACTTGAGGTTATAAAGCATGTTATGTAAAATACATGAATGAGTATCAGAGAAGGAGTTTCTTTGTTTTCAAAAATGGTGAACAGTCATGAACGGTCTTTGGGCTTGGTTTTTATTTATCCTCTGAGTTTTTGTGCTCTGCTAATGCTTCTGCTTTTTTTTTTGCAGAGCATCCAACATCAGTGGCAGGGAATTGGATATGGTTTGCAGTTGCTCCTAGAACTAGCTTCAGTGGAAGTCTACTCTATTATGTGCTCCGTTCAGGGTGTAATTCCTGGGATTTCATTTTTACATGGCTGTCTGTCAAAGCAGCAGCACTTCCTATGGCCCGCAGCAGCCTGTGCAGTTTTCAGAKTCACCCACTTGCATTTGGCACATTTTAAGGCATGACCATTAGAAATGTTTGTGTGACTCTTTACTGACACTAAAGAAGTCGTTGTCCTTGGCAGTGCAGTTACAATAGAGCATGAACTATCGTGATTTCATTTATTACCATTTAAAATGTCTAACTTTATACAATTCATGTTGTTCACATTTCTCACCTTTATCTACTAAAGGCAAAGACTTAAAGGAATTGGTAACCATTATCGGTATCCATTTTTACATGTTTACATGTTTACATGTTTCACGGACTTAATTTAAATTATTAAGTGAATCTGCATATCTGAGGAAGAAAAGATTCTGAACATTATGCGTAAATTGTTAGTAAATCTAGAAATTCATTTGTTTTATGTATGTATTTCCACAAATATATTTATATCTAGTATTTTAAGCAATGCTAATAACTAGTAATTTTTCATAGTAGTCATATTTATGTATATTTTATCATAAATATTCATGTTTTGAATAGGTGGATTTAGTATGTGCTGCTGTTTGCCATTGTGTATGCTGGGAAACAAGTTAAATTTTGTTCTGTCATTTTGCTTTGCACAGTCTGTGGGGTTGGAAGTAGCACATKAAAAGCTGAAAAGCAAGAACCAAACTCTCTAATGATGATACTTCTATATTAGTTTTTGACTTGGAAAATAGTGAAGGATGAGTGGAGGTAGGTACCCACTGCGACTTTACCTTCAGTACAGATGTAGTAAATGTTCAGTGTTCTTTCAAACTAAGCTGTGATATTATATTCTTTGCAAATGTCAGYGGTATCACAGAGCAGGTAACCAAAAGAGTGTGGGCCATGATGAAATTGTTAGCTAGTCTGTCCAGATTCAATTCAAAAGTCTTAAAAAAGCTAGCAATTATAAGCCAGCAATTCATTCTTTTACATACCCTTGCTGGGAAAAGCATATTCTTGGTATAATAGTTCAAAGTTACTCTTTAATTCAGAAAGGTGTATTGTTACCTTCTGTGTTCACTTCAAATGAGGGAGAAATCTGAAAAAAAAAACCCAGCTTATAAAGAAACTGAGATAGCTCTAAGGAAGTGTGTGATGATATCCTTCYAAGAACAGTATGGCAGCCCATGCAATTTGTTGGGCTAAGAGAAATCGTTTCAGAATGTATTCCAAAGCCATGACATGATAAAAAACAATAAGGGCGTTTTAAATGTGGTTATTTCCTCTGGTCTTGGCACTTCCTATAGAAGGAGGAAAATGAGGAATAGTAGTTATCAATGCCTGGCAGTTTAGTCTTTGTTATGATGGGAAAAGAAAAACAGAAATAACTTCAAGCTTTAATGTGGATAAATAAGGTAATAAAACTTATTATTATGCTTTTAAAATAAAAGTGGAAGTAGATACCTGCAGACAGTATTCAAATGTGCGACTRTCTTTTCAATTAAACAAAAAGGAAGGAGTGAGGATTTCAGTTTATGTGTATTCATAGTTCAAACTGAGTTCACTTAAACTGGGTATTTGAGGCAGGTTTTATGTTGGAGGCACCGGCAGGTTTGGTTTGCCGCTCAGAGCGGCTAGCACATGCACTGTAAGCGAAAGGGTAAACTCCATCGCAAAGAAAACTATATTCAGCAGGTGTTTCACACAAAGTGAAATGTGAGAGTTGACCTCTTCTGATCTAGTACAAAGAAAAATACCCCGAGAAGTGAGGAATTCCTTCTCCTATTCCCTCTGTTTGACTCCTGCGGACAGAGATTATACTGATTTATTAACTCTAGTGCTTTTGGAGAAAGTGTGTGATTTTGTGTTTGGCCTGACAGAAATATACTTCCATGTAGAAGGGAGTTGCTTATTTGATTTGTTAATACGTGCGGTCTCTTGTTGCATATTACTAAGGCCTGGGAGGTATCGTGCTGGGACATCAGCTTGCACCTTTAGTATTTGCAATACTCATGCGCTGCTCTGGGCAGGAAGTGATTGGACACAAATGCGCGCGTTGAGCCTCCATTTGCTCCTTTACGAGTGGACTTGTATCTGTGTAACAGACAGAACTCTTTTAATATCAGATGGAAGGGTTTTTTTTCTTTTTTTTTTCTTTTTTTTTTTTTTTTCTTCTCAGAAACTAGTGATTGTAACAAGACCCTTGTTTGTGCCTTGGACCACCCATTATCCTTTGGGGTTATTCTCGTACCAGCAGATTGCTGTATCCTCTACCACGTAAGGAGACGATGCAGCAGGATCGGTGAGGGTTAATGTACAAAACAGTGTCTTTCAGGAGTAATTTATAACTGATGATGTAAACTGGAGTATATGACATACTGATCTCCATTAAAAAAAAAAAAACATGCTTAAGTAACAGCCATTACAAACTGTCACTTTAAATTTTTATTTAAGTGCTGTTGACAGCAGCMAAGAGAAGGGGAAGTAGGTTCCATTCCTCTCCAGTGTGTGTGTATGTGTATACATATATATGTGCACTTGGGCTAAAGAAATGCTTGAGGGTTATATATCTGAGCTGGATGTCAGGGGGCAAGGTTCAGATCTATATCTCTAAATCTATATATCTCAATCTCTAAGTTAGGTGATATAGATGTAGATATATAAAATAGTGCTAGAGTGAGTGATTTCTCTCATTTTGATTACCAGGGAGCAGCAAGGTCAGCAGCTGCTCACCAAGGGAGGAGAGCCAAGGGTAGGCAGGAGAAGGGTGTCACCAGGCAGAGCCTGGTCCTGCAGTGTGCAAGAGAGCTGAGCAAGGCAGGACTACAGTTGGCTGCCAGGTTCAACCAAGAGTCCAGATACCAGGCAAATTGGTGGTGATAAGGTCCAAAGTTGAGCTGGGAGTGCAGGTCAGTGGGTGASGATCACGGTTAAGCCCAATGATGGCAATCAGGGTCACCCACCACCCAGTGACCCCTAGGCAGGCCCATAGTAATGAGTTGATAAGGATGTGTTTGGATTGAAATGATCTGCTGCAAGTGGGAGTGTTACTTCTCACCTGTGTATTTACCTTTCTTCCAAGTTCTCAGATTTGTAGATGAATACCCTTTGAGGAAGGGCTTTGAGGCAAAGGTGAAATGCAGCAGCAGTGTAGACTGAAAACTGTACCAGCAAGGAAAGGGGAAAACTTCATTAAGAGTGAGAGAAAGAAGGCATCAGCAGCTGGGCGCTAGGTGGAACTCAAAAGGAATTTGCTTGCTTAATCCCTCATTAGGTAATACATAGTTCAGAAGATTTCTGTTTGAGATTAAAACACTGAAATGACATAAGACATGTAGGTGTCCATAGCAGCTGTAGATTCCTAGTAGGCAGTAAAGGCAGGWCTCGGGTGCCTGAACATAGATGACTATCACCTATTATGTATGAGACATTCGTATGGGATAGGCACATTTGTGGCAAACATGTGAATGAGCCCCCTTCTTTGCTGCAATAGCATTCAGTCCCCTAGTCAAGCACACCTGGCATTGAAGATCATCAGCCACAAGGGGTCAATCTCAGGATGAACTGGGCTTTTTGTGTTCCATCAGCTGTATTAAATTATATAGCTGTAATGGGAATTTAGAAATCTAGCATGCCTTTAGATACCTACATATAGAGAAGAATTTAGCAACTCAGTTTACTTACCTAAACATGTGTGTCTAGTGCCATTTAAAATGCCCTKCAGAGTTTGGACATCATGACAGAGTTGAAATGGGGCCTATAGCAAATCATTGAACTGGGGCCTGGGCCCTTACTGAACAACAGCTGGAGGCCATCTCTCTAAAGTCATCCAGAATGACTCTAGGTACACATGTTTTGGCAACAGAAATGAGCTGAGGTAACTTAACCTTGATCTGAATATCTTCTGTAGCTTTGGAAGTTCAATTTTAAAGCACTTACATATACAAAGGTATAGTATTATGTAGATCTTATTTTACTCTTCTTAATCTATAACTGTGTGTCCTTGAGTAGTGTAGATTGGAGTGTTACTTGAATTTTGTAGTTTTGTGCATTGCAATATTTTCACAAGGTCGAGAGCATTCCATATTCCTATATTTTTTACCTTTCGAGCTGTCATTTCATTAAGCTTCCTGGCAGAATTCTTTTTCAAAATATTAATTTGTAATTTCTAAATAAATCGTATATATATTTTTTCACATTATCAGTTAATATCATTGGCAATATGACCTTTTCCTTCACTATTTCCCRTTTATGAGCAGGATTAAATTAAACAAATGACCACTCTACCAGTTTAAATATTTGCAGTTCATTTGAATTTTCCCTGTGTTTGGAATGTTTTTTCTGTTACCATGTGAATGGCTTCTATTTTCTTACAAACAACCTTGCAACAATTTTGTAAATATGCTGGTAGATTATATAGAAATTTCATCATTAATGGAAGTGACAGTAGAAATATTGTTACTTTGGAATGCAAATCTCTACAGTGAATTTCTAGCTGGTTCACATAATTTCCTGATATATCTGAACAGCTCGCACAAGCCATTTAATTAAAAGATATCGGTGAACTTCTAAGCACATTCAGATTAAATCTGAAGAGGTGGACTAAGTAGGAGTTTTGGGTTTATTCCCTGTATAAGAAAGACATGGACATTCTTGAGTGGGTCCATCAAAGGACCACAAAAGTTGGTGGACTGAGTGCCTGTCATATGAGGAAAGGCTGAGATAGCTCGGACTGTTTAGCCTGAAGAASAGAAAGCTTCGTGGGACCACACTAATGTTTCCCTGATGAGGGGAGTGAAAAGATCTCGGTGATGCCCAGTGACAGAAGAGGCGGTGAGTCTGAAATGAAGAATAGAAAATTCCATTTAAATGTATTTTTTTTTTTTAACTGCGAGGATGGTCAAACACTCTCAAGTTTCTTAAGGGAATTTTGATTTCTTACCCTGTTATTCAGCACTCTTGCAACTGCTTTGATTGTGGTATTTCTATTCTGTCCTTCAAGACATCAATGAAAATACTCAATAATATCATAAAAATAATTCAGTATCTAAAAACCTTTCAAAGGTTGATGATTTTCTTTTGCCTGGTTACTGTTTTCCCAACAGTCATGTCAGCAGCATGTGACAGAAGTTCTGTGATGAGCAGTCGTTGCGTGTATGGTGTAGGATGGGCAGAAGCTGCCTTCTGCTGCCTCAAGAGACTCTAGAAATTGTTTTATCCACTGTGTTAAAAAATTGTATCCAAAATTTTTTTGCAGTTTGTGTGCTCCCTCTTCAATCTAAAGCACGATTGGAAAATTCTTTTCCAATTTAGAGGGCTGTGTCACCCTTAAATTCTTGCATTTATCTGCTTTTTCTGGTTTGGTATAGTAAACTATCAATAGTATCTGTCTTCCTCCCATTTTTCTTTATCTAGGAACAGTCATTAGGTCTGTGTCCAACTGTTTTCTGAATATCAGTTTATATTTCTTATGTCTCACTGGTGAAATCTCCTTTTTTCCCTAATTAACTTAGAAAGGAGTGTCTTTTATATCTGTCTTCCTAATGTGAACTGTATAAACAGGTCTCTGCAATTCCACTTTAATTATTATTTGTACACTAACATCTTAATTTCTTTCTTTTTATTTCCTCCATTTTTTGTAAAGTTTGGAGGAGTGTTCAGAAGATTGACCATTGTTTCTCATTCTCTTTCCACCAACTGTATTATTCCTTCTTCCAGCTTTTAGATATTTGTCCATTTCACGGCACATGCACATATGGAGTTACAATGCCACCTCCCTGTTGATCCTAGTTTAAAACCCATCTCAAACACATCTCTTCCTTGTGCAAGATGGATCCATCTACCTTTGCACAGTTGTCTTCTGTGCCAGGACACCACCTTGTGGAAGTGGAAAGCAGAGCTTCATCTTTGCTTGGCTAGAAAGATTGAAAATTCTTCTCCTGTACTTGTGGATCCCTTTGATTACCTTTGAAAAGCTCTGGATCTGTTTGTCAGTGCCCATGGGGGTGAGCTGCGTGGAGTGAAAGTTGGAAAGCTGAAGGGCCATCAGCAGCTTCACTAGAAGTTCGGAAGCAGCTTCACTAGAAGTTCTGTCACTAGAAGTGCCAAAGTGTAAGAAATTGTGCTTGTTTAATTTTATTACATTTATGGCTGTACTAAAAAGCTTTTGCTGCTCTAATTAAGGGTTAATAGAGTTTTCTATAATAAATTTCTATCTTCAGCTATTTATAACTCAGGGAAAATATTTCCATACAGAAATTTGGCATACAATGTCTGAAGCTGAGTAGTATGGCTTTCCTACTTCATTTTTTTTTTTTTAAAGAATCTTTGGCTGCATTCTGTTTTGAGGAAGGCATTTTTTTTTTTTGTGGTTTTATATGCTTTTTGTTCTCCCTTGGCAAGGCTTGATACATGGAAAAAACAAATTTTCCAGGCCCTTAGTCTTTTATGTCAACTATTTCCTTTTCGATATTCTAAACATTGTACTTTGGGTAGTCATTTCTTTTCACCAGAGCCAGTATATAATTCAGTAAACAGTCACCTCTAAATATCTACAAAAGCTACTTTTTATACTTGATACRTGAAAATATTTTTTATATAGTAATTTTACTCAACATTTTTCCCAAAACAGGAAAGATTTGCATGACATTTTAGTTGAATACTTATGTATTGAATACATGTGCATTTCTGTAACATTCCTTTTTTTTTTTTTTTTTTGACTCTCTTAAAATATACAAACTATTTTTCATTTTCTGTTTAGTTTCTATGGGCTTTTTAGTGTTACAATTTACGGTACTTAAAATTCTCCTAGTGTGTTTCACTGTTGGTTCTGAAAACCTGTGKTTTTTTATTGCAAATGGTTGTACCTTTGGAATGGCCCAGTTAGGGGCACCAGGTGTCTTGATCCTGGTTGTCTGAGTCCTAATTAAGGCCGAGACCATCCAGACAGTAGAGAACAGTTTAAACTTTTCATAAGTTCATTAGGACTCCAGTCTGTTCTGTGCATTTGGAGTTTGCTTTAGGACTGTGGGTGGCATTGGGTCCAGTACAAAAATGGACTGGTCATTTCTTCAGCTCTGTTTTTAAACGGTGTTCAAATACTCTGCAAGTGTGGCTGCAGGATCAGAAGCCTTTCCAAAAGAACAGAAAGTCTATTTTCATTTCCTTCCTGAAAATATTAGTCTCCAAAATTCCTGGAAAGGTGTCCTAATTGCTACCCTACTAACTGCTACCTTACATGGGACAGGTGAGATCAGGGCAAACAGATACTTCATTCCTACTCGTACTAACTTGGGACACAGAATTAGAAAAATGCTGGTCAATTTTAGCAGAAAACAGAGCATATAGTGATATAGTATCATCTGATTTATTTCTGATTTTTTTCCAATGAYTATGTATCGCAAATGCCTAAATGGCACACATGGGACTGAATCTAAGTATTCTGAGGCTCTTTTGCTTGCTTTTTCTCTTAGCTTCATCAATACAGCACAATAGAAGTTATTAGTTAAACTGGAGAGGAGAAGGATGGGAACAGAAATTGTGGGGTGAGTAAGAAGCTGRAAACGAGATAATGTTAAAAGCAGATTTATTGGACTCTAGGTACTTTGCTGTGGAGATCCTCAGATCTTCTTGGTTAATATGTTTTTTCAATAGACCAAATTTATGGCAATAATATATATTTGTGCTAAAATAATCACATTAGTGCAAATATTTTCCCCATGGAATACTAAGGCTGTAAATTTGCCAATGACYGAAAGACAGGAGACATTGTTAGTAGCACACTGGATACCATGCAGGAGGAACTGTGCAAAGCAAGGTACTCAGGGGCTAAGAGCCAAGAAGTGTTCTCGAGGCTGGGAAGAAGTAAGGATTWGTCTGTAATAAGGCTTAGTGTTTCTTCTTGGTGGCTCTTGGGAGCCACCCTGAACACACTTGTCAGTGTCATGTTTGAGAATGGTGGATTAAAGATGAGACTAGAGGGCAGAAAGGCTGAAAGGATGAAGACTCTTGTCTTATGAGAGGCTTGGACTACGACTGAATGAGGTTATACACCTGTTATCTCACAGATGGAAAATAGAAATCAATACTTGTATAAAAGTCAATACTCATTGCCTTTTTGCAGTGTCCATTCCAAAATTCTGATCTTTGTGAAATCCAACAACTCCAGCCATCCTGTGAAAAGATTATGTGAATGGCTACTGAAATGGCATCTGATACAGGTGTATAAACTGTCCATGAAGACCTGTATAGCCCTTGATTTCAGCAGAAGTTTTACCACAATAGAAACGGAATAGGATTTGCATGATTTGGCTTTGAAATTAAACATTTTGCCACCAAAGTGTTACGGACATTCTTCCTGCACTAAATTACACTTTGGTTCACATAACCCATTTTATTTTTAGTCACAGCTTTATTCGTAACACAGCTGTGGCATTTGTCTTGTAACAAGAAGGATCTGATAATCATGAAGCCCAGATTTATGCCCCTAGTGCTGAGGCTGTGCCATGTTCAAAAAAAAAAAAAACTTTTTTTTTTTTTCTTTAAAGTAACAATATCCAGCAGATGTGAAAGTTTTACCTCCACATTTAAGTGGGTTTAGGCTGTCAGTGAGTGTGGGCTTAGCACGGCCTGACAAAGTTTTAACTTACCAGATGTTCCACGTGATCCAAAAGATACTAAACAGCTGTTTCCCATTCTTTTTACTGTGCCTAGATAAATATACAGTAAATGCTCTGAAATACGTTTATTGTATTTTAGCTTATATTGTGAATGTTACTGTAGAGACCCTACTTTTATCCGTGAGCAATGAAATGGGTGTGCAGGGCGGGTGAACCAAAGGTGTTGTAAAACTATGGTGGAGACAGCTCGTTTTCCATTGCTGTGAGAAGACATGGTCAGCCCTTTGGTTGAAACTGTACTGACAGTGCTAGTAAGGAAGGGGTGAAAAATGGGAATGTTGTGAGATTAGTGGTCCTATTTACACACTGAAGAAATGACTTCTTGAGTCTACGTCTGGTTTCTGTGAAAACTCCGGCTCCTGCACCCGGGCGCCTTTCCCTCCCAGCTGACAGTTTCATTGTTCCAGGGAAATTGAGCTGTCAGGGGAGGTCATGCTTGGAGAGGGAGCAGCAGTCTCTCAAGTAGCTAGCACTAATCCCATCAAGGGCTTGAAATACTGGGATGAAGACACTGCCTTGGATGCTGTGTTCGGCTCACTGCAGGAAGCGGTGTCCCTCCAGCTCCTGCTGAACTGCCTGGACATGTCCCTTCTACCTCCATAGGCCCCAGCAGGATGCCCAAAGTTTGCCATTTGARTTGTCTTTAAAGGGCACAGCTTTTCAGGAATCAACATGAGCAGCTGCTCTGAACCAACTTAAAAGCCCAGGTTACTTTGACTGCCACGCCTGTCAGCTCGATTCAGAAACAGACCAGCTAAATAATAATAAAAAAGGATGTTTCATTTCCCTTTACCTGATTTTCTGCTCTTGTTTTCCCTTTCCCTGCCTCTAGCTCCCTGTGATCTCTTTAGCCCTGTAACCTTGCTGCTGTCTTCCTTCCCTCCTTTCATCCCAAGACTCCTACCTTTCCAAATTGCCTCTTACACCGGTAAAATTATTTTTGTCTACCAGGTTTCCTTGGTTTCCTGTAAGTTCTTTTTAAAACCTTCATCTTCAAGCAGAGGGATGACTTTTATCTTTCATTAACATAATCTCTTCAGCATTTCTTGATTGCTCTGCTCCGTTCAGATTTATAGCCTCGCCTTGCAAACATTTACACAGAAGTAGCTGCTCTGCAAATTGAGAACATTCAGTAAAGTCTGGAGGACTGCATCGTTTGTTTGGAAGCTTTTTGAAATGGGACTGTTTCTCACTTTGTAAAACACAGTGCTCATTTATAGCTTTATATACTTTTGTACAATAAACATTTGTGGCTTCGGAGAAGCAATGGAGCATTCATGCAGATAACTTCTGCTTTCAGCTTTTATTCCCTAGTTCAAGGTGCAGAACATGTTCTCACAAATTTTTAAGGATAGTGAGCAAACCTACTGTTGATAAAATGACTTCATACCCAGCGTCATATAAGAAGACATATACAAACTGCATCTTTGATCTTAAGAGACCCTCAGTGTTTTGTGCTCATTGTGTGATTTTTGTTTCAGGAATCTAAAACAGCTGGACTGCCTGAATATGTGAAGATAGTAGAAGTCGGGCCGAGGGATGGCTTGCAAAATGAAAAAGTAATCTTTTTCTCTCCTTTTTTTTCACCAGAATGTAGGTGTTATACTCTGTATGTAAAAYAGAAATATCATTTTAATTAATTATGTACTATAAATATATTTGAATTATAATATCACAGATTAAGTTTACATATGTTGTTACTGATGACAGAGATATTAACAGCATTAACAGTATTAACAGAATAGGAGATCACTCTGCCTCAACTGCACATCTTTTTTTTTTTTTTTTTTTTTTTTTTTTTTTCTCCCTTTGGCTGGGGTATGATTTCCTTTGTCACTTCTTCAGTATGCTCGTATTTGGTTACTAAATGGAAGTGTTTTTCACATTCTTTTGTGTTGGACAAAAGACGGAATTGGATCATGCATACTGCTTAGTGCTTTTCTTGTGCAGTAGTTTCCTTCTGCCAGGAAAGGGTATAGATATCGTATAATGTATGAGCATACTTTATTACTTTAAATAATGTATCATTGTGTGCTAAGACCATTTATCTTCCAGAAGTATCTTGCTGCATGAAATACTTTACTATATTTCCATGTCCCTAGGTCATAGTCCCAACTGATGTCAAAATTGAGTTAATCAATCGGCTTTCTAAAACAGGCTTGCCTGCAATTGAAGTGACCAGTTTTGTTTCATCCAAGTGGGTTCCTCAGGTATGTAAAGTCATCACCATGAGAATTATTTAAATTTAAAGGCATGCAATGAGGTTTTCTAATACTTTTGCCTGCTTCACTATACAAGAATATGGGATAGGAGTAATCTGGTGGGGTTTTTTTGTTTGTTTGCTTGTTTTTTGTAAGATTTTCATGGTTTAAAAGTTTTACAGTTTTATGAAGGTCCAGTGAAGTTGGGCAAATCATTAAAAAGTAGTAAGGTGTCAAAGAATTCTCATACCTTTATCTATCTATCTATCTATTCCACAAGCCATATTCTAGTCAAAAATATCAAGATACTGCTGCACAGATGCTTCTTTTTTTGGACACTTCATCAGGTTCTTTTGAATATTGATAAAGTATTAGAACTGAAAGAACTTCTGATATCTTCATCTGCCCATTGAAGGATTTGTTTGAACATAGGGTTTTCCACTTAGAATGTATTTGGCCATTTACTGTTACCACAGTTCTGATTTACATGCCTGTCAGGTCATCTGCAGTGCATGTAAACACTGTGTTTAAAAAAAAAAAATTGGTTTTAGGAAAAGCCAGCAAGCCAGGCAGGAAACTGGTTAAATCTAGTTAGTAGAGCTGGGGAGCAGCCTATGGCTCCACAAAGGATGGGGAACTGAGAGCTAATGATAACAAGGTGAGCAGAGATTCAGGCCTTGCTGACAAAGGGCAGTCCCGCCCAGGAGCAGAGCAGGTCTGGTGAAGGTAGCCATGGAGGCCAAACAAGCAGATCTTCAGAAAAGTTGAGTGATGAGGCAAATTCAAATCAAGGAAGTCAAGTCTCTAACATGGAGTCAATCAGCAGAGGTACAATCAAGAGGATGCACAGCCAAGGATGAGCTTGGCTGCAATGCACTGCAGTGTTTCTCAGGCAGGGGGAAGCATGAGAGTCCGGTACTTCTGAGTGAAAAAGCAGGTTTCTTAGTAGAACTGTGAGTTGATCAACTGTCAGCTGAACTTTCTGACATTTTCTTGAGGAGGTCCAAAGCTACTTGAGGATTCTCAAACTGGTCTCATCAATGAACTGGACTTCAGTGCAGGCAGCTAAACTCTTAGGAGGGGAGCTGGGCTCTGATAAACAGAAATGGTAGGAGTGTGACTTCCGAAGATTTCTGCATGATGTGTGAGAAATTACAGATGTGATCTTCACTTTCCAAACATAAATATGTTTGAAGGTGGTTGTAGATTTTCCTTTAGCAGCACAAGGCTATGAAAGCAGGTTAGGAATGTGTGTGTATATGCATGTGCAAGGGATAGCGATAAAGGGAGAATGTGGGAATTAGGTTTCAGGACACTGAGTTTGGATAAGAGGTGTGGGGGTGATGGAGTACAGGGTAACTGGACTGTAGGATTCTGAGTGTAGACATAGTGACAAAGACTTGAGAAGATGAAGCTGTCAGAGTATAGAGCTGTGGGTTTGAATATCTGGATGAACTGCTGTGGGCATGATCTCTGTGGAAGTACGTRACGGAGTACACCTTCTGTGGAAACAACACTCATTCAGAACCTGCAATCAGAAAAGGGAGAGGTAGGTATGTGGAGATAGTGCAAACAGGGGATACTTCACAGCAATGCTCCCTGGCCAAAGGAATAAATTCCTCYGGCCTAGAGGCTGTGTGGAGTGTCATGGCAGCTTGACGCTTCCTTGAACTCAAACATCAATTTCCTCAAGTATCTGCTATGTTTGGTACACTGAGCACTGAAACATTTTGCCTGRAGAGTTTTTGGAGTCTCCCTCCTTGGAGATGTTGAGAACCTGACTGAACACAATTCTGCTCTAGCTGACCTGGTTGAGGACCAGGGAAGGACCAGATGGCCTTCAGAGATCCCTGCCGACCTCAGTCACTTGTGATTTTCTTAAATCTGTCCATGATGTTCTTCTTTCCCCAACGCTACCATTATAAACAGTTGCAGAGATGCAGACACACGTGCATGATGGAGAGCTGCAGGCTGCAGATCCTGTATGGATTTTGGATGTGCTCTGAAAGAGGCAGARACTTTTCACAGTAATCACTAATACATAGAAATTTCTTTATGCTGAGTCCTATGTTGTAGTCTGGAGTAGAGACAAGGGAAATAATGTTTTTTGTACTTTATTTAAATATTTGATTAACTGTAACTAAAAACCTAAACAGCTAAACAGCTAAAGACCTGAGGTGATGGATCGTTAATATAATTTAAAGTTGTTTCTACCTATTTCCTACTTTCCTGAGAACTAAGAAAAATTGATGTAAAACAGAAAAGTCACATAATTCTTTTCTTTTCCCTAAATAAAATTCAATTTTCCACATTGGGGAATGTTTTTGGAAGATCTAAATTTGGGACTTTGGCATATGCAGCAGCAGTTAGGTACCCGAGGTATTTTATAGATCTAGCACTCTATCAGTGGCCATAGTGGATTTTGATGAATTGTAATAATTTGCTCATTACTTTTCCAGAATTAATTTCTATTTTTGCTGCAGTTCATCAGAAATCCTGACTATTTTTTTTGTAGTAAGCAGCAAAGCTGTTTTGCCAATAGAGGTGGCAGGTTTTTATTTGAGATTTAATGCTTAAAATTCAGGCCTAGTCCTAAAGTATACCATATAACTCCTGTTTGTTCAAACTTAATTATTGCCTGCAGGTAAAGAAATAAGTCAATACTTGTTTATAGCATATAAACTAATTTTAGAGAAGTCACACATTTTGCAGACACAGAAACATTTGAGTATTTGTATGTTTAATAAGGACTACTCATGTTACTTAAGAAATAAAACTTGAAATTAATTAATATAAAATATTTTTAAATATATTTTGTTGACTTCTGTCAAAATGTATAAAACTTTTATCCATTTTAAATTGAGAACACACCCTGGCACTGGCCTGGTGGCTGTGGTAGACTCGTACCTTACCTTGCTCAACAGCTACGAGAGCAGACTGGCTGTACAGCACTCTCTCATGGACTCCCAATTCATTTCAGTGTTCCTGGGGCCACCAAGGAGACGCCCAAAGAAAGGATAAAAGGAAAGGATAAAAAGAAAGCATAAACAGTGCARAATTTTTCTGTTGTCAGCACCACAATAATGTGCTTTGAGATTATTTCCATTAGAAGTGTTTAGGCTAGGAYCCTTCCAAGGACCATCACACCTTGGCATGAGAAAAGCAACAGAGAATAATATAGAGTTTTAATATATGCAAATGAAAAGTGGAAAGCAAAGGTCGATTTCTTCCTTTATTGCTTATTTGCTTTTCCTGTGAGCCTTTAGGAGTACCAAATTTAACTTTGGTTTGTCAGTTTGGGAAAGAAAAATAACAATCCCTTCTTATCTTAAATTCAAGTCTGAGTACATTATTTTCATAGATTTCATAGATTTCATAGATTTCATAGATTTCATAGATTTCATAGATTTCATAGATTTCAAGATTGTGCTGCTTTGATAGGGAGTGCAGTCTTGACTTTGTCTTTTCTGTGCTTTTTTTTTTTTTTTTNTTTTTTTTTTTTTTTTTTTTTTTTTTAGGTCATGGGAATAAAATTCCTGGTTAAGTTTAGATCACTCATTCACTTATTTCTTTTTTTAGTGTTTTAAAGGTTTTTTATGGTTTCCCACCCAGTGTTTTCTTTGGCAGAGGTTTTATTGCTGAAAAAAGCTAAAAGGAAAAGTTCCACGGTAGCAAGGTGCCATATAAAACAGGATCCCACACCTATAACCTAAGTGGCCAAAAATTATAAATACCTACCATTAAAAGCTTATTTTAAAAGAAATTTGGAAAAGAAATATTTTATTACAATTTAAGAACTTATAACATGCAATATGTGTTAAAATAGGTTTTTTCTTACAGGAAAAATAGCAATGGGACAAATGTACTACATAAAATATTACTTGGACCTGGCAGCTTTATGCAGTTTGAAGTGCTGTCGTTTTGGTTTTCTAGTATATTCTAAGTCAGACTATAATTTTAAAGTGTGGAATTAGTTCCAACATTTGCCATTTAATTAATCATTTGGTTTCAAGTATTTTTCCAGTTCTTGAGAAATGGAGATACTTTTTCTGTTTAATTAAGGAATAAAAAAATAGGGTTTTTAAAAATAAAATATGATAGGATGTATTTCTTTGAGATTATTACATGTTTTAGGTGGTTACACTGATTTACTTTATGTAGAAACAGTTACAAAAAGTTCCCTTGTGCCACCATTTGATTCTTGAGAAAAGAATTGTGTATAGCTATAAGGCACTTTCCATACCATATATCTAGTTCTTTACAGACATATATTTGATATGCATGTCTTTCTATGATATTTTTAATACATTTATTTTCATATTAGAAAAAGGGTGACATAAAGATTCCAGGATGCCAAAAGTATTGTCACTTAACAGTATRGTATAATTTAATAATTATATGTATATATTTAAAATCGTGATACTCGGAATCTGTCAGTGTATCCATTGTAAATAATGTGTATCCAAAGCTTTGTTGTTCATATATTTTTTACCGAGGTAGTCCTAAATTGACTTTCTGTCAGTTTTAAAAGAATTAATCTGAGAGGCAATTTAATAACAGAACGAGTATATTTTGCTTGGAAGATACGATCATGTGAGAACTGATTTAAACAGCACAGAAAGCACATTATTGATTTGGATTTTAACTCAGACTTTTAGAGACATAAAAAATGAGGTATATACTTGATTAATTTTGTTGTTTCCAGAGAGAAGCACTATTAAAACATAAACTCATTTTTCCTACATTTTTTTTTTCAAGAAAATGTGCTGGTCTGAATAATCCCTAGTTTATTACATGAATGAGTCTCTGATTAAKCTTGTTGATTAGTATACGGAGCTATAATCATGAGTGAGAAAAGCATATTTTAAATAGATAGTTTCTCTTCGGAGGAATGCAGCTTGTGCAGTTAGATACTGTGCATGAAAACAAACTCTTGAAAGTAATTTTCTTTAACCTGTTCATAACATTTTGTTTGCTGTAACAAATGAGATTTTTTTCTATTTAAAATAAAGTTCTAAATAGATTAAGAAATTATGCTATATGAAGAACTGGGTTTTACTGTTTTCTTAAGAATAATTTAGTTGTGCATAGCCTTTTCAGACACACTTATTATCGTGTTGAGTACAGTTCAGGTTCAATTCTATTTAAGACTCTAAAGTCTTTTTTAGCCTCTTTCAGTTAGAGTGAATTTTTAGGAAAATTTTGTCATTTTGATGGTATTGGAATTTTCATTATTCTGTTCTACTGTTTGAGTCTGTTGAAGTACATTTAAAATTGCAGTGATCCACTTGATCATAGTTGCTCAATACATGTTGCAGTTGTGTTTTATACAGATACAAAAGAAACACAAGAGAAATCTTATTTCCAGATTTATAATAATATCGAATTAGAAAGTTTGTACCACAAGTATTTGAAAGTTAAGAAATATAAAAAATGAGTCATTGTACAATCTTTATTTACCTACTTTGCTGTTACACTTTTTTWCAAACTATATACCTAATCAGAACAAAAATACAATGTAAGATAATTTCTGCCTTACTATACAAAATGAGAAGATAACTGGTAATCAATACAAAATATTTACCTGTTTTAGATGGCAGATCATAAAGAAGTAATGAGAGGCATTGAGCGTTATCCTGGAGTCCAATATCCTGTTCTCACACCTAATCTTCAAGGCTTTCATTCTGCTGTAAGTGTTTTCATAGAAGTCACCATTTGGTGCTTTTATATTTCAGATACTTTCAGTTCAGCACCAAAACCGAATTGTTTAGTATCAGATGCTCTGTACTGTTAGAACTAAGCTATATTTTAATGAAAAAACTCCCAGTTTCTGTGATCAAAATATGACCAAATTTACAGAATAAATGAAATTCTGTATGTCCATATGTTAATAGCGATATCAGTGAGTCTTTGCAAAGTGTTATGAGTGATGCTTCCATAATCAGGGAAAGAAAATTTCTTTTCCTTCTTTGACTTGTTAGTCCTAGACAAGTTTCTGAAGTAAGAAATTTTATTGGAAAGTATTGGACACAGTTTAATAATATTCTTCATAGAACTGACTGATATCTGTTGTATCTCTATACCGTCCTTGGTGATATGAAAGTGGAGTGTTTGTAAATCCTTAATTCCTTTTGTTGTTATTTATTTTTCCCTTCCCTTGGAAAAGATTTTTGTTCTTGTCAAAGCTGCTAAAGCTTAAATGTTATTCTGCAGAAGCTGATATTGTTGCCACCCTCGRTATGTTTAGGTCATAAAGCATGTCCTATGTAGTAGAGTAATTTTCTGCTATTCATAGAGAGGATGAATATTTCACAGTATTTATACAATCTCCTCCTTTTCTGAAAAATGAAATGTTAATATCAACCTGTTATTTTTATAGTTAGATTTTATTTCATTTTGAATGTTTTAGTACCCAAAAATGTATGCTTATTCAATTGATAGAAAGAAGAAAACATGTGTGAGATGAATTMATAAAATTAATTTCAATCTCTTAACATTCAAATAGATTAAAGAAGAGTTAAATTTTATACATTTTTAATTTCTTTTTAGTTGTGTGTGAGACTTCTAATCTACTTAAAACTAAAACTCTAGAATATCTTACAAAACTAAACACAGTTTAATCATTTGATATGTTATTACTCTTCTGTTTTATTGAAATATATCTTTCAGATTGCAGCAGGAGCTACAGAAGTTTCAGTATTTGGTGCAGCATCTGAATCTTTTAGCAAAATGAATATTAATTGTTCAATTGAAGAAAGCATAAACAAATTTCAAGAAGTTGTTAAAGCAGCAAGAAATATGAATATTCCAGTGCGTGGGTAAATATAGATTCTTAAGTAATTCAATGTTACTGGAGTTCTTGTTACAATTTCTTTTTCTTTGCTGGTAGAAAGATTGACTATCAAATTCTTACACTTATTTAAACTATTTTTACACTTATTTTACACTATTTAAAATAATASTCTTTGTTTTAAAAATGTTTTGAGAAGAATGGAATATATTTAGTATTTTGCGCTGTGTTTTGAAAGTACTATTGATAACTGTAATTTTGTTTGGAAATTGAAAAAAAAGTTGTTTTGTGTATAAATATAATTTTTATTATAGAAATTTGATTTTATTTCCATAGATGACAGAATATTTGTGTGCTGCTCAGAACTCATAACACTGTTTGCTCAACCTTGAAACATATTCTGCATATTTTTTAATTTTATGTAGTGTTGGCTATATATCAATCCATATATTACAGAATCAAGGCATAAAAATGATGTAACAAATTTATTCCTACAGAAAAAGAAACCTTGATAAAAATCAAGAGGAGTAGACTCCACTCCATACTTCAGCACTTACAAGTTTCCAGAGTAAAGTGCTGAAGTATGGAGTCTACAGTGTGTAAAACTCTTAATTCTTCTAGCATTTATCTTTCTCTGAGTGTTTTCCTTTAAACTTGTATTACCCCTGATTGATACTTGTCCTTGAACAGCCTTTGAGTTACTTTTTCATTGCACAAGACTGTGTATTTAAGATTATTTGTGAAAGTTCTAATGAAAATAAAAGAAAAAGCTTACATAGATTTAAGGGAAAACTCAGCAGTGAGATCCACTGGCAACTAATAAGAGAAACTACATCAGGCTCAGGAAGTACCTGGAGCTGAAAATAGATAGAGGTAGGTACCTCAGAGACTCAGTGCCTGAAAATCTATCTAGGAATAATACTAGGGTCTCTCCTCCAGCAATAGTGATGCTCTCACTCTACTGCTCATGTTTTGCCATAATACAGTGTTAGTTAGAACACATTTCCCTTGAAAAAAAGGAGATCTGACTTCTAGTTCTGCTTCAGATTCGGGCATTTTTAACACACGTCATACATGCTTGATACCTTTTTTCCTGACTTAGTTAAGGGTTTTAGATGAACAGTTATTGGATAAAGAAATAAAAACTTCCACTGGATTAAGAAATAAAAACTTATACCAGAATTTAAATACTCTTCGTACCATCTAATCTCTCAGAGATACAAGCTCTGTCTGCATGACCTCTTACAAGAGGTCTATTATTTTAAATGTATTTAGCACTATTCTTTGCCATGTTTTTCTGAAATCAGGTTCTATGCTGAGAACATAGCTAGCAAATTGTGAGACAATGAAGCTCAGGGATATCTAAATTTCAGGTCCCAAATATGTATAGGAGACTGTAGTCAATTCAGAGAAGACATAACCTTAGGCTTTTGTTTTCCAGTTTTCTCAGATATCTCAGTGTATCAGGCAATAGTTTTTGTTTCATATTTCTGTATTTCACTACCAAAATTTAGCCAAATGGTACAACAGAGCCATCAAGGGACTCCTCCAGTTTTCTACCCTGGCTCTATGTTTGGATAGCTATGAGTATCAACAAAGAAACTTTGCAACAGAAGATGCAAAGTCACAGTGCTGAGGAAACTCCCTATGGTGAGCTCTAGGTTGATGTTGCAGCATAAGCTGATAACTTGCTTTCTCTACCTTATCTCATATATGTTTAATAAAGTGGCAACCTGATGCCTTTTTTCCACATAATGTGTTATTCTGACTGTTATACACTGACGTGATGGAAATGACTGTTTCCACAGTAGAATTCTGCAGTGTTTCCATATTTTTTATTTTCTACTATCTGATCAACTCTATGTGGCAGAAAGAAGTAAGAAGCAGAAAAATGTTTGGATAGAAAGCTAAAGAAGAAAACCAGAAAAGAATATTATAATAATGAAGAATAAAAAGAAGGAAAACAAGATAAGGGGGCACAAAGAGAGGGGTATAAGGTATTGGGTAATCRGATAAACGAAAGATAAGATAATCAGAAAGCAAAACTTAGGTACTGCTTTGGTAGAAATATTTTGCAAATGCAATTTTTTTCTATATGCTGAAATAGCTAGTGCTCTATGACATTTTTGTTTTATGTCACCTTCTTTCCAGATTTGTGTTGTGAGCATTACATGAGCTAGTCAAGTAGTCATAGAAAGAGGGGCAGAAACTTAAGAATTTCAGAAATTGGATTTTGGGACTCAGTTTCTGCTGAATGCTATTAAAACCAGCATTTAAAAGTAGAAGGATGGGATGTTAAGTACTTCTGGTTTACATTCATTATTTTGATTTGCTACTCATTATTTTACTGATTCTTTTTAATTTTGAGGAGAAGAGTAATTTCAGGTTTTATTTTGTATAGTTGCTTCTATTTAATTATGATAACTATATTATTTACAATYATTGAAGCACAAGTCATGTAAGTCTTAGTTTGTCACTCTAAATATGCTTTCAGCTATAGGCAGCCCTCAGGGTTTTTATCATGTGTGCTTTAAAAGTCCCTTGTGGTCATCCTTTTTTTTTTTTTTTTTGATCCTATCCTCTGTTAGTAGTCCTAAAAATGGCCTATTGAAGACATGAGATGTAGATGATTTTCTTTGATAGCTGAATTTAGAACAAATGAACCCAAACCTTATGTACGTGGACCTTTTAATTTATGTAAATAATGTTATTATAAATGCATTAATAGGCTTAGTGGTAAAAGATAGTGGTAAAAGATAGCATGGAATAAAGCAGTGGACAATCGTATGCACTCTGTGCACTGAGACCTATCAGGCAACCAAAGCAAAAAACCCCAAAACCTGCAGCTTTTACTCAAGCAAGCTCCCACAGCTACACAGTCTGGCTTCTAATGTAAGTTTTGTAGGCTAAATATTTTGCTTGAATTACTTAGGTAATAAAAATATTAATATGCATAATTTTTCTATTTATGTTATTTTCAATAAGAGATTGTTTCCTTTCTAAAGCACCATTGTTGTTTAAAGTGTTACTTATTTGCAGGAAATGGATAATTTAGTGCTTTGCCCAGACTCCTTACTTGTACAGTTGAAAAATACTTCCAAAAATAATTTTAAGGAGTTCAAATTTTATTTCCTATTTTTACTGGCAATTTAGAATTTATGTAGCGAGTGTAAATCATTGGCAATCCTTGAATCGTATGAAAAATGCACTCAAACAGTTGAAACTAAACTTTAAGCTTTTGCATGTCTTACTGTTGCTACAGCTGCACTAACATTGACTCGATCATCATCCAGAAAATTTATGTTGTCAGCTGTCACATTTAAAATCTGTAGCACAGTACACAGTTTTCTAAATGTTTACTAAATTAGTTCAAATGTTTATGAAGAATTGAAATCTTGCATATGGTCTTAGAAGTTAGACCATTTATTAGTGTCATAAAGGGTTTTTTTATTTTTATTCTTTGTACATGCATTAAAACTTTATAATAACATCTGGGACACATTCTGTGGAGACACTGTGCCAAATCAGTGTTCTAAACTGTGGTCAGCTAATGACTACTATGCATATTTTGCATGTTAAATGGCACAAAATACTCTTGCTTTTAGAAYTGCATCTTTTAATGCTATTAAAAGTAATTTAGGTACCATTAAAAAATATGACTACTCTTCCCGTGCTTAAAGATGAAGCCAAACAGCCAAGACCGGTGTGAAGCTGTGGCTCGTGCTAATTACAAGTAGTTACTTGGCTGTGTCTTGGTTTAAATGTAATGCTAATGTAAATGTAGTGTATAGAGAAAATGTTAGACAAGTACATTTTAGTGAAGCTAGATTCCTCTGAGTGTATTCCAAAATTTAAAAAGACACAGAAATAAAAGACAAGTACTACAATAGAAGTCCAGCTTCCTTGGGTGGGGTGAAATAAGGAGTCCTCTGTCCCTATTTCCCACAAATGGAACTTCAGCACATCGCTTGTGTCCAGTGAAGTAGCTTCCAACAAACTTCTGTTGAAATGATCAGTTCTGTACCTAGTTGTTGTAATCCTAATGCAAATTTACTGGGAATATAAAAACTGAAAATAGTGTCTTTTTCTGTATCAAAAAAAGCAGCCCTTTGTGACCATCGTTTAAAAACCATCTTGCATGCTTACTCCCAATCTTGAAAAACTTGTGCATGAATAGCCCTTCTGAGGCCAGCTGGACTATTTGCATGTGCAAATGTGAATTTGCATGCAAATATTTAGAGATTCAGTGTTAGAAAAACAGATGGAAATGTTTGCTGTAGAATAGGAGTTTTAACTCTAAAAGCCTTTCTTTAAGAAGCTGCTACTTCTTAAATTAGAGCACATGTAATCATACATTAATTCTAAATGGATGTATGTCATTCCCTTAAAATGTATTTTTTAGACATGTAAGTTTTAAGAATGAGCCATATGATGAAGTTCACAATATAGAAAAGAATATTGAAAATATCAATATTTAGATTGTATTTGTCCTTGTATAAAGTGTGAATATTGGTTGATATACTTGAAATACAGGAATAATATTTGCTATGACAGATAGGTACCACACTGGTTAATGTTTTGCAATGTTATTTAGTGTCTTTAAATATTACTAGTGATACTTTCTATATGATGCTTTTTATTTTATATAATATTTATATTATTTATAATAAGAGWTGCAGATTGCTACACATACATTTCCTTGTTGATGACAGGAAAGAATTATTATTTTATTTTTGTGATAATGGATAAGGTAAGATGTAAAATAATAGAAGTTGTCTAAAAAAATCTATTCGGTTATCTTGAATCTGCCAGTGATATTTTGATTTATTTTCAGTTTTTGAGCACATACTAATGTAATTAGAACAAATTATTCCAGAGGGTAATAACCAGCTATTTAATTTTAATATTGTTAGAAAATTCTGACAGTTAAGATAATCTCATTTTTATAATTCTGTTAAATAAAATTCCTTTTCCTTTTATTACATTTCATAGAAGACATTTGGCTGGCCTTGAATTGCTGTATTTTATATCTATAATTAGGGGCTCCATGAGAAAAACTCCAACCGTGTGGTCTTGCACAAATCAGTACAGTTCAAAACTGCATATATTTTATGGATACAGACATAAACTTGGAACTCTGGCATTCTGGAATTCTGGAATACTTAGGGATGGAGTACACTTTTTTTKGGGGGGTGGTATTTGCTTTAAACTGCCTTCACTAGCATAGTCACAGTTATACTGATAGCAAGGGATTACACTGTTGTCACTGCTGCAGGTATTTACTAAAACCAGCTAACACCTTCATGTCACTATAAGTCAGCCTACACTTAAGGCTTTGGGAACAGCGGAATGCAGAGGAGCCTTTAATAGAGTTGGAAGCAGCACATTTCATGTGTAAGTGGTAAACAAGACCTTGTGCTCATGCTGTATTAAGCCAGCTGCTTGCARTCCCCTGGCACAGTTTGAGAATACAGAGATTGCTAGGATGTAGGGATTGTGTGTGTTTCTCTGGATTGGGTTGAGAAAGGAACCTATTCCTTTCTTACTCTCTGKAATAGGTTAAGAAGATGTAGGAACCGCTATACTAGTTTATCTTACCAGATAATTGCACTGTGTAGGAGGASACTTTTTCCTTAGGAAAAAGTTTTATACTACCTTTCACTTTATTTATTTATTTATTTACTTAGCATCTGCAGAAAGGTAGAAAACGATACTTGTGAGTCAGAGAAGACAATTTTAAAATTTTTTAGTATATAACTCTTGGAGGAAATTCAAAATGATTTGTGTTTCTTCAGGAGGATAATGTAAAATTAGACTCTAAATGTTAGTATCAAATTATAAGATAACAGTATAAGATACAGTATGTCCACTGGTATGTTTTTCGTTGCTGCATAGCTTAATAGATATAGTAAATCTGAACTGGTTAAGTGTTCCTTTGTTAGAGTAATACTTTTGCTTTGATTTTAAGCAGAAAATAAAGTTTTACATGGCTTTGTGCAAACTGTAGCTGTGTTTCTGGGTACTCAAAAAGTAATGAAGAATATTATCATAAATTTTCACTTTGAATAGCAAATATATTGCTTATGAATAAGTACTAAGTAAAAGGATTTTTTTGTTGTTGTTAATAAAAATTCAAATGTGGAAAAAAAATAAGCTGGCCTTTCTTACACGTTTAAAACTTGGCTTGGAAATTCTTTTTCTGGAAGAATCTCCTTTTCCCCCTCTCTTCTTTTTGTTTTCCCTCTCCKTACAGTAAAGATTGCCTGTTTCTAACAAATGGCTTCCTCTGCAAAAAGACAGAATATATCAACCTTAATATTATGAATTCACCAAATGATCGGCATATACATTTTAGCACAAACATCCAATAAAAATAAATACATCTGCAGTGAACATGGTAAATTATATGCGAACTTACACTATAATAATAAACAGGAAACAGCAGCATCTGAGTCTGCAACTGGCTTCTCAGGAGGCTCCATGCTTCCAGCTGTGGTAGCAGCTGTGGATCTGGCTCTGGAAGAATTTCTGAAACAAGCTGACAAAGGGCTGATTACAACATGGAGTTCAGTTTCTGCTTGCATTCATTTTGCTTTAACACACTTCGCTTATGCAGAGTTTGCTCATTTACTCTGTTTGTGGTTTTTTATCCTGCATTTCACAGTCATTGGGCTGCTGCAGTGATTATCACCATTCCTAGTGACCTTGATCATGGGGACCGTATACTGTCTATAGCGTTTATGGGACATTGCAATTTGATTTTGGCTTATTGGAAGAAATTGAAAACTCTCTTCCTTTCCTCTTCCTTCTCCTCCCCATCCCCAGAGACTATTTAGCATTTTTGTCCAAAGTATTGTACAGTAAAGTTGTTGGACTTTATTTTTATTTTTATTTTTATTTTTATTTTTATTTTTATTTTTATTTTTATTTTTATTTTTATTTTTATTTTTATTTTTATTTTTATTTTTATTTTTTAYTKTTGCTATAAGCATAAAAAAAGGCAACTTTTGAGACTACCAAAAGATACTCACCTGCAGTGAAATCTGGAGAACAGACAAGAGTCTCGGAAAGCTCTGCCATAGAAACAAGCAGAAAGCTTCTCTTTTATCACTTTTTTACTACAGGGAGTAGTTCTGATTTCTTAGAATCTGATTGAAAAAACAGCGTCTACCTGTATTTTCTTAGAGCAGCTTTATAGCACRAACTTCACATATTGGAGATCCGTCTTTTCACCTCTGGTTGCCTGGGCTCTTTCCTCGATTGTATGCTAAAGACATGGTTAAGCTACAAAAATGTCTGGCCTTGAAGCACATACTTAGAATTAAGCACTTCCATTGCAAAGTCTGCTTTGTGAACTCTTAGAAATTTGCTTCTGCTCTCATACTGTGGAGTGTCTCTGGTGAATATCTTGAGACCAACACAGCCTTTTTCATTACAAATTCTTTCTTTTTCTTTCAGTCCTGCCATCTTTTTAGAAAACAGCTGTATTCTTTAGCTTAATTGAATCCCAAAATTGAATCCCAGTTGCCTCTGTAACTGATTGCTCAAACTCTTCTTTCTCTTTCCCTCTGCTTCTTTTCTTCAAACAGGATTTTACTCTTTTTCCTGAGGAAAAATAGATATAATATGATCTTCCTTCTCTCATTCTATTCTTCCTTCTGTAATCCTTCCTCCTTCTTCTCCTCCACTGTCAGAGCAGCAGAAGTTTCTTGTCTACTTTCCATCTGTACCCCTTCCACTTACCCCAGTGACCCCACGTTCTGCTCTCCCTCTTGTTTCTTCCCTCCCTTATTCTCTTTCTTAACCTCTCACTATCCTCTGGCTCTTTTCCTTTGCAATATAAGCAAGCATTTGTCTCTTAAAAATTTCACCTTTGACTCTACTCAGTTCTTCATCTCATATCTCATCGTCTATCTCTTCTTCATTCCTTAGCTCATTGAAGGCGCTGTTTATAATTACTGTCTGGAGACCCTCTTCTGTGATTCCCTCCTGTAACTCCTACACTTTGGCTTCTGTTCCTTGCTTGCAACTGCAACAGCTCTCACCAAACTCCCCGATGACAAGATCTAAGAAACAGTAGTCTATCCTCATTCTTCTTGACCTGTCAGTAGTGTTTGCTGCAGTTGACCAGGGTCTTCTTTAAACTTTTGTCTTCTGTTGCCGTAAGGGGCTCTCTCTCCTTGATTTTCTTCTTTCTAACCATTCCCTCAGCATGTTCTTTGGAGTTACCTCCAAATGAAGTTTTGAACGGGCGTAGGTGGCAGTCTTGGGGCTCTGCTTGGGATGGTTTCTTTTCTCCTTTAATGCTTTTTGGCTTATATCAAACACTAAAGAAAATAATGTAGCTGCCAAATGGATCTGTAGATAGCAGATCTACCTTTCTATTTACAATCCATCTCCTCTCACTGAAACTTATTAATTCGTAATTGCGTAAGTGCAATAAGCGTTCCACCCAGAGCTGCCTTGAATCTRGATGTCTTGGCAAATGCTCAGAGCAGATAGTTGATTATCTTCCTTCATTCGTGTAGACATGCATATTTTTCTGTCTTTTTATAATAAGCTTTCTGTACCCCAGCTAGCTGTACCAGCCCTTTTCTACTTTGTTTCCAACTTGTATTACTTTTTATGTGAGTGACTCAAATTGTATCTCTTATTTCAGTGTTCAAGTGTTATGTACGAATGAGCACATAACAAGACCTTGTCAAATAGAATTCATATTTTATGATCTGTACTGAAAATGGTTCTTCTAATATATTTGACTCTTTTACAATCTCATTCTAGGCATTTCTTCGTCATTTCTGTGAACTTAGTTCCACTTCTATTCCCCCTGTCCCTTCTTCATACCATCACAGTACTTCTTTATACAATGCCTTTAAATTTAATGTTATCATCCTGCTTCTGTTTTTTATACCAATTGATTTCATGAAAAGATTAAATAAAAATTGTGCCAAACTCATCCTTGATGAACTCTATTATAGAAGGCTTTTTTTTCTTCAGTCTCCACAGGACTTTATTTTCTSTCTGTTAGGAAGTTCCTTACTTGTCTAATGCCTTTAACAAACCTATTTCTCAAGTTTAATATTGAATGTCAGTGTCCAGATAGATTATGTCTGCCATATTTTCCTTGTTTAAAATTTTAGTCTAAACACAATGGTGTAAGCGTGCAGAGAGCTCGTAATCTCAAACAGATTTGTACACTGCAGTAGACAGATTCCTTCAGGTCATCACATACTTTCCTACCCCATCAGGCCCAGCTGAATTATGTGAGCTCAGGCGGGTTTCTGCTAGCCAGTGTGAACTACAGGGAGTATTTCCTTGTTCTCTGGATACCTCTTGGCCTGCTTTTGTTTGCTGTATTCCATTCCAGATGTCATTCATGCCACATTATCACTACCAAATGCAGGTCTTTATGATAATATATATATATATATATATTTATATATATATATAGCTGTTAGGAACATGTAAGATATGGCCAATTAGAGGGAACATTTGCATTTACTTCCTTTGTGTTTAGTACTGTTTCTCACTTCATAATGAGCACTGTGGCTTACGTTGCAAAATAATTTCAGTAAAATTCTGTGTGTTCTGTAATCCTAGGTACCATAATATTAACATAAAAATAATCTTTTGGGTCTGAGACTTTTCATGCTTAGTTTCATTTGAAAATCTGTGCATATGCATGTCAAATATGCGGAAATTATCTTGAACTGTTTTTGAGTACATATCACTGAAAAGCAAGGCAATGTTTTTACTTTTGAAAATAGCTACCTTTTGGTTTAGTGCAGATCAGTAAATTCAAAAATTTAAAACTTAATTTTTTTGAATTGAAACTGACATCTTAATGTCCGGGAGGACACTTATTTGACGAAGTTTATTTCCATGTTTTGAAAACATGGTTTTCATAATAACATACAAATAATTGAAATGATGTCCAGTAGGCATCTGGACTAGAGTTGTGAGGTAGATGTAATGTAGCCAGCCCTTTTACTGGAGACAAAGTTAATTTCCATTTCTTTGTCAGGGCTACTCAGCTTCTTTTTAGCTTCAGGGGTTGCTTCTTTGTTATTGCTGGTTCCACTGTGTAACACCCTCACTCCTCTATTGGAATGGAATATGGTCTAGATGGTAAAATGCTGACCAATTTTTCCTAATTTATTTTTGCCTGTCACTCATCCTGGTTTCACATTATATCAGTTTCTCCTTCAGCTGCAAATAAGACATCCCTTACCCTATGGATCTTGACTGCATACAAACTGGCATCCGTTCAATCCAGTTTGCATTATAAAGTGTATAATTTAACATTTTATCCTTCCTTGTTGGTGAACACAGAATGATGAGGAATCAATGAAGGCTCTTCTCCARTTAAGCAGTTGAGCAGCCTCCCATTTGGACTGGGGCTCTGGCTGCCTCTGAGTCTGTTGTAAATCTCTCTACAATCACATGTATTTTGATTTGGAAAGCCTGTTTCGTATTTTGATTTTGAAAGCCTGTTTCTAGTTAGATTAGTCATATTTATAATCAATTTAAGATCAACAATTAAAAGCTCAATTGGAATTTCATGGCTTTTAATTATCACTAAAAAAATGAAATTTAAACCAAATTCTACATTAAAATGGTATTAAGACCAAACAATGAAGGCCCAGTTGTGGCATTTTTTATGCTTTGTGGAGCAGATAGCTGCTGAGAGACACAAGCTGGTTCCCCAGTTTCCTATTGTCCAAAGCCATACCTGAGCTGCATCTAGCAATTGAATTAGCATTTTCTGGGGCACTAGGATAGAAATACCAGCAGAGAAATTGCGTGGGGTAACATTAGAGTTTCTGCATTCCCCATAATTCTATTTAATGTGGTAGCAGGGTTGTTAKAAGCTCCTTGTGTCCTTGTGTTGCTATCTATGGTGCAGGTAGCTGGCACCATAGGTAATTGATACCTGTGCAGGTAACTGGCAAAGAGGTAATTGATACCTGACTTCCTCTGGATATCCTGTGTGGGCCAGGCAAAAAAAAACCCTTGCTCTGGTTCTTCAAATTTAGAAAAGAAATACCAGGAAAAAATGAATTTTCCTGCAACAGCATTAACTTGACTGCATTACCAATCCTTTGCAATTTTTGACATACATTGTCCATAAATAATGCTGTGAAACTATGTGATTTAAAAAAAGAGAAATATACTATTTTCATCTGATGCAATTTTAAMTTTTCATTCAAATCTTTACCCTATGATCTACTTAAATATTCAAGATTGTACTTAATGTAACATTTTTGAATGTAACATATGGACCAATATTGATAAGTCTATATAAAATAGAAGTGCCTTAGTGTGCTGTTCTTTTTATTGTAGGTATGTGTCATGTGTGCTGGGATGCCCATATGAAGGAAATATCACACCAATTAAAGTGGCAGAAGTAAGAATGCCTTTCTGGTTTGTCTTTTTAATTATAAAGATATATCTTTTAAAATATGCCTAAGTAATTTTCTCTGCTTAATCCTAAAATAATCTTTGATGAATAAAATTCAAGGGAAACAAACACAAAACATAGATTGCTGTAAAACTGGTTGTATAATCTCACTATTTATTTCAACCTGTCTAGTCAAGTTTAAGGAAAATAATGAGTTTTTATTATAATCAACCTTGAGAAAAAAAATCTGCCATTTCCTTCAACAAGATATCAAGGAAATATTTAAGGAAATAGAGTCAAGTATATATGTCAGTGGACCATATTGCATGAGATGATTTCCAGCACAATCTACTGCAAATGGAATGTACTGATAAATGTGTTTTGTGCTCCCCTGAGCATATTGCACACTGTCCATCCATAGTGCCACTACTAAACACTGTGTTTCTACCACAAAATTACTATTACCACGTGATTAAGGCATGAATCAAAACCCATGCACAATGTCATTTCCTACTGCTTACCTTACCCCAYTCCTATGATACTCCCTCCTCCTCAGCGCCCTTTTCCAAGTAAGATAAAGGAGAAGGAAGGAGATGTTCAGTCCACCCTTTCTCTCCAGCAGAGAAAGAGTTGAGGGTCTAAAAAGGCAGGATACTGAGACACAGCTGTCATATTCTGCAGGAAGACAGAGGGCAAAACAGGCAGTGGACATGAAAGTGAGAGAATTCCAGAGTCAGCAAGACATGCTGACCTTCCTCCTTGAGAAGATTTTCCTTCCCTTCCACTGTGCCTTTTACACTTAATTACCCATTTTTGGAAACCTAGCAGAATCTCCGGAGCATTTTTTGGTTGTTGTTTTGTAGCAGCTAGTCAATATTTGTCTTATATCTTGTATTCTGCATGTGTGGCTTTCAGGTCCTGTCCTTCGCATCTTCTTCTAGTTTACATTCCAGATGGAACTTGTGATATGGCTGCTCCTACGGCAGCTACTTATACTCTCACTCTTTGAAAAAAAAAAAAAAAAAAGCTAAATTGGAAGGTAGTCAGTATTTCTAAATTAATTGGTTTTAATATGAAGTGAAAGTTAGAAGTGACACAGCTTTAGTTAGAGCAGTGATGACAGATTCAGCTGTGCTGTTGGTAAATTGCTTACTACAATATCATGTTCCCCAACAGGCCTCTTTCCATGTGTTGCTCATTTTTTAAAACTAACTAACTGCTCTCCTTGCACAGAACAGCTCCCTTTCAGTATGGCAGTGGGAGAGTTATTTAGTATTCCAGACCTGCAAAGTTTTACTCACACAGTTGTTTCATTTTCTCTGTTCATCACAGTAAGTTTTTTCTTTTATACCTGTACAAGATTCTGTATGTGCTTAAAAAATCATTTAAAAACGTACCTCATTAATTTATTAATGCAGGACCTGATTCAGCAAGAATTGATGCTTATCTAGAAACATCTGATTAGATGTTAATGGATTTTACATAAASACATGCACTCATTCTTTGCCAAATCAGGGTTGTCAAAATTATTGTCTGTGCTTAACTCTGTCACAGAGCTGCCTGCTGGTCATCTTTTCCAGGATGGGAGCATGTTACTCCCATAACTTTGCATTGCAATAGCAACTATAGCTTAGGTTGATACTGTTTCTTCCAGGATCAGCCACAGAGAACAGATGATTTTTTCAGGCTTTTTTTTTTTTTTTTTTTTTTTTTTTTTTTTTTTTTTTAATCTTTTTTAAGGGAAAGACAAAATGAGCCCTTTCTTTTTCCTGGCTACATGCATTTCTGGCTTACTTGATACATAACCATTTTACGCATAGGGATTTAATGGGTCTAAACTTGAGATGCCTTCAGAGTTGCAGAATTCATCTAGGATATMCATCTGGTTCTTCTCATCCTGTAAACTAAATTAATGAATAACCCTATTTTATCACCCTGCTTTCTAAAATAGAGTCCCTTTCTAACCACTTATAATCCTCCAGTTTGTTATTTTTAAGTGTAGGTCAATAAGGCTTAAAACTTGTTGGAAACCCATGGTAATATCCTTGAAACTAATTTTGTTTCCCATTATCTTCTAGGCATATACTTGGCTGTTCCTATATGGAGCTGTTGTCTCTCTGTTTGCTTCTTTCTTTCCTTAGTTCCCTTTTAACCTAGATCAGTGAATTCATGTAAATATTATACAGTATTTGGTAATTTCCCCATGCTGATCAGGCCACAGAAAATGTATGTATTCTTATTTCAGTATTATTTAGATAATTTCAAAGTTTCCCCTATATCACATGCATTGCACTGTGCACTTATGCCATTATTCACTTAAAAAAAATCTATAACTGGAATGCAAACTGTTTATATTCAATTTAAGAGTGTAATTTTAGATTTTCTTTCCAGCAATAGAATTGTTCACATGCTTAAGGGGTTACAGTACTGGATCAGCTGCTCACATTTTAGTCAGTGCCTGGCAAAAGGGCAGTACTCMCACGGCAAGCAACACAAAACTCATGCACAGTAAAACTGTTGAGCAGTGCATGCAGAGCTTTTCTATTAACAAAGCTGCAGTCTCATCATGATGTTCTGATTAAACTGACAGAACAATGTGTTCTCTTCTTCCTTGCCCTCCTCCCCCAAATCCATATTGAAAACCAGCAAAGCTCTCAGTAGTAAGCCTTCTCTTAAGATAAGTTAGAAAAGATATAACAGCAGGATAGAAAATCCAGTACAAAAAACTACCATTCAACTTTCAAACGTACATTTTTTTCTAGAAGTTAAATATATGCCTCTTTGCTTTTTAAGTGCCAAATTAAGTTTAGATCATGAAAAATCAATTATGACTAACCAAGTCACCTGGCTGGTACTCTCCGTCAAGACCATTCAGGGCTTGATTTTCCAAAAGCTGAAAGGCCCCCACTGGAGCACTTGAAAGAACTGAATCTGGTAGGATTTCTAGCCAGCTAGAAGCACCTTGAATTGAAAATAGAAAATGAACACCTGAAAAATAGTCTTTCACCCTGCTGCTTTCACCCTGATATTAAACAAAAGATTGGGGGTTATCTAGAGGTAACTCCTCAATAGCTGCACATGATCCTGTTTTTTTTGCAGCTGTAGTCTATCTTAAACACCTGTCTCATGCTAATGATATAGAAATATGCTACAAGGTGGAATCCTGGTGAATGACCTTGTCTTAAGTATATATTGAATTTATGATGGTATGAACCCAGGACTCTTTGACTTTAAAGCACAAAGTTTTACTACATTTGCAAGAGTCATAGAACTTGCAAGCTTTGAGCAGAGCAATTCAGACTACTTGAAGTTCTTTTTCAGCTGTTCTTCGAATTAAGTGACCCATCCATAACCATATTAATCCATCCGGGACTACTGGTACAGCACTCTGTCAGCTTCCTCAGACATATTCACAGCAATCCCACTGATGAAGTCTTGGAATTGCTTTACCAGCAAAGTATAGGGCAACTGAAGTTGTCCTGGAAAAAGAAGATATTTTTTTATCATTTCTAAATAGTTGATWTCCAGACTGGGATTCCATGTGAGTGGAGTTTCCTTTTGGGAGTGTTGGTACACAGTGGGGGATGCTAAGGAGGACAAATACACTCAGGAACTGAAAATAAATTAAAACCCTTTCCAAATAAATTCTACAAGCTAAGATAGAAAATTTTTATATTCAATTTCTAAAGCAGTATTTTCAGTGCAAACAGTTTTGTGCTTCCTGGTGTATGGCTCTCTCCATACAGACATTATGGGACCAGACGTCAAATCCCTTATTCATACAAAGAACTCCTCAAAGGCATAATTCCAGGAACATTTAGGGCTCTACTTATAGATGTAAGGAGCATTTGTATAGGGTTTTTCTTTGGTTTTGGGGAAAATTTGAAGACATAAGGACATGATGTTATCTCTTTTAYAGTTTTGCTATTTGGATTTCTGAAAAGCAAGCAAAATTGATATTAGCTAAAGCATATTAAAACTTCAGTTTTCATTGATGCTTTCAGTGCCAAGAGAGAGAGCAAAATCAGGCTTCTAGTTAATTATTTATTGTCTTAGTTCAGCCGAGTGCTTGGCTCCGTGTAATAAGCAAGGAAAAGGGTAGGTCTTTACCYTGTACAACTTGTAGAAAACATGAAGAAAACCAAACAGCTGGAAAATCCCCGAAGAGAGGAAAATGTTGGGAAAGGGCTTAACAGAAACTTAATTCATCGTATAAAATCTTGCCTCTTTGGATTCTGTGGGATAATCGAAAAGCAAGTTGTTGATGGATTTGGCTTGGTTGGTTATTCCATGTACGGAAACAGCAAGAAGAGAGTCTTTGGGATGTTGTGGTCAGTGACAATTTTTAAGAATAAAGAGAGGATTTCTGATACTAGATCCACCTCAGTGAGACAAAACGCTATGTATTACAGGGTTACAGCTGACAGTTGTACATGTGTCCTTTTAACTGTATGTGTCCAACCCTTTTTTTCACTCTTCATCTTGACCTCTTCGTGTTTCTCGGCTCCTACTCAGGTGTCCAAACGTCTGTACAGTATGGGCTGTTATGAAATATCTCTGGGAGACACAATTGGCGTGGGGACTCCTGGAAGTATGAAAAGGATGTTGGAAGCTGTAATGAAAGAAATTCCTCTGAATGCTCTTGCAGTTCACTGTCATGACACTTACGGCCAGGCATTAGCCAATATCCTCACAGCCATACAGGTAACTCGGGTTCTCCTTTTATAGATATGATAGTAATAGTCTTAACTGAATTGAAATACACAGATTAAAAAGTCTTAATTTTAAGGAAATCAACAGGATAGGAAACAGGCACTCACCAGGCTTTCAGAAATATTACTTATGCTTCAGTTTGTCTACAGGTATTACTGCTTTTGCTTATGCCAAGAAAATGTCAAAACACTTTCTACGATTCTGCATGAAACTCGAAATTGTCATTTCTGAACTCTTACCTACTTATTACATTGAAGTTCATGCAAAAATGTTAAGAGACAGTGATAGTGATTAAAAGCCAATGATTTTGGATGAAAGAGGGAGAAAAATGTATTTTCTTCTAATATCTCAGATTCCTCTTTTGTCAGTATCACATGCACATTCACAGATTACTAAATTAAAATTTCTACTTTGAAGAGATGTCTAAATACAAATGAGAACAATGAGTAATTTCATGCATAGGATTTGCTTGTTAAAATTGAATGTGTTGGGGATGTGTTACAGAGAATGACGGTTTTACCACTGTCATTGATCACATGCCTTCTGTATTATTTCATATTTAGCAATTTTGCTTTCCAAATAAGATGAACAATAACTCTATAGCTTGTTTAATCTTTCCATTCTGTTGCTAAGTAGGCAGCAATAGTTATTTTTTTAGAAGATATCTTCGCCTTTGAATTTGAAATGTCACATATGTTGTTTAGAAAGAACAGCAGTATATTAACAGTTTTAACAGTATCAGCAAGAAGAACGAGCAGGGAAATGTTTTAATATGGGGATCTTGCCAGTATTCAATTAGATACAGTATGTGAAAATCCAGTAAAAAAGATTCTAACTTTTACTTGTGTATTGAGTCTTACTTGATCTTAGTACTGCAAATGTGTGTGTATGTATCATGGGAAAAATACATTGCTAATTTCACACTTAGTATCAGTTGCAGATGGAAGAGCTGAAAGCCTGAAAACCCTTGAGCATGGGAGGAGTTCTTCATAAAAATACTTGAAGCATTGTTTTTCAAATCCTTCCTTAAAATAATTGCTGYCCTGTGCCTACTAAGCACTGACACAGTGACTGTGCTTTGTTAAGGCTGGTGCCTGCTGCGAATGATAGGTTTCACATTTACCTCACACTCCCATCTTTTTATTTACTTCCTAAGTTAACCCTGCAAGAGCTAATGGGGGGAAAAGCTCTTAGATACCTAATGTGCAGTTTAGGCTAATTAAGATATAAATTCAAGACAGCAACAGATCTGAAAAATAGTTCCCTACCCAGCCTTCTCAGATTACCGAGACACCAGGGGAACCTGAGATTCCAGTGGACAAATAAAATTTTGCTACAGTACATGTCTAAAGGTGATGTATTTTGGGCTTACCTGTGCTTACCATAGATTTAACCAGAACTCCTTGATGAAGTAGGCATTCCGGAAGCTCTCTGACTGGTTTTATGCAGGCTGCTGCTTGGCCTAGTCTGAATGTGAGATTCTTGGATCCTCAAACTGGCTTCCTACATCACAACATCCTTTGTTGTCTCTGTAGGCTACCACTGATTCCAGATAATGGCTGTTCAAAGAAACCTAACGCAACTAGCATTGAGTTAAAGCTGATCATTATTATTTCTAAAACAGGGCAGCTTTTACTGGTTGTCTTTATTACACAGTGCCAAAGCCATTGGATCAGAACAACTAAGTCACTTCTAGCCCCTGCTGTTAGGTTTGTTTGTATTTTCCTATCTCCCAAAGAAAAATACAGGGTGGTTTAAAGTGCTAGAGCAAAATCTCTTGTCTTAAAATCAATAGTTTTTTTTTTCGCTATCTAGATGCTCTACAAATGAAATTTCTAACCTTTCTTTGTGGGCCTATATGACAGATACAGTATTTCATAAGGTATAGAATTTGATTGAGGAGTTATAGAAGTAATAGGCTACAACAATTGTATGAAAACTATTATAAAGAATATTCAGCAAGCAAACTTCCTTTTTCTTAACACACTGTAGACGCCCTCCTCAAGCTGAATACTATTGTATATTGTATTTTCAAAGAATTAATGAGTGACAGATGGAAAGGCACAAATCACTCTACATTAATTCATGCAGTGCTTGAATGGGAGATCTCCTAGGAGTGGAAAGAGGTGCTTGTGATTCAATAAGACTTTTTATACAGATCACATTGTTTCATGCAGGATTATACTATCCAGAATATTTCCTTTTGTCTGGGGCTGATCCAAAGTCATCTAGAACTGACAGACTGTATCTGTATAAGAAATTAACAGGGAAGTAGCCATGTAATTTTAGTGTTCATTTTATGTGTGTAGTTTTAGCAGAAGGATAGGTAGTGATAAATGGAGGAGAGATAAGCCCACGTTTAAAGGATAAAAATTTTTTAGGTTGTTGAAATGAATAACAGATAGAAAGGTTTGCCTAGAGAAAGGAGAGACCCTATTTTATGAAGACAATCTGTGTAAAGCTGTGAAGAACATGAAATGATGTTTTGAAACAAAATATTAAACATTTTAAGCAGAAACATGTTTTTTGATTAACTGGCATAAACTTGGCTCAATCAGGAAGATAAAATATTAAAATTCAGAATATGCAATTTATTCAAGAGCCAAAATCAGAAGACACCAAGTGGTGCGTGATCTAATTAGGGGTTGTGATGTTTTGGATAAAAGAGGCATAGGTTAGCTAATGTGACAAAAACAAAATGTAGCTAAAACAAATAGCAAAACATATCTAGGAAATTTTTACAAGACCTCCGAGGAAGAGTGAAAAGATGGATCAGGAAACTTCTTTGTTTAGATAACGTAGATCACTGATCTCAGGAGAGTTGACTTGCCTTGACAAGTAACTCCCACAGCATTTACAGAATGGGTAAGAAGAGGTGGGGGTTGTTCTGGTGGAAAAACTACTTTCTTGCCTAGCTTGTATAAGAACACAGTCAGAAACAGCTGAATGGGTCTGTTTTCATAGCACATATCTGAGCATGAGAAATAATATGCCAAGAGACAAAAAAAGGAGTGATAACTCCATGAATGAAACAATTGCATGGCAATGTCATAGAAATTTATGACAGTTGAATCACTAATCTTAATTCATTGATGTAGACTGATCCTCACACTATTGCAATCAGGTCCTAATTTGCAGAAAGGAAGTGTATAACTCTAAAGGCTGACCTTTAGAAAAAAAGGATTTTTAACACTTTGTGTGATCCTTTCCATCTTATTGGACACTATGAGATGAATGAGTTTGATGAATTGCCAAATGAAAATGCTTTTCATTAGTGCTTTCTTTCCCCAGAAAATGAAAACTTTGGGGAAAATTAAGAACAGTCCCAAATCCACACTTTAGTACCAGAAATGGAATTTAGCAAACTTATAATTAAACTTTCAAAGTGTCTTGAACTGCAAAATCCAAACTTGTGAATATAGATTTTTTCATTATCAACATTAGAATAGAAAGCACTTAACAGAGGGCTGAAAACATTTAATAATATAATAATAATAATAATTTAATAATAATTTTAATAATGTCTTTAAGATTCTTGAATTTTAAAGCTTGGGCTTTTTTTTTTTTTAAGCCAATTAGAAATGTCTGGCTGCTAAATTCACCCATCTATTGCTTAACTAAACAGGTTCTAACCCTTTTGGTTCACACTGGTGACACTAAGTGACTTGTATATACATTAATTTTTGGCGACAGTTTGCATATAGAATAGAGCTAGATTCACACAAAGGCAGTGGGTGTTGGTATGTTTTGAGTGCCAGAACCAAGGAGGAATCAGAAGAGATACCTAAGATCCCATCGTATGGATTCACAAGGATTGACACGCTACAAAACTAGAGCAGCCAGCAATGGCGTGGCCTGAGTTAAGCMCTGAAAAAAGGACTGTGTTTGGATGCCGTTGGTCCTGCACTTGCAGCCTTAAGTGGGACCAGTTTTCTGCCAAAAACAAAGAGAGCAGAGGAGGCAGAATTAACTTAAAGTGTCATTAATTCATGCATACACTTTTATATATGTGCTGATATATAAGTGGTCACCATGTTGGTTGATCAAAATTCAGGGCTGCGTACTGCATACACATTTTCCTTTAGTTTCCAAGAGCTTTGTACTTTGTTATTTTTCTCCTTGTGATTTGTTTCTAAGCAAATACAAGCAAGTTTGTCCTGGATTAATGTTGAAATTGCCTGCTTTTCATGATTTTAATGCAAAACAGTAGCTGATCTGTAATGCAAAACAGTGTGAGCCCTTTACACTTTGTGTATAGTTGCTTGGACTGGGCCACGACATTAAGGGAGATTAGATGAGCTGTATTGCAAATTGCTATATTATGAGAGAATTATAAGTACATAGTGTAAGTAAGAAGTAAGCAATAAGAATAAAAACTTGGTTCCTTGCTCATGCACGTGTCAAACAACAATCAAACAGCCAATACATTAGGACTTTATTATTATTATTATCAGCTGTATGCTGGGGTATCCAGAGCCCAGCAGTGAAATGATTTCCACCTAAACTCATTTTTAACAGAGCAAAAATAGTCATGATAGGTTTAGTTAGAATTTCAACACTGCACTAAAGACAGTTTCTAAAGTCAGTAGGGAGATATTATAGAGAATGAATGAGGTACAGGAGGCAGGGACCATAAAATCTTGGCTCGTCTTTTCCCAGTTTGCCATGTCTCTGTGCACATCACTTTTCTTCAGTTTTCCATTTCTAAAACAGAAATGAGGTTTATGAAACATCCATATGTTTTGGGACCTTGAAAATATTGGCGTTTTGCATTCCTGTTTTGAGACAGGCATAGAGGTGGTGAGGTTTCAGTAGACCGCACACCTTTGCTTTGTGCTCCCTACAAAAGAATAAAGTTATGCTGGGAAACTGCAAAGCACTTAACTGAGAGCTCCAGATTTCAAAGTTCAGATGGGGAAACATTAGAAAAAAACACAGCTTAACGGAGAATAGCTAGTATGGGATTCAGGAAGGGCTGGTCATGCTTCAGTATTTTGCTGGAATTCTTTGAGGCAGTCACTGCCAAAGCAGACAAAGGATATACAGTGGCCATCATATGCTTTGATTTTTCAGAAAACAATTTACAGTGTTCTGTACTGGAAGTTAATATTAAGGCGTGGAGACATGTAATAAGTGGAAAGTTGGCTAAGTGGCAGGAAACAAATGGGAGTTATAAAATGGAATTTCTTCAGGCTGGAAAGTGCCCACCAGCAGGGYAGTGGGGGAGGACTGGTCTGCGGGTCCCAGGTTTTTCTGCTTACATTCATAATTTGCAGTACCATAATTCTTATCTTACAATCTTAAAACAATTGTTTTAACTAAAGCAAGCTAATATTCTAACACAAGCAAAAAAATAAAAATGAGGATAAAAGCAGAAGAGTAGGAATATACATAATTTTAGGTAAGGTAAGGTAAGGTAAAGGTTATTTGGTAAAATGTGCTTGTCTTTTTTTTTTTTTTTCTTTTGGTAAAAAAAAATTTTCTACAGCTTTTTACTTTTACCTTTCTGTAGCAACGGATTTATTCTTGGCACTTACCAGTGTTCTTTTTTTTTCTTTTTTTTTTTAATGGTTTTAAAAATGTTTTAAATTATCTGTCAGCAAACTAAAACAAAATTCCTTAAAAAATTTTTTTTGTGTGTCTTTTTGATTTACTCTGGTTTCCGCATAAAAACAATGTAACATGTAGATGATGCTAGGAATTAAAAAGTTTATGAGTGTGAGCAGAAAGAAATACATGATATTAAGAAAGGAAAGAGTGATTAAAATGATGTAAGACCAATGAGTAAGCCTGTGGGTAGCTGAAAGCAAACAAATCAGGAGAAAAATGGCAGGTGAATTGTGAAGAGGTTCCAGATTGCAAGATTTCTGTGAAGAAAACTTAAAAAGAGGCTATGCACCTTAGAAAGTAGAAAATGCTTGTGTTATAATATCAAATAATACTACTGCTATGAAGAGTTGGGTAGTTACTTTTACAAGTGAAAAAAACGAATTCGGAAATCAGATCTGCATTTGGAGAGAAAATGAAAGCCTGGGCAGCCGTTATGAAAGTCTGAGAAATCTTTTGAAATATTTCTAATGAAGTAGTTTCTTTTTTTTTTTTTCTTTTTTTTTTTGATGGGGAAAGAGATGCTTTATAAAGGTCTTGATTTTACACTATTGCCTATAATTTCAAAAAGATAAGCAAACAAGAAAAGAAGTGAATAAACGGTACCACCCCTACTTTTTCTCTGATGAATACAAAAGAAGGAGCAGCTCTATTTTTATTAGTATCTTATGCTTTTTGCAGGATGTACTTAGCATGCAGTTTCTGAAAGGCTGAATTTTTCTGATTTTTTTTTTTTCACTTCAGAAAAATTCGATAGCTTGGTAGTTCACTAATAAATTCCTCACTGATATTATTACAACTGTTACCCCATTGGAATAAAGTTTAAATGAGCTATTTGAGTTCAATCTAAATAAGTTCCTGACTTTTTTCAGAATGTTTAAATTTGGGGCTTTTCAGGAGAGGGTCTGGTCCAAAGACAAAGATGTGTTTACATGAATACATTAAGAAACCTTTTTTTTTTTTAATGGCTCTTATTATGAATCACATTCCTCAAACGTGATGATTGAATTTCAGAAGCTTTCAGTCCTCAACCAGCAAACGTCAAGTCTGGGAAGTCAAGTCTTCAGGAAGGCAATCAGACAGAGAGATCCTGCAGCAGTTATAGATTATTCTCATCTTCAGGTTCTTCCACTAGAGCCAACTTGGAGCAATAGACATAACTTCCCTTTGGCTTAAATTCAAACCTCTGCTGTTATTTTAAATATTTTTAAACCTAGAATTTCTCATGCAAATCCATTTATCTCTCTGTATATATCTCCGCAGTTACACGCACAGAATTATCACTATAGATCTAAATGGAATATGAATGGAGAAATTGCTGTACAGCTGGAGAAATAAAATCTAAGCTGTTTTTTAGCAGTTTTCAATTTTAAAGACAGTTATATTCTCATCTGAAATGTTTGCTTTCTCTTTTGTGTTTCCCATTCTTTAGGTAATATTTAATTGCTGTTTCACTTTCCTTAATGTCAGTAGTATGTTCCAGTTTCAGCTTCATTAATAATTTTCTCTTTGTTAAATCTAGAAGCATTAGGGGCATTCTGATTTAGTGGACTGACTCCTGAAAAGTATTCTACTATTGCTTCTTATCTTATTACTGTGMATCTTTCTCCAGTTTCAGCTATAATTCCAAGCCAAAAAAAGAAAAACAGATTCAAACAATCTGCTTTAAATAATTGATCTTTATCAATTCTACTCTGCATTATTGTTTCAATTCAAACAAAATGAAATTAGATTTCAGGAAATTGGAGAAAATAATCGTCTTTCCCCTCACCCCTCACCCTCCATGATTTGCCATTTAGTAACAGACTTGTAAATTTGTCCTTGCACAGAAATTATTAGGTTCAGAAAATAATTTAGATCTATTCAGATATATACAGCAGATTGCAGGCCCATCCAAGTGTAATACTCAATATAAAGTGTTATTTCCCACTTCCCCTCTCCTTTGTTCTCCTTTGCAACCTTTTTTTTTTTTTTTGCTGTTCTTTGCCTCCTTCAGTGCATCAGGGGAGTGAATGCAGTGCTGGCAGCTCACTGATGGAAAGGGAGAATGATATGAAAAAATAGGTGCCCCTGCATTCACCTAATCCCTGACATTTTCTCTGGCACTTAGCAATTTTCTCCCTTCCATTATTTTCCTAGTCATTGCTTGGTAGTTGTAAGTCCACATGGCCAGAGCAATAGTCTTTTTACAGACCTGCTTTTATCAGCCCAACTGTCTCTTGTTTAACTTGACTATTTCAATGGCTAAGAGTCAGCATCATCCAGTTCTGAAGTGGACTGGGCAGTAATCCAGCTCTTTCTGTTACAGACAGACATTCATTTTTTTGGACTAGAAACAAATTACTTCCAAATGCTGGAAATGTAAGAAGGCTTTTCAAAATGGGTTTTCAGGTGTTTATAGAACAAATTAGTATAAAATAGTTTTCAAAATGCTAAGCCCAATTTAAAATAGATATTTAGTACTTCTAGGAGTTGTCAAAATATAGCCCTGCAAAACTGAACTCACTGATCTGTTGCATGCATGAAAAAAATAACAAGGGCACATTGGTGTCAGACTCCCCATGCATTTTCCTATTGTGCCTCAGCTGGATTGCATACATAAAAAGGTAGCATTTGGTCTTTTTTTTTTTTCCAGGAGACTGCATGGCTTGCTATAGGTTTAATGAAAATGAGATGCTTGCCAGTAGCAATCAGAAATGAGACTGATAACAGTTATTTTGCAATAGTTTCTAATATGCTTTTTGAAAATCAGAGTCTAGATTATCAAGATGACTGGAAAACAAGGAATTTCTGTTGATGTAAAATCTGTTTTTGTGACTCATTTATCACCACATAGGCACTTTTTGGTTCAAAGAAAGACAAGCTAAATCTCCACATCTATTTTATTTGTCCCTTTTGTTTTTATAAGGTCTTCCTTATTTCTCATGCACTTTGCATTTTACACAAAATTTACACCATTTTCTTCTCTCTTTTTTTTTTTCCACACTGCTCCCCAGACCTCACTTAGTCTTGTCATATCTCTACCTTAATCAGTTCCTTTGCTCCTTTGTGCTGCCTAGCTCCCACAAAGTGTTAATTGGTGACATCTATACTAGAGGATAAATATTCCTGGACTTCTCTGGCACCAGTACCTGTTAAAATAAAAAGCCTGCAGCTATAACAGCAAATTCTTACCCTCCAAAACAGAGTGAGTCACCACTTCCGAACTGTCAGCTATGAAYGGTTCCTTATCCATGCAGGTTCCCAAATGGAACTCCCCAAATTACACGTCTTTGATCCAAGCCACAAGGGCACGAACACTTTAAAAGAGAGTATATTCTAATTTACTAATATGGGGAAAGCAGTATATTTATATTGATTTAAAAGTTGAACTATTTTGGTTATTTTTTTTTCCACAGCAATTTAGTTCAGGTCCATCACAAAGAATTCTAGTTTGATTAGTAAAAAAAAAAAAAAAGTAAAGCTGTAAGCAACTTCTATAGTATTTGAATATGGAAAATGCTGTCCACTGTCTGTAGTAGACATGCCTAACATGCTGATTTAAATTAAATCTATTATTTAATTAACTACAAGACTGACAGCTGTATTTCAAAAATAGTCGTCTAAAGTAGATTATAGAATCATACTAGGTTTGTGTTACAGACCTCTTATTTATTTCGGTGATAAAAATATACTTTCAGTGATTCTAGAACACGTATTTGTAGGTAATCCGTAATTTAAAACATGAGTATGCTAATAGTTATGTATCTAGCTTTATGTTTTCATCTAGTGTCTTTCTTGACTGACTATGGCCTGTTCTTATTCCTTTTGCTTCCTTTTGGTTTTAATTTGGCATGCAGCATACTAAAGAGACACGTAGCACAATGGCAAAAATAATATCATATTTCTACATAACTGTGAAAAAAATTTTCAAGAGTGTGGTGAGGATACAATTACTTACAGTATCTTTAGTTTGTCATTCTTAAAGATGTGATTCCTCACTAATTTTCTTGGGCTCAGTGTTAAAATCATTTAAATTGTATTTTCAAAATATATTCTTTCTGTAAGAGTTTGTTGCCTTTTAAAAAACTCTAAAAATCATGTTGCACATTGATCAGGCTGTAACTCTGTGCACATCGGCTAGAAGAAGATAAATGACTTCTAGACATGTGTATTTTTCTGCTCTGGCGAAAAGGCTTCTCCTCTCTTTTTCTCCCCTGAAGAATTTGTTCTTTTTTTTTTTCTTTTTTTTTTCTCTTTTGTTTAAATTTAATGGTAAATGTAAAATAAGGACAACACTGCTACAACACTTCCCAGCTAGAAATGGTGCTTCTTTTCCTTTTTGTTATTTGTGAATGGGCTTATTCTAGTTGTGCCTGGAAAAAACACATGCTCGTCTTGCAAGCTGACGTGTGGAGCTATGCAAGGGGGAGGCCAGTTTGCCATGGCAGGAGCAGTCCTGGGAAATAGCTGCAAGTGGGTCCCAAATCCCAGTGTCTCCAGTAGGGAAGAGCAGTGTTTACAGGATGATGCTCACTTCCTTTTTGGGCAGCTCTACAGACAGCTGTGCTGAGGGGGTGGCCCTAAACCTCTGGCAATTCTTGTTATTTAGGGCTCCACAGAATCAATTCTGCTACAGCATGGCAATGGTAAGCAACGGAGGAGGATTTGCTGCATGTTGTTGAGATACATAAAATGGCTTTAAATAATCCTTGAGGGTGTTTCCAGGTAAATCTAAGTGTAACAAGTTCAGAGAGGCTATGATAGGGCAGATTCAGGTTCCTGAATGCACTCTAAGTAGTTTTGGATAGATCTTTTTAGCCATGAGACAGCAAGTGACCATTTTGCATAAGTTCACTAAATCAAGATGACTTGGCCAAGACAGAAACCAAAGCTGACCAAACTAGAAATATGCCAATCATATTTGCTTTCTGTTCTATGCAGAAGCAACGCTGAACCAGTCTTCTGAGTCAGTTAATTTGTCATTTATGTAGGAGATTTTTGTTTGTTTTGCTTTTTAATATTCTGGTACAGATTGAAACAGTTAAACTTTCAGAAGTTAAAAGATTTTGATCATTTTTCAAGATAAATGAATGATAGTTTTATACACTGTGATTTTTGCCAACTTTCATATTTTTCTGTTTATTTTTTCTGCTTTATTGCTTGGTGCAAGTGCTGTACAGAGATAGACTAAGAGGCAAATGACAGACGCACACAAAGGCCTCTCAAATGCACAAAGCTAGTAATTGCAGGATGAAAGAAATTTTCTTCTCTGATCTATTTTAATCAGCATTAGATTTTATTTACACTAACAGTTGGAACAAATGGTAACAATTTTTATTTAACATGTCTTTGTTTTAAGAATAAAGCAAATGAACAGAAGTCAATATAGCAAGGCAATACAGTATTATTTAACAAAAGATAAGATATTAAGTTGTTTTCTTAAGTAAAAACAGTGTTCGGGCTTTACTGTTGAGATATTCTTTTGCAATGCAAATTGAAATAATCTTTTTTTTTTTTTTTTTTGTTAAAGAAAAAGAGCTTAATTCAGAAAAGAAAGAAATTTCCTAGGTAGATGCTAGCATTTAATTAATGTATTGAAAGGCAAAGAGTTATTAGAGGTATTGGAGGTATAAAAGGGATGAAAATGATAAAACTGACCCAATTGTGATGGAATAGTAGAAGTTGAGAAACTGTTGCACTTACTGTAGAAGTTGGCTGCAATGAGTTGAAAACTGTGAAAAAATCTTTATTTTAAATAAGGATTCATTCTAGCTATAATTTCCCAAAAGATGCCCTATTTATTCACATTTCCTTAGGTACTGGCTGTTTAACTYCATCCTGGAATTCTACTCAGGGCATTATATTTAAGTACAAGATGGAAAGTTCTACTTCCTTGGAACTGTATAGATGAATGAATAAAACATATATTCCAGAGCTCTTAAATGGATGGTCCTTGGTTCTGAATATTGCAGTAGAAGCTATATTTTCCAACAAGACCTTACTGCTCACATTTGCTAAATATATTTGGCTGAATCCTGAATCAGATGAAGCCTGTACATAGTGGTTTTCAAGTTCATGGCATGTTTAGTGGGAATGCATGGAATTAAAAAAAAAAGTGCAGATAATAGAAAAAAATGTTGAATTTTGTTACAAAAGGCGTAGAAAATACCTAATCACACTAAAAATAATAAGAAAATTAGAAATATTTAATACTTTATTATACCAGAGTGTTTATTATAATAATTATCACAGTAATTTTTGCTTAACAAAATAGGAACCTAGTGTTTATTCCCTTTAAAGAATGAGGTGTACAAGCCGAAATACATTCATTTTTATTTTGCTGGGCTTTTTCCTTTGCAGTGATTTTCAGAACACAGACACCAGTGATGAAAGAAAGAAGCAGTATAACTCCTGTAAATATGTTAGGAATTGTCCATCTGAAGTCCCTCAACCTCTGGTAATTAGAGGCCATACGGTGGAGATTGACAGGGTAAATTACCAGTGAATGTTTACACAACAAAACATATGCCCAGTACAATATCCTACCCTGATGTTACTGAAAGCAGAGTCCGGAAATGTACAGTGGAAACAAGACCTGGTACTTTTCTTGTGCCAACACAAACAGCAATTACAGCACAGTGTGAGAGAAGTCATAAGAAATACTACTGCATATCAGTAGTTCAACAAAGTCAGCACTTTTGTGTAATTGCAGGGAAAAGGGCTGAAAAACATTACAGATCTCAGCAAGAAATGGCCCTTTATACTTTTAAACTGCTCCTTGATAAAACAATGCTGGGGTCATGAGAAGGCTACTCTGCCAATTTTGCTTCACTGTGGGATCCATTGACATCTGGCTGAGCTGCGGAAGCTGGAAAACTTCTTTAATATTCTCTTGACAGTAAAATGGACATGTGGAAAACATTCTAATCTGTTAATCTTTGGTGCTCCTGAAGAAAAAGGACATTTGGCTTTATACTTTGTGATGATAAATATTAAGTCTCCAGATCTAGCTGTAAATAAATTAAAAGCATTTAAATAGAGAAYACAGTACTTATTTTCCAAATATGGCAGAAGATGGATATGCACCTGCATTATCCACATGATGTAATAAATGCCAGGAGTTTTCTTTTCTGAGGGTAGTTTGCCATACTTCTTGGCAACTTACTTTTCCTAATGTTGAGTATGTTTTGTCAATGAATACTAGGGAGCAGCATCTCTGAAATCTTTTGCACATCCTGCATACTAAAATAGAATAAAGCATTGTTTCACTCAAGGGATTATGAAAATACAATGAAAAGAAATYCAAAATTATAGCTATGTCTGAAAAAATCTCGTAAGTGTTGCTTTTTATTTAACAGTATTAACAGTACATATTATTTTTGGCCTGAACTTTAAATACAGTACATAATGATAGTGAACAGTGCAGATACATATCTATAAAACTTTAGAGGGAATATCTGATCCTTCATTTCTGTAGTGAGACATAGCTCTAGAAATGAGATGGAAAAGGAATCTATTGCACTGGAAGATAAATGCTATAAGCGTRTACTATATATATAGTGAATATGAACAGTATAGTCTATATATTAATATAAAGAGCAGAATGCCATGAAAATGCTACTATACTAGAAGTCAAAGTCTTGCAGATTCTTGCAGCATCTTTTGAATTCATATAAACAAATATGAAATTAAGAATTTATATATTTGATAAAAGTTAAAGTGGTTTCCCAGTTCTAAGTAATAAATTATATCAGTATATACCAACAATCCTGGTGGAAAAAAAATGAGCTTCTGCAGAATTTTCATGATCTTTAGTTTCTGTAGCAAAATAGGTAGCCCCAAGAGTTAACAGAACTGTTACTTTTTCCCGCCCCCCCAAAAAAGATGAAAACTATAACAGCCAGTTAATAAATTCAGACTTTTGGTGTTTAATACAACCAGATCATTTTCTTTCTTCCCTCTTATTAGTGATAATCATTGCTTGTTTTTAAGATCTGTTTAAACACTCATAGTAATTATGATATAATCTTGGAGGCTGTGCCCTTACTCAAGCAATCTCCCCATAAATAATTATTATAGTGAAGAAAGAATCACCCATATGACTCTGGCTAAAATGGCAGGGAAGAGATTATAATGGTTACAACAGTAACCAGAGTGACTTTCTGGAAGACATAGGTACTGACATCTGAGGAAGAGCCTTGGAAACATGAGACTGCACAAAAATACATATAAAAGCAGTCATTCCTAAGACAATTGTCTCAGCAGATGCTATTTTGTTGCTGCAGCAATAAGCCACTCATTCTGCAAATACATCTTTATACAGAAAGCTGTTTGCTGTTCTATAACTATAAAAAAGAAAATTCTGTGTGAACTTATGAGGTAATATTAAAATAATATCATACTAAAATCTAATTTGTTGAAAGCTAATGAGTCTGTAGAACCTTTTTTTTTTTTTTGCTATGGTCATTGAACATGGTTAGTTATGTACTTATTTTCTTAGGTATTTACATGTCTAAAGAAACACAGTTTTGTTTTTTTCTTAGAAAAGAAATGCCAATAATGTTTTGCAGCAGTCTACTTTCTACATATACTTTATTGCAYGGAGATTTCTTAGCCAAGGCTAAAGGGAAGGAACTTAGACAAGGTGCTCTTGTGATGGATGGTGTGGTCAGTATGAAAATGGAGGGGGGATATTCGGCTACTGTAAATTCTGATGAGCAGCAGATCCTTTAATGCATCACAACTGCCATCATATTTGGAGTGCCAGTCAAAAACTTCAGATAGACCTTCTGACATATGACAGAGACAAGGGATGCTTGGACTGAAGTGTTTACCTAATACTCTTGTTTATCATGACGTCCAGGAGAAACAAGCGCAGGTCTCCTTGCCAAGAGCTGAGTGGTAACATGACGAAAACTCCCTAATGTCTGAAAAGGACTTTTCACTCTGTGTGTGCAGAAAACCCCTGCAGGCGCTTTGGAAGTATTAGGTGAAGTTGAACTACTTGTGGAGGGAAATGGCATTGTACTGGGACTAGCATGTATCGGAGTTAGTGTCTGATAGTGTAAATTGGGGCCTCACATTTAATCTGCCTTAGCATCCCGTGGTTGGTGTGCAGAGGAGAAGGAGGCTGGCAGTAGGATACATTTTCAGACCTCCAGAAATGCCACTGGAATTCCTCATGTCCTAGTGTGCATCCTCTCCACCCATGTTGATCCTTTGCGGTATCCCTGGCTGCCATGCCAATGAGCTAGTGGTAGTTCTCAGACTGTGAAGACCACACATGTTGTACGGGTGACAAGCTCTTACACATGGGCTGATGATGCTTCTGCAGGAAGACTCTGCAGCACATCTGGACTTAAGCCCTGGGGACATGGGGGAGGTCCCCTTTTCACTGACTGGGTGGCAGGTGGGTGTGACTGACTTCAGAGATATCTTGGGGAAGGAAAGTCAAAACAAAGTGTTTTGGTGGGTGGGTGATGTTCCTGGCTCTAGGGGAGTCAGGTGCTGCTGTGTGAGGGCTCTGGCTGAATTAAAATCAGATGGATTTTTAAATGCTGCGCCACCATTTCATTCCTTTAGATATCCTGATGCTATCATGCCATTACACTAACGTGACAGAAATAGTTCTGCTATGCTTTTCCAGCTTTTGTTTAAAAACTGTCATAAACACTACACATTTACTTTATTAAAATTAATTTTTCTACCACCTACCTACGTTATGACCAACTAGTATCCTCTGCTACTTGATGCRTAATGCAGAAAAGAGGTATCATCTTAGTGCAAAGCAAGGGAAAATAGACCTCCAAGAATTGCTTAAATGGGCCACCCAGCATGAGCCACTGGATGAATCAACAGGAATTGGTCTTTAAGCAACTAGAGGAGTTAGGACTTGGTGCTAGCTAACCGGAGCCAGAACACAAGACTAAAATATTTTGTAGCTTCTTTCTAAGGCATAGATCTTCATAGAGTTGGTGCCTAAGATAGATGATTTAAGTTATATGATCCCTAACACTAGGAAAAAGTAACTTTTCCAAAAACTTACACGTTCAGCTCAGTTTGTGATGTTCAGGTCAGATTTGCCGCTTTCACTTGTGGATTCACATGGTCCATGTTTGGCAGGTGCATTTCAAATACTAGATYTTTGCCTTTCCATCCCTGCCACATAGCTGCTCTCTGTCCTTTATTTCAGTATCGTAACACACAGCGGGCTGTTTTCACTGCAGCCTGTCTCAGTGTCTCAGAAGTTTTGTGCTATCTGTGGTTCCTACCTTCTCAAACTCAATCTCAGCTACTCTTGTGTAACTCAACTGTTATGCTCTACATCATCATTTTGTTTTAAYGGGTCGCTCTCTCCACAGCTTATCCTGTGTGAGACATCCACTATAAAGTGAGTGGATTTTATTTCTTCTATGGTGAGTTTCATCTTAAACCTAAGCAAAATTTTGAAACTGAATTATTTTGCAGTATCTACTAAGCAGACAGGCAGTTAAACTCCCAGAGGTTTATTTCAGAGAAGCAACTGTTGCTGAGGAGCATCTGGGACAGTAACTATTTCCTTCAGATTAGCAGGAGCTGAGGTGCAAAACCTGGCAGTGCCCTCTCTTGTCCTGGGGCCGTGGGGGCTGGAGGGAGAAGGAGATTATGGGAAGTTATCCTGTGCTTGAATGGTCATCTCATCTTGGTGKCACCGAGATGTGTCTCCTGCTCCCCCTGCAGGTTCCATGATCTTTGGTGGGGAAGCAGCTTTAATTGCTTATGGTTCTGGAGGGATGAGACCCACAATGTCTCATAGATGAAAATGAGTTGGAAAGGGAGCAAAATAAGCCTGCGCTCGTGATGCTAATAGAGATTTCTAAGCATCTTCCAAATTGTAATTTTGTTATGGTGTAGGATTTTGATTATGACTTTCTAAGCTTTTCAAAATCTCAGAAACAAAACCTAAATTGCTGTTAATGCCTAATGACATCAATTCCCCCAAAACATCCACAAAGGTTATCTGAGAAAAACCAGGATCCACAACACAGGTGTGAAATGCTAGAGACAACTCGTGAGAGATTGTTACCTCCCATGCAAGTGTTGCAGTATAGGCTGTAGATAACCTCTCCAAATTGATAATTTCAAAGAAATTGCTCCAAACTTCTTTGTTGAATTCAGACTTTGTTGAACACAGGCTCTGTCAGGCTGGGAGTGCTGCTCTAGGTGGATCCTCAGGCAGCTTTGCTTGTAATAAATGTGCCAGTAACAAGATGCAAAGATGTTTGCAATAAGTTAAAGAAGTGATGTACTTATTAACTTATTTTATGCAGGTATGACTTACTTTATGTTTGCCCAGAAATTGCATCTCAATACATTTAAGGAGAAAAGGTTTTTTTCTTTTTTCTTTTTTTTCTGAATGCATTAATTTTATAAATAAATGAAATAGTAAATTTTAGACTTCAATGTAACAGTGACACCCTGTGGTCAGTAGTGATAGAGTTGATGTTGGAAAGTATTCTGTGGCGCCCTTTAGCAAAGCAGCGAGAAAAAAGAAGCAGAATAAAAATGCAGTTGACTTGCAACATTTTCACAAAAAAAGAAATGTTCCGTTTTACTGCTTTACATGTAAAAATACTTGCTGATTTCAGTTACTAATACAACTCATTTACTAAAATGCTACTTGTTTGTATGATTTTGGCTTACTGAAATAAAGGGGCATGGCAAACCTTGATTTTAGGTAACCTGGTGATGCAACTCCTGGAAGGGTCTCTGTGGGCACAGCCACCTTACAAAGTGTTTGCTGGCAGTTATTTATTTCTGTGGCAATCATTATGTCTCCAGGAGCGATGCCAGGCAATGGGYACCAGACTGATGCTGTTGAGACACGTGATATCACAGTGCCACAGCGTGTCAGGAGTGCCAGGCARGGCTGCAAGGCAGCACAATTTGAAGTATTAGCCTTGTGGCAGCTTCTGTGTGAAGTCTTTGGCTTAATGTGTGCTGTACTTCCTTGCACTTCTTCTCTTTCTGCCTTGTGCAAATGCTGAGCTAATATAGTGGTAGGGTGTTGTATCTAAATGCACATCTTAATACTTTAAAACACTGTTGAAGGTTGTGAACTTCGCAGTGCTTCAGTCCCTCCAGGTCCTGGGATGAGAGACCTGTTCCTAACTTTGTGCATAAGCAGTAGCATACCTGGACTACCACTTCCTATTTAGTCATCCTGGATCCTTCATAAGTGCAAATGATAAAAAAGACAAACTGAACTCAAGATATAGGTTTCCAAATCTCATGGCTTTAAAAAAATCCTAACTTATACGAGACCTAGTTTCCCATTTAAAGGCTAGGAGGCCTATAGTTAGTGATGTTGAACTGACCATTTGTAAGAGAGAGACAAAATTACCATTATGTCAGATACCAGGCTTAAAATGAATAAATAAGTAGTCTGATGGTCCCAACAAGAAGCTAAGGGGAGAGAGGCAGTAAAGCAGACTGAGAAACATGAAGCATTTATTATTCACTGGCAGTAATGGCTTCCTGTTAAAACTGGCTCTCTGACAAAAGTGATGAATTCAGTTCCTTGCTCTCTCATTGAGCAGCTAGGAAGTTAACGTGAGACAGAGGCAAAAAGTCTTCTGCCTTCTCCAGAGAGTAATCTAAAATCAGCCAAAACTAAAGTTTGGAAGGTGTTCAGGAACCACTGTCAGGGATTTAGTGATTATCAAACCTCCACAAGTGTTAGAAGAGACTGGAGCACTTAAGCCGTCCTGGAAGCCCGGCCAGTGTTCACCCACACAAACATCTCCATGCATTAGTGCTCCGTGAGTGCTCTTCTTGGACACATCCTATGGAATAGCTGCAGTGCAAATTCTCATGAATCGCAGCACAATTTAGTGCTTGTCAGAAAATGACAACGAGACTATGGGCTTTTAAAGGATATCATATTGACAGCGAATGTTTTGTGAGCTCAGATTGCTGAAAGGCTTGYAACTCATTATCTCCTCTCAAAGTCTGACAAGTATGTACCTATGATGGAGTATGATGCCTTGTTTTATGCTCTCCCTTGATTTTTAGCTCTTTTTTTAGGGCCCGTTATGTTTTTCAAGGGCTGTAAAAGCAAAGTGCTCCGTAGCCGCTCAAACTTGCAAAGAAGTTATTTATTAGGTGCAACTACAGACTCTGTGCTGGGACAGGCTAGGCTGTAATATTAACCTCAAAATTAGTAGTAGTGCTGCTGAAGGATGTTTTCAAACATCTGTTTTCATGCTGTAAGAATGAAGCTCAAAGCATGGATTATTTAATGGCTTTTTGAACGGGTCCATGCTGGAGATGAGCTACAGTGGTTTTGCACATGAATCAGAAAATGCCCTGTGTGTGCTTGTCACTGAAAGAACAGCCTCATGCACAAAACACCTGAGCCTGCTGCTGAAATAGCTGTTTATTGGAACAGACACCTTAGCAGAAGTGTTTTAAAGAGAACTTTTAAATATAGTATCTTAAAAGTAAAGAGACATCCACTTATTACAAGCTAAGAGCACTGTTTTGTAAGCATAATAGATTTTGGAGGTTAGTCTGAGCTGCTGTATATCACAACAGGAATGTTAAGACTTTATCTGCAAGCAGCTGAATGTTAAAGTGACAAATCCATCCTAATGCAGATAAATGATAGAGGCAGAACACATGATACCCTGCTTCTGGGAGGTAATGAAGTGCCTCATAATAGCATGAAAGSAGCTGCACAGAGGATGTTCCACGCATAAAGCTGTGAACAAGCTTTCTTGTTTCTGCTTAGCCAGAACAGTTGATGGCAYAGTGACCACAGACCAGTCGTCTTTGCCTGTCACGTGGTGGTTATTTCTCCCATTGCTTAACTAGCAGAAGACTTCGCTTTAATGCTCCTGCAGCCACGTACCTATTTTCAGAAGCCAGTTTAATTGTCTCTAAATACCACTTTTAGTTGATATTTTCCCTATTTTTGCATAAAAGCACGTGTTTCATGAGATAATTTACTAGCATTTTATAAAGTGACTGCTTATGAGATGCTGAAGCTGTTGATATTCTTTGCTAGTTTGACAACTGTCCCTCGGCATATTATTTATCTGTGAGTTTTATCTTCACATAGACATTCATGAAAATGAGTACAGAAAGGAGACTACTCCCTGTTCAGCAGTTAGGTCATAATCTGCCAGCTGTAGGAAAACTCCATGAAGGACAAAAAGCAAAGATTTCTGGAATAGATGTATGACTCTTAGCAGCTAGTGCAAAAGGGACAATTTCTAGTTGAAAGCTGTCATGAACTCATATCCTCTCTGCACTGGACACAAATGTGTTGTATAATACCTTTTCTGACCAATGGCTTAGACAAACAAAGTGTATGACAAGTGACTGAAATGTGGAGCATGTGCTTTGGTGAGTCACTCCATAATTCATAATAGTGTACTTTCACGTACAATATCCCTACTTCAAGAGCCTCACTGTGTGAACAGTGTGAAACAGTGTTGTCCTGCCCATCGTGGTTAGGCAATTTGTGTCCTCTGAGGTCTTCATTAGAGACTGAGAGCAGCTACCTATCTCAAAGTAACTTTCCCTGTTCTGGAGTAGGACCTAGGACAACCCTCCTTTGCATTACTCTTACTGTTACCCTCCAGGACCTCTGGAGCTTTGAACGCTCACTGAGACCAGCAAGAAGACTATGGAAAACACTGTTAAAACAAGAAACGATACAACAAAGCCTTAGGGAATATTATTTCAGAATTAAAAAAAAAAATCYTACATATAAAGTGAGACTGAGGGGTATATTATATTTGGAAAGGGAACTTAGCAACTGCAACATGCAGCACGGAGTCTTTTGAYTACCTTGCCAGCTAGTTGTTTTCGTGGCTGTGAGAAAGGAACTCAGGCTCCTAGTCAAACATACGGGAACAGTTAGGTTCTTCTGCAGCAGAAATCAGCTTGYTGCACACTGAGGGCTCTAAACCAATCTACTGATCGGTGATTTTTCCAAGCCTTAGTTTAAACGAGTAAGCTTAACACTGTGCATGGAGAAGTCCCTTTAAAATAAAGTGAAGATTAAAATCTGTGTCCATAGAGAACTTCCATGGTGCCCAAGCTATTCAGTTATTMCAAATACATTCCACACTGGAGCCTTTGGCTGTTTCTCCAAGACAGTGTTAGAGTAGAAAGTTTATTTCTGGAGGACTGCATTTCCTCTAGACTTGTGTCTACTAAAAACAACGGGGGAGACTCACCATTATAAAGATTGTTAAAGCTTTATTTCTGGTTAATTTGAACTCATAAACTCTCGAATAGACGTGACAAAGCATATTTTTTCTTAAACTGTAGTGTTTAATTTAAGTGAAAATACCTTACAGTCTTCCTTGAAAGCTAAAGCAAAACAATTTCCACAAAATTATTTACGTACCATTTTCATCATCCCTAATAAAGGGGAAAGACAATCAGAAGAAAGAAAATGCTAAGAGGAAGATCTTTCCTGGAAGAAGACCTGTTAATATAAAACACATTTTAGAGGGTAGATATCCCCAAATCTTTTGGAAGACACAGTGAGATGCAAAAATTAAGACTTCCAGCTAACATATGCTTATGCATATGCTTAAAGTTACATGTTTGAACATATTGGTTGTGTTTGGTTGTATGTAAGCCATTGCAGAAATAGATATAAATACATAAAGAGAAAATATAGAASTGTGTTTGAATAAAAGAGCCTTATCTGCCAAAACACATGAAATAGGCCATTGGCTGTCTGTTCTGTATTCTGTTTTTGAAGAGTCTTACCTAATAAACATGTCAGGACAGAGACTWTGATAGGGAATTTTCAATAAGGAACATGTCCACTTGTGGAGAAATATGCACTTTATCTATGTTAGCTAGCATAATCTAATATTTATGAATAATTATAAATAATAATCTCTGCTGAGGTTGCATTTTTTGGCTATTATTTTCCAGATGGGAGTTGCTGTTGTGGATTCATCTGTTGCAGGACTGGGTGGTTGTCCCTATGCAAAAGGTGCAACTGGAAATGTGGCCACAGAGGATGTGATATACATGCTTAATGGTTTGGGGATCAATACTGTAAGTAATACTGGTTTGAAACTTTAAGACGAAAAAGATATTCTATAAAAATTATATTCATACCTGACATTTGCTTGTTGTGTAGAAGAAGATGTTGAGAGAAAATGGTAGTTTTGCCAGCTCAGTGCTTTACCATTGCTTGATATATAATACAATTAATRTTTTCTACACTAGCAATAGTCAAAACTAGTTTGGCTTTTTGACAGGAGTTTGAATTAATCCTCACTCTGTAGGCAGAGATAAGACAAACAGCAGCAATTGCTTTGCTTCAATCCTCTGCCTCAATCACCACAAAAAAATCACAAGTGTAGACTTTGTTCCAAAAGACCAGTAATATCTTTGGTGGATTCATTCCACCAAAATCATTTGGAATTCATTCATAGTCCTTGTTAGTATTTTGTCCATTTTTTTCTGTCTTTAGAGTAGAAAAAAATAGCAATATTTGGAGCCAAAGCACAGGACAGTGCTTTTTGCCATGTACTCACTTACTACCTTTCAATAATGTACAAAATCCTAGAGCAGAGGTGGCTGACTTTTGTACGCATCCAAGTCATTTTTATCTCCAGCCCTATTCTTAGCGGAGAGGCCACGGTAACTCATCTGCATGGGCTRCACTTAATGAACTTTAGCTGGAAGCCTTCTCCTTTCAGCAGCACACATCTGGTGTCCCTGCCTAGGCTGGCATGTTAATTATTCAGCATTTCTGCAAATCTGCTAATACTGCCTCGTCCAGCGCATGTGGTCTCTGGTCTTTCTGTAGGTCATCATTATTCTAGAAAGGTGGCATGATGAATTTTTACTAACTCAAGCAGGGCAATGACTTTACCTTTAACTTGGATATTGAGTCGAGTTCAAATGAGAATGTGTAAAGAGCTGCCAAAAATGAAACTTGTGTGGTTTGCATTTACTCTATTTTAAGAAATTTTTAAAAGCCTGGTTTCTGACATACAAAACTGTTAAGTTATTGGGGAGCTCTTTATCATTTGAATACTTAAAGACTTTCTTTGGCATAAAATGATCAAAGAACTAGTCTCCAAATCTTATATCCCTTACAAACTCCTAAATCATATTTAGTACCTTACAGAGTGCAGTTTTTCTATGTTCTCCTTAAGGAGTTCTGGGTAGATATTAGATAACTGTATAGGAAAAAATTAATCACAAGTGCCCATTCTAYGAATGAACTCTATTTTGAATTGTTCAGAGGTGCTGTGGGTTTGCTTTTTTCACAAAGAATGCCTTTATTCTTTTAAAATAACACAGTTAGTTCTTCGGAATGAGGTGGAGAAATCATGTGTTTCACTTCATACTGTATACGTAGCTGAGTACCTTTCGGCATAAGGCTTTTAGTATACTCTTTCCTTGGCAAAATTCCCATAGGATTTTCTAACTGATTTCTGGGAAAAGGAATCAATTAGATAAAATGATTCTGATTGATTGAATCAAATATGCTTGGTTCCAATATTTACGAAACTGTGAAGAAACTAATCTCCAGGCAAGAATCTAACAAGAATCTAACTAAAGGTTGATACAAAATCCTGTGAAGATGGGTGTCCTTTTCCCTACTGTCAGACATGTTCAATTCTCTCCCTTCTTTAATTTTTGATTATGCAATAGGAAAGCATAAGACTTTGCTTCTCAGCTCCTCTATGTCCTGTTAAAAAGAGATAAATCCCTGAATGTAGATGTGGAACCTCAAAATTATAATATAAATATAATTAGGTTTGATCTTGCCATGTTGATTCTTGTTGGTACTGTTGCTAATTCTTTAATTATTATCAAAGCAATCTATTTATATGTCCCTTTTTGCACATTCTGAAATTATAATTACTAATGATATCTATTTCCAAGGAGCTATTTCTCTTGTCCCTTTGGCTATGCGCTTAAGCTCTCATTTTATGAGAAGCTGAGGTCTTCTTACAGATGAAGATTGAAGTTGCTTAAAGGGTCAGCCAAAGTATGGACAATACTTAAGTTTTTATTAATGTGTATAGAATGACTGGATGTATCTAAATAATCACTAGTGCTCGTTTTATAGCAGTCTTCAGAAAGCACAGCACAGAAAGTGGCATATGAAATAAACCTCTGGCGGGGTACAGGTGAAGTAAATTTCTAGCAGAGTCCATCTACAGAGATTCATTTACTGTACCATGGTAAAAAAGTAGATGATCGTGTAATAGATCATTAATGCAYATGAAAATTTGTAGGGAGATGAACTTTATATGAAGACAGTTTCTATATGGTTCCTATGTAATTACAGTAATAATACTTGTGTTTTTGATGCTTTCAAAGGGCTTAGCAAACAATAAGCCTTTCTGAGAAGCAGCTATTAGCCTCACCTTACAGGCAGCAAATCCAAAGTTCAGAGAGATAATAGAGGTGGCATTTATGAATGCTGAATGAGAATTGATTAATTGAAGTCAATGTTAATTGAAAGTTTTTGTCTTCTTTCGGAAACTATTTTGTTTCCWACAGGGTTGCCACTTAGGTCGCTTGTGCAGACCAGAGAGTCTTTTAAAGATGCAGATGTTTGCTCATGTTTTATGATATCAGAGAATAATTCTGAGTATATGGATTAATTATAAACAGATTTAAGCACATTTCTGACCTGAARACATATTATTTTGACACAGGAACCTTACAAACTTTTGTCTCTGCTCTTTTCCCTTTCCCAGCTGTGAGTCATGCTTATACATGGTAGATTTTGTGCCCTGAAGCTAGTCTTCTTTGGTTCATGACACTTACGTAGGAATGAAAATTTAAATAGGAGAGATGCTTGTATTCCATTCTAAGAATATGAACTGTCAACATATGTTTCCTATCGGCATATATCACATTATGCAGTGTTAGAGTGCTGAAAATGTGAATTTCCTATAGCTATTTTTTATTCATCTTCACTTACCTAGCTCCCAAGTATGTCTATGGTGGCATGTTTCTCATTTCTTCCTAGTAAAAAAGCACAGATGATTTTTTAGATGACATTGTGAACAATAATTCTCTGCAAAATAAAGCTTCGTAATGATCAATAAGGATAAACAGAATGAGCTGAAATCACCCTAGTTTTAACTCGGTAAAGATGCTAGAGTGATAAAAGGATGTATTTGAACAATGGTTTTAGATGGTGCTAAGTACTAGAGTTGATCGGAAAGCTTTGAAACATTTGTTTCAAATTAAATATGGTTTTGCTTCTATTTCCATGAAATAATTTCTCTTCTCATTAACATTTTGAGCTGACCGCGGGGTGAAAAATACAAAGATTACTGTAGAACATGGCAATAACTGCTAGATCCAATAAAGAGGTTAAGTATCTTAATCATGTCTATACACTACCAGACAGTAGTGTGTAAATCCATAGGTGGTATGAAAGTGTATTTCCAATGCAGTATATCTTTTGCTCTCTAATGCCTCGTGTCACGCTTCCCCAAGTTCTCTGTAACTGTCTGCGCAGTGTATTCACAGTTCAGAACCCCTTTTTATGTGCATCCATTCTGCAGAAATTTTACTGACTTGCAAATAGCAATCTTCGGAGCGAGTACTTAAATCATTTTTGTAATCTAGCTCTAAAACTTGAACAAAACATGAGTAGGTGAGGAGACTAATGACAAAGTATTTTTTACTCGTTGATCTGATTGCATTTTAGCGATCAAGAGGTAACAGTGTCTTCTGTTATTAAAAAGAAG